>NC_083240.1:19779699-20082729 GCF_032191835.1 Heteronotia binoei
TCCCAGAGAACTGATCCCAGAGATCAGTTGTAACACCAGAAGATTTTCCAAAGGAATTCATCTTGGTTGTCTGGAGGATCAGTTGTAATCCTGGGAGATCCCCAGCCATCAGACAGAGGTTAGCAACCTTAGGTACCAAGCAAGACCTTTTTTTTAAAAAAAAAATGAAGATGCTGTGGAACCCCCAGTGGTCAATGCAGGCAACACTAAGCTGGGTAGACTGAGAGCCTGAACCTGCCTTATGCTGAATCAGGCCCTCGGTCCATCAAAGTCAGTATTGTCTACTCCACAGAAGTCTGACTCCACAGAAGTCTACTTCCTTTGTAGCCAAAGAGCGTCTGCCCTCCCCAGGACCTCTTGGGCTCTGTCTGCCCCAGAGAAAGGAGCAATCAGGGACAGCAACCTGGAAGGATTTGCCTGAGAACAAATGGCTGCCATGTAAGGTAGGGTTGCCAAGCCAAATTCAAGAAATACCTGGGAACTTTGCGGGTGGAGCCAGGAGGCACTGGAGTGGAGCCAGGACCAAGGGTGTGACAAGCATAATTGAACTCCAAAGTGAGTTCTGGCCATCACATTTAAAGGGACAGCACACCTTTTCAATGCCTTCCTTCCATAGGAAATAATGGACAGGGGCACCTTCTTTGGGGGCTCATAGAATTGGACCCCCTGGTCCAATCTTTTTGAAACCTGGGGGGTATTTGGGGGTGAGGCACTGGATGCTATACTGAAATTTTGGTGCCTCTACGTTAAAAAAATAGCCCTCCCAGATACTTGCTGATCAATTCTACATTATTTCCTTTGGGAATGTCTCCATAGGGAATAATAGAGTTCCCAGCAGACATTTCCCTCCCCTCCCCCTGCTTTCTGATGACCATGATCTTGGTTGTCTGGAGATCAGTTGTAATCCGGAGAGATCTCCAGCCACCACCTGGAGGTTGGCATTCTACGCTGAGGTCATCTTGGAACATGGTCTGAGACAAAAGACTTCGCTTGTCAATTCATGCCCTCTCTGATTTTAAGCAGTTTATGTCAGAACTTACATTTTTTTTATTTTGCTATTTTAAAGAGCCCTCTCATGTCTTTTCAATGCTTTTTAATTTCTGATTTCCTCTTTAAATACTTAAAAAAAACCCCACAACTTTTTATCATAACACAATGACTCTGGAATCTTTTCACACTGTGATTACCCTTGTTCACACTGTAGTCATAGTGTAACGCTTGTTTTCCCGATAAGCTAGCCAGGGGGTTTTTTTTGGGGGGGGACTATCCAGGTTTTTTTGGGGAGGGGGGTGTCTTTGTCCTTTCCCTTTTTTTTATTTCCTTGTAGAGTAGACTCACAAGTAATATTGTGATGTTGTGTACCTGGGACAGCCAGTGGGTGGCGGCATGACCAGAGTTTTCAGAAGTGCTGGTTGTTGTATCACAGAGAGCCAAGTCATGGCAGTGCAGGCAATTAAACTAGAAAACTTTCTACTTATCCTCAGAGGTTCAGTTCATCCAGTTATACGTCTGGGTCATCTCTTCAGACCGAAGGACCAAACTATTGCCTTTCAGCTTTGTTCAGGTTTAACAGTCCTGAAGCCATACACCAAGAGAAACAATTAGAAATTTCTCCAGGGTTGCCCCAATGTGGACAATCAGGGAAGGGTCTGGAGCTGGGAAAATGAGGGAGCTGAGGAAGAATAAATTTCATTGGCTAGTGTGGGGAAGGGGGCAGAGAAAACTCTCTTTGATAAAGGATGCTTCCCAGATGGCCGGGGAGGAAGAGGGCTGGAGGGTTTGTGATGAGAAGCTGGGGAAATGGAGCTGCTCTTTTGGGGCTCCTGAGGCTGGGAAAAGTATCCTCAATAAAGCTGAACTCATGGCGGAGGGCTGGGGCAGGCAAAGAAGGCACCTCACAGAATTAAAAATGACTCAATAGCAAAGAAAAATTGAGTCATATCAGCCATAAGAACATAAGAGAAGCCATGTTGGATAAGGCCAATGGCCCACCCAGTCCAACACTCTGTGTCACACAGTGGCAAAAAAATTTATATATACACACACACTGTGGCTAATAGCCACTGATGGACCTCTGCTCCATATTTTTATCTAAACCCCTCTTGAAGGTGGCTATGCTTGTGGCCGCCGCCACTTCCTGTGGCAGTGAATTCCACATGTTAATCATCCTTTGGGTGAAGAAGTACTTCCTTTTATCCGTTTTAACCTGTCTGCTCAGCAATTTCATCGAATGCCCACGAGTTCTTGTATTGTGAGAAAGGGAGAAAAGTACTTCTTTCTCTACTTTCTCCATACCATGCATTATCTTGTAAACCTCTATCATGTCACCCCGCAGTCGACGTTTCTCCATGTAGGCTTGATGGAAGGCACTCAGGAACAGTCTTAATTTGTGGTTATTAGAAGTGGTTGAATATTTTAACAACCATTTCAAGAAACATTTCTCCCCAACAACAGTGCGTTTAGAACAACATACAAAAAATGTGATAACGAATCAACCACTGAAGAGGGGTAGGTTTTTATGCCCCTCTTTTCTCTGCCCTATGCAGCCTCAGAGTACCACCCTTCATTGTCCAAGGGAGTCTCAGAGCAGTTTACAATCTCCTTCCTGTCCTCTCCCCACAACAGACACTGTGTGTAGTAGGTGAGGCTGAGAGAGCTCTGAGAGAACTGCTCCTGAGAGAACAGCTCTGGGAGAGCCCAAGGTCACCCAGTAGGCTTCATGTGGAGGAGGAGTGGGGAATCAAACCTGGTTCTCCAGATTACAGAAAGCTGTTCCCAACTGCTAAACCATGTTGATTGACAAGGAGCAATTACATTTTTGTTTGTTTGTTTAAAGGAATCATGGCAACAATGAATCATATTCAGAGGCTTGGCTCTTCCACAGTTACCTGTTTGGGCCCACCACTGCAGACTGAGGGTTCAGACTATTACAGTTTTAAAGGATTGCATGCATGACATTGGAAAGACATGGTTAAAAAATCCTTTAAATAAAGAATTTGATAAGTATCTTTCTTGGTTTTATTTCTTACATTCCCAGTGATCACAGCTGTCTCGAATATGGCCCATTTTCAATTTTTGGAGTAGAAACTAACCATTTTCGTAGAGTAAAAATAAATGTGAGAATATTTGCTTTGTGAGAGTTGGTGCCATTTTATCTCTTGGCAAGTGCGGTTTCGGCACTATTCCTCTTCCTTGCCACCGCCAGCTGCTGCTTCTCCTCTTTGGATTACTCACAGTGGTGATCTCACTAACTCAGTCAGGTAATTCACAGTGAATGGGATGACATCAGAACAGGTTCTGCTACATGATAATGTAATTGAGGGCAAAGTGAGAGTGAAGGCAAGTGAAGGCCACATCAGCAAACAACATTTAAAAAAAAAAGCTGAAATTTATATGAATCCCAGAATTTGCCTTTCTTTGACACAGAATTAGTCTACGGGTAGTAGCTCATACAGGAGGAGGAGACTAGATTTATACCCTGCCTTCACTCTCAGAGCGTCTAACAATCTCCTTCCCCTCCTCTCCCTACAACAGACACCCTGTGAAGTAGGTGGGGCTGAAAGAGCTCTCAGAGAACTGCTCTTGAGAGAACAGCTCTGTGAAAACTGTGGCTTGCCCAAGGTCACCCAGCAGCTGCATGTGGAGGAGGAGGGGATCAAACCTGGTTCTTCCAGATTAGAGTCTACATACTTACTAAACCAAACCAGTTCTGTACACCAAAATGGAAGCACAGACCCCAGTTTTGTGAACCACACACATAGCAAGTGTTTGTTATTAGTGATGGAAGGCAAAATGACAAATGTCAGACCATTAATTGCTGTCCATTAAAACACTTTCACTTAGGACCATCACTTGTCATCAATCAGCACTTGTCTTCAAGATTCCATCCCATTCAGTTCTGTATGTCAAGATGCCTCAGTCCAAAATTGCTGTTAAAAGCTTGTTGTCCCATTGCAAATCCAAGAGAAATGATAAATTAAAAAGCAAATTACATGCAAGATTACTCTGGATGCACATATCCCATTTGCAGAACCATTGGGACACACAAATGAAAGTTGAACTGACCTTGGGCAAGAAGACAGGAGGGAGAGAGAGAGAGAAAAATTACAGCTACAATATTCCAAGTAAGAACAGTTAACAAATGTCTCTTTCAGACTTAATTTATAGGAACATAGTAATTCTGCCATCAATTAAATAATATATGGCTCAGCTACCAAAAAATTGTTAACCTTAAAAAAAAATCATTAACTTCAAATAGAAGGTCATTCCAGAAAGTTTAACTGTAGGTGTAGCTTATTAATTTAGGATGGTATTTGGGTTGGCTTTAGAGACACTGTAATTTCGTTTTTCTTTTTTCAAATCTGCATTCACATTTAGTTGCCCCCTCTGCTTCGACTCTTATCCAAAACAAGCCATTTATACATGCATACCTGCAAGTTTAGAAGGTGAAGGAATGAATTTGGATTTTTCTTAAAGAATCCATAATGAAATTGTGGGGGTGTAAACTATGTGGTGCTGGAGAAGACTCTTGAGAGTCCCTTGGACTGCAAGAAGATCAAATCAGTCAGTCCTAAGGGAAATCGACCCTGACTGTTCCCTGAAAGGTCAGATGCTGAAGCTGAAGCTCAAATACTTTGGCCACCAAATGAGCAGGGAGCACTCACTGGAGAAGACCCTGATGCTGGGGAAGACAGAAGGCAAAAGAAGAAGGGGACGGCAAAAGATGAGATGGCTGGACAGCATTACTGATATAACTAACATGAGTTTGAATGGATTTTGGAGGATGGTGGAAGACGGGAGGACCTGGTGTGACTTGATCCATGGGGTCACAAAGAGTCAGACTGGACTGTGTGGCTGAACAACAAAAAACAACAACCCCAGCAAGGGGCATCCAAGGCAAATGAGCAGCAGAGGTTGTTTGCTCTGCAGAGGCTTCTTAAGTGGTCTCCCATCCAAGTACTGACCCTGCTTAACCTCTGAGATCTGATGAGACTGGATGATATCATGCCACCTTCCCTCCCAATACAAATGCAATGTCCCATAAATTCACAAAACTGATGAACTGGTTGACTGACATAATCTATATGCTGCCTGAGAGAGCCCCATGGCACAGAGTGGTAAATTGCAGTACTGCAGTCTAAGCTCTGCTCATGACCTGAGTTCAATCCCAGCGGAAGCTGGGTTCAGGTAGCCAGCTCAAGGTTGACTCTGCCTTCCATCCTTCTGAGGTTGGTAGAATGAATACCAAGCTTGCTGGGGGTAAAGTAATAAATAATAATAAATAAAGTGTAGATGATTGGGGAAGGCAATGGCAAAACACCCCGTAAAAAGTCTGCCAAGAAAACGTGATATGACGTCACCCCATGGGTTGGTAATGACTCAGTGCTTGCACTTTACCTTTTAAAATTGTATACACTGCCTGTTTTATCAAGACTCAAGGTGGATTACAGAATTTGAAAAAAAAATAAAGTTTATAGTATATATAATTGAAAAAAATAGAGGAAGTTAAAAATAAGCAGTCTTCATAACAGAATATAACAAGAGTCCTACTGGATCAGGACGATGGTCCGTCTAGGTTACCATACTGTTTCTTCATAGAGAGGATCAGGAAACAGCAGTCTTTTCTTGCACCCTGGCTAATCCAAACTTTGATAGCTCAATGGGATCTCATTGTTCGCAGGGAGAAGATGCTGTGCACTGACAATGTTAAGATTGTGTTTTCAGTGCCCTCCTTGTGAATTCCTTATGGGGAAGGAAATTCCTTTTTCTGATTCTTCTGATTCTATGTTCTGTCATCTGAACGAGACATTTGCTATTGCTTTCACTATCCTCAGGGAATAGTCATTGTGACTGGATTCCTTAATGCTTTCTCTCATTGGCTATTTGATAGCGTATTTATGGGTGGTGTCTTTTCCCCAGGATTCAAGTACGTATATATATTCCTTGATTCCTCTCATTTTATTTTTTCCCACTTTTAGAGAGAGCCCGTTTGGTGTAGTGGTTATAGCTTGTAGACCCTAATCTGGAGAATGGAGTTTGATTCCTCACTCCTCCACATGCAGCAGCTGGGTGATCTTGGGTCACTCACGCTTCTCTTAGAGCTGTTCTCTCAAGAGCAATTCTCTCAGAGCTCTTTCAGCCCCACCTACCTCACAAGGTGTGAGAAGAGGAAGGGAAGGAGATTATAAGCCACTCTGCGACTGAGGGGCAGGTATAAATTCTCCTCTTCTTCCTCCTCCTTTCCTCTTTGTGGAAAATTCAAAGCTCTTGCAGTTGTTTATATGTACTACATATATCACAAGGAGTGATAGAGTAGGAAGGTAGGGAGGTCTGGGCAGACTTCGTTGCCTACTTCTGAGCATCTACAGAGTAAAATTATAAAACTTTTCAAAAAAACTCCCTTCCTGCCCCCCCTCTCATCAAACTTCTCTTCGATCAAAACAGAATGGATTAGAAAACAGAACGGCTTGTCACCAGATTTCTAAAAAGAGGGAAAGGAACATATCGCTGGGTTGCAGGGAGATCCTCAGTCAAGAGGAATGAAGAGAATTTCTCTTAACAACTCAGACATCTAGTAACCATCCCTGATAATGGAATGCTAAGCCAGAGAGCCCTTTCGCCTCACCCACAAATGTCTTCTGGTGTTCACAATCTGGGCAAACCTGCTTCACAGGGACTATTTTGCATTCCAAAGCACTTCATAAATGCAAAATATCAGCTGGGGCTAGTGACCTTCATCACCTTAGCTGCTGCTAGCCAACAGCAAGTCAGTGCTGCAGGAAACTGGAATTGAAAATCCCTTTTTGTGCATGTGAGTTTCCAGAAGAAAACCAGCTGTCTCAGATGTTATGTCACTGCGGCACATGTCAAACTCCTTCCAAAAAGAGGACTCCCCTCCAGTAGCCTCTCTCTTTTCTCCCAAATAACAGTCTCACAACACAAAACGAGGGAAGTGATGTCATTTTTTGTGTGCATTCCCCTACCCCCACAGTGGCACCAGTCAACAAACTGGAGCAGAGACAGGCCTTTTTTTGTAGCAGGAATGCCTTTGTATATCAGGCCACACACCCCTGATGTAGCCAATCCTCCTGGAACTTACAGTAGGCTTTAAGAGCCTTGTAAGCTCTTGAAGGATTGGCTACATCAGGGTGTGTGTGGCCTAATTTTCAAAGGAGTTCCTGCTAGGGCTGCTAGGTCCAACTCAAGAAGTATCTGGGGGCTTTGGGGGTGTAGCCAGGAGCAAGGTGTGACAAGCACAATTGAACACCAAAGGGAGTTCTGGCCATTACATTTAAAGGGACTGCATGCCTTTTAAATGCCTTCACTCCATTTGGAAATAATGAAGGACAGGGGCACCTTCTTTGGGGGCTTATAGAATTGCACCCCCTGGTCCAATCTTTTTGACACTTGGGAGATGTTATAAGGAGAGGCGCCAGATGCTATGCTGAAAATTTGGTGCCTCTAGCTCAAAAACAGCGCCCCCCCCCAGAGCCTCAGATACCCACAGATCCATTCTCCATTATACCCTATGGAAATCGATTTCCATGGGGTATAACGGAATGCCCAGCAGGCATTCCCCCCCCCTTTCTGATAACCCTGAAGTGGGGATTGGCAACCCTCGTTGCTGCTACAAAACAAGTTCCGAGCAGGGGTGATGGAAACCCACATTTGACATCACATCACACACAAAGCTGCCTTCCACTAAGTCCAACCCTCGGTCCATCAGGCTCAGTATTCTCTGGTCTGCCTGGCATCAGCCCTTTAGGGTCTCTAGCTGAGGTCTCTCACATCCTCTGCTAGCTCATCCTTTCAGAACAGGAGGTGCCAGGAATTGAACGGGAGACCTCTGGCATGCTCTACCCCTGAGCTGCAGCCCTACCCTTAGTTTGAGCATGGATATATAAATCTACCTTCCTCAATGGCTTATTGTTTTGATCGATGGCTGTTGTCATCCTTTTCATTCTCTGCGCTTTTGTAACTGTGGTTTCCAATCTGCTTTTTTTAGAGAACAGCATTTTTTTCGTGCCATTTATATTTCGTTTATCCATCGTATTATGCGCTCGAAGCAAAGACAGGTGTCAATTTTAACACTAATTGCTTGTTATTAGTATGGAATATGAGAAGACAATGGCAGCTTCCTCACAACCTGGGAGAACCCATGTCAGAAATGAGGATTACAAACAGAGGAACAGCATCCACTAGGGATGCCAACCTCCAGGTGGAACCTGGGGATCCCCTGCCATTACAGCTGATGACGATCATTTCCCTTGGAGAAAATGGATTCTTTGGAAGGTGGACTCTAATCAGGGCTTTTTTTGTAGCAGAAACTCCTTTGCATATTAGGCCACACCCTCCTGATGTAGCCAATCCTCCTGGAGCTTACAGTAGGCTCTGTAAGAAGAGTCCAGTAAGCTCTTGGAGGATTGGCTACATCACGGGGGTGTGGCCTAATATGCAAATGAGCTTCTGCTAGAATTCCACCCCTGATCCTATTAGGGCTATACATCTCCATTTAATTTTAGATTGTTTAAATCATTTTATGGTTTTATTATTCTCTTCTGAGTGATTGTCGTAGCGTCTATATATACTGGCCGTGGGCTGTTAAAATCTGATCTGATCTGACCTGGCAACCCCAGCATCCAGGGCATTTATAACATCGTATTTTCCTGTTACTAAAAATGTGCAGGGTTGGGACGAGGAAGGGGACTCAGAGCCGACTCTTTTGGCAGCAGCCCAAAATGTCTCCAGAAATGTCTCGTTTGGGACTCGGAGAAGTTTTTCTGCCCGGTAATGACAGCGATCGTCCATGTCATGTGACCCGTCATGGGACGAGAAGAACAGCTGATATGTGTCATCCTTCAAGGAGAAGCCAACGTTCAGAAGCAGACTGGGACCAAAGACCCAATTGTCTGGTTTTAATGGAAACAAATTGGTTCCTTTTAGCGCTGAGCATGCTGAATGGCGCTGCGCACCTGAAAGGTGCACTGGGCCTCATTATCTGTGGGTAATTGAGGTTACAAGCGGCTCTCCTGGCTTTTTGCTCTGCATCTGTCTTGGCAGCCCTGTGATGTACAAAAAAACTTGAATGATGAATTATTACCACAAATTTGGCAATCGCCTGGAGCCCAGGCTATTCCGTGGAATACAGATGGGACCCAAGAACATTGGCATGGCTCCCTTTTTTGAGGTTTACAGTTGTGATCTGTTTGTGCTCAGGGTTTAAGCGATCATGGTGCAAGCAAGGAATCCACTGCAGTTAATCTGGCTAGTCTCCAGAGCAGGGGTTCCCAACCTTTCGGAGCCTGCAGGCACCTTTGGAATGAGAGGAGGGCAGGGAGCTCTTCCTATTGGGAGCCAGTTTGGTGTAGTGGTTAAGTGTGCAGACTCTTACCTGGGAGAACTGGGCTTGATTCCCCACTTCTCCACTTGCAGCTGCTGGAATGGCCTTGGGTCAGCCATAGCTCTTGCAGAGCTGTCCTTGAAAGGGCAGCTGCTGTAAGGGCTCTCTCAGCCATACCTACCTCACAGGGTGTCTGTTGTGGGAGGGGGGGGGACTGGAAGGTAAAAGGAGATTGTGACCACTCTAAAACTCTGAAATATAGGGTGGGATATAAATCCAATCCAATATCAGAGGCGAGGACTCACAATAATGGGTCAGGGGTGGCCAAACTGCAGCTTGGGAGCCACACGTGTCTCTTTCATATATTTCAAAGACCACAACATCCTGTCAACCAGCTCCAAGAGCCAGTTTGGTGTAGTGGTTAAGTGTGCGGACTCTTATCTGGGAGAACCGGGTTTGATTCCCCACTCCTCCACTTGCACCTGCTAGCATGGCCTTGGGTCAGTCATAGCCCTGGCAGAGGTTGTCCTTGAAAGGGCAGCTGCTGTGAGAGCCCTCTCCAGCCCCACCCACCTCACAGGGTGTCTGTTGTGGGGGAGGAAGTGAAAGGAGATTGTGAGCTGCTCTGAGACTCTTCGGAGTGGAGGGCGGGATATAAATCCAATATCTTCATCTTCAATATCTTCTTGTCTCTTTAAATCACTTCTTCAAGCCAAGCCGGCTGTTGACTTTGAGAATGCATTTAAAATTGCTTTCTTTCCCCCTCTCCCCATCTATTTGCCTGCCTTTCTGTCTTGTGGCTCTCAAACATCTGACGTTTATTCTATGTGGCTCTTACATTAAGTGACTTTGGCCACCCCTGCTCTAGGCTGATCCTGCATCGAGCAGGCGGCTGGACTAGACAGCCTGAATGGCCCCTCCCAACCCTGTGATTCTATTCTATGAATTCTAATGCATTGAAAAGCTGCCTTGAAGCTCTTTCAGGCTAAAGTAATAAATAAAATTACCAACTATCTGTATGGCGCTCCTATTGGTGTTTTGGCCACAAGCTTGAATTTATTCAAAAAGATACAATCTAAATTACTTCGTGGCTTCTTACAGGTCCCTCCAGACGTTCCTAACACTCTGTGCAGACTCTTATCTGGGAGAACCAGGTTTGATTCCCCACTCCTCCACTTGCAGCTGCTGGAATGGCCTTGGGTCAGCCATAGCTCTCGCAAGAATTGTCCTTGAAAAGGCAGCTTCTGTGAGAGCTCTCTCAGCCCCACCTACCTCACAGGGCGTCTGTTGTGGGGGAAGGAGATAAAGGAGATTGTAAGCTACTCTGAGACTCTGATTCAGAGAGAAGGGCGGGGTATAAATCTGCAGCCTTCTTCATCTAGAAACGGGTCAAATGAGGACTGAGGTGAGAATTCTGTCGGCATCCGCTTCCCATCAACTCATGATACACACTCATCCAAAAGGACTTCTTCCCCTTGTAAGGCTTGTCTACAGTTTTTCCAGACTTGCCTCCCAATTCCCACCATAGTGCAGTCCAAAGCCCACCTGCCTTGACTGAGATCCCAGAGCAGAAGAACACAACAGTCCACCATGGCTGCAGTCCCGGTGGGATGTGTAAGGATCAGCTCTGAAATGGAGCGCTGGCGCATTCATCCTCACATTCTGCCAGCCTTTCTGCAAACCGCACTGCCTACATCCTACCCATGATATATTCTCATATCAAAAAATGACACTGTGTCTTCATCCTACTGCAATGCACCTTCTGGAATGTCTCACAATATTTTTTTTAACATCCTTTCTGTGCCAAACCATCTTGTCTAATCTCATCAAAACCCATCTGTTTTTTCCCCAGTATTAATTTGTGCAGCAATGCCAAAGTATCCTATTTACTTTTGACTAGTCCTTGATATCTCTTTTTTCCTTCTCCTTATGTAACATAATCTTCCAGGCTAAAGACTCCCAACCCCTTCTTGCAGTGTGACCTTGGGCAATGGCGTGTGCAGGACTCCCAAGCCTTTTAGGGAACAGGCATCACCGTGGGCAAATATAAAGCAGGACCCAAAACTTCTTGGGGAAAGGCATTTCTGGATTCCATATAAAGCTGAAACAGCACTCCTCCTCCTCACCATTTTTCCAAGAACATTTTTTAAAGATTGCTGAGAAAAACCTCCTCTTTGTGGCAATCTTTTTGCATTGTTGCTAGATGTTTTTCTGCCCCGGTAGTGGCTAAAAAAACAGTGAGCTAGTTCACGCTAACTCAGTTTAGAGGGAGCACTGGAATACTTGCATAACGAACTTTTGGCTTGACATCAAAAAAGTTTTCATCAAAAGTCGACGGTAGATTTGGGCAGTTGTGTTCTTTTCTTTTTCTTTGAAAGTGAGGAGGGAAGAAAACCTCCACAAAGTACACAGATATCCTTAAAATGACTTTAATTCCTTCTCTTTCCTTCCCTGCCTTCTCCTTGCCAGTTTTAATACATCAACTTACCTTTTTAAACTCTGGAGACAATAAAACAAGATGGATCTCTTCTTTTGTGTTTAAAGCCTTTAGAATACAGGGAAGAATTGATTTTATGTGTATGTGTGTCAGAAGGAAAATTCATTTCGCTTGCCAGCAAGAGGCTGCTTTTGATCACAAATCATATCACTGTGTGAGAATGATCACTGTTATGTTTAACTGGATTCGAAAAAATATGCATAATATCTATCTATCATCTATCTGTCTGTCTGTCTATCTATCTATCTATCTATCTATCTATCTATCTATCTATCTATCTATCTATCTATCTATCTATCTATCTATCTATCTATCTATCTATCATCTGTCTGTCTGTCTGTAATAGAATAATAACAGCAGCACATTGGCACAGAGCCTGCTCCCTTTGTTCCTGTTGGTTACTAGGCCCAAATACCCTGTGGAAAACAGATCTGATCAATGTGCTTTCTATCTTGTGATCAAAAATTCTACTTTGCGAGCTACTGGCATTAAAATTGTGAGCTACTGCATTCATTAGTTAGCTCTGGGACCATCCTTCCTGAGCTAAGACAAAAATGGGCGAGCCAGAGGTTTAAAAACTTTGAGCTAGCTCACAATAACTCTGCTTAGAGGGAACACTGGATCTGATCCTTTCCGTAGCCCATATGAGAACATTTGACTTTGTCCAGTGTGGCTAATCCATCCCAAGTTGGAAGAACGCAAGCATGAAGCTAGGCACAAGAACCAAGAGAACTAGGATGGGTGGCTCAGGGGAGGAGCCTCTGCTTGGCATGGAGAAGGTCCCAAGTTCAGTCCTGAGCATCTCCAGTTAAATGGACCAAATAGTATCAGGGCTTTTTTGTAGCAGGAACGCCTTTGCGTATTAGACCACACACCCCTGATGTAGCCAATCCTCCTGGAGCTTACAGTAGGCCCTGGACTGAGAGTCCTATAAGCTCTTGGAGGATTGGCTACATCAGGGGGGCATGGCTTAATATGCAAAGGAGTCCCTGCTACAAAAAAAGCCCTGGGTAATGCGAAAGACCTCTGCCTGAGATCCTGGACAGCTGCTGCTAGTCTAAGTAGACAGTGGTGATCTTGACTGAACCAAGGGTCTGTTTCAGTAAACAGCAGTTTCAGACGTTCATAGAGAAAGGGGTGGGACTTCTTCTTTCTATCTCATGGTGGCTCTTTTCCCACAGAGCTGAGTGTCAGCTCCATCTTGGGAAACAGCTGGAGATTTTGGAGGCACTGCTTGGAAAAGGTGGAGTTTAGGGAGGAGAGGAGTTCGGGTAGCAGCAAGTGTCTTTGAGCCAAGGCAAAGTCCTCAGTCACCCAGCAAATGAGGGACCCCCCCAAAGAATTCAGATGTAAATAGATGTTCCAGGGAAAGCCCCACCTTGGGTTGCCAACCAGCAGACAGTGGTTAGAGATCTCCTGGGATTACAACGCATCTTCAAGTGACAGAGGTCAGTCCGCCTAGAGACAATAACTGCGTCAGAAGCCCACACTGCCCCATTGGCCTACTTGGAGAAGGCATTTGTCTCTTTAAATTACTTCTCCAAGCCAAGCCAGCCAGTGGCTTGGAGAATGCATTTAAAGTTGCTTTCTTTCCACCCCTTCCTTCTGTTATGTACCAGTCTGAGAGACGCGTGTAGGGCAACATAGTTTATTGCATGGTACAAACACGAGGTAAGAGAGAGAACACGCGGGCCGGGTCCCGCATATATACAGGTCCGGAACTATTCACCCTGCTGGCCAGTCCAATGCTGGCCAGCCATATTTCCCGCCACTCGCTGTGATTGGCGGATGACCAGCGCTCTTCGCGGAGGCGTCGGGTTGTCATCTTTGCCTCCGCGGCTTTAGCGGACTAACGCTTTATCGATGGTACGTTATAACGAAATGGTTGCGCTGTCAGGAATGATGGCGTTCTACGAACGCCATACACTACACCCCTCCCCCCTTAGTTAGTAACATAGTCCTGTAGGTAGGTGGGAGGCCGGCGCTCTCGAGTCGAACGTCGTGGGGTGGCTTGCGGAGTCGTGATGACTTCGGGCCCCGGCGTCTCCTCGGGAGCCTGAGCATCCGAGGGTTGCGGGGCGAGTTCGGGGGCTTGGTTGGCCCCTGTAGGAGGTGGCAGCGTCATGGATGGCGGCGGGGTTGTGGTAGGCTCCTCGGGTTGGGCTGCCCCTCTTGTTTCTGTGGGTGCTTCGGGTAGGGTTCTGCGGCGCCTCTGGTCGATGTGGCGGCGCAGGATCAGGCCCCCCTCAGTGGATACTTCATAGTGACGGGAGCCCACGACTCGTAGCACCCGCCCAGCCACCCATTCGGGTCCCGCGGCGTAGTTGCGGGCGAACACTGGATCCCCGGCAAAGAACCCCCTGGCTGCCTCGCGGACCTCGGGGGACCCTCTTGTGTCAGCTGCACGGTCGGGGTGCAGCCTGTCAAGCCTTGTGGTGAGCTTGCGCCCCATGAGGAGCTCAGCTGGACTGACCCCTGTGGCTGGGTTTGGGATGACCCTGTTGTCAAAAAGGAATGCGGCCAGCCTGTGATCCCAGTCACCCTGCACGATCCTGCCCAGGGCCTCTTTGGTGGTGCGGACCATCCGCTCGGCCTGGCCGTTGGTGGCGGGGTGAAAGGGGGCCGACCTGATGTGCCTTATGAGGTACCTCTGAAGGAAAGCCTGGAACTCTCCCGAGGTGAAGGCGGCCCCGTTGTCCGAGACCAGGGTGTCTGGGATGCCGTGGGTGCATAGGACCCGGCGCAGGGCTCGGATGGCGGCTGCTGAGGAGGTGGATGCTACAGGGAGGACCTCCAACCATTTTGTGTATGCATCCACGATTATAAGGAATATCTGCCCCTGGAACGGCCCCGCGAAGTCTATGTGGAGCCTGGACCAGGGTTTCCTAGTGGTTTCCCACCTTGTGGCCGGGGCGCTGGGTGGGTCCGGCCGCAATTCCTGGCACGCACTGCATCTCCGGACCCAGTCCTCTATTTCTCCGTCCATTCCCGGCCACCACACATAGCTCCTGGCTAGGGCCTTCATCCTCACCATGCCCGGGTGCGTTTCATGTAGTGATGCAAGGACCCTTTTCTGAAGGGGAGGGGGAACCACCACCCGGCTCCCCCATAGCAGGCACCCCTTGTGGGCCGCGAGTTCCTCCCGCCTCATTTTGTACGGTTTGAACTCTCCCCCCAGGTCCCTCTCTGGCCACCCCCTCACCACCCAGTCGAGCACCCTCGCTAGGGTTTTGTCTTTCCCTGTGGCCTTTGCCACTTCGGCAGCGTGTATGGGCTGGTCAGGGAGTGCCTCTATTGACATCACCTGGTGGGCTGGTGCTGGGTCGGGCCCCGTGTCTGGCAGCGGTAAACGACTGAGTGCATCGGCGTGGCCCATTGCCTTGCCCGCCCTGTGTACCAGTGTGTAGGTGTATGAATTTAAAAATTGGTTCCATCTCAACACCCTCTGAGACAGGATTTGGGGGGTTTGCCGGTCGGGGGCTAGCAGACCCAAGAGAGGCTTGTGGTCGGTCGCTATCGTGAACTTGCGACCGTACAAATAATCGTTAAATTTGTGAACCCCCGCTACGATCGCCAGGGCTTCCTTATCTATTTGAGCGTAATTACGCTCCGCTGACGTTAAGGTGCGGGAATAGTAGGCGACCGGTACCTCCCGGCCGTCCGATAGTTGGTGCCCCAGAACAGCGCCCACCCCGTACGGCGATGCATCGCATGCCAGAATGACTGGAAGGCGCTCATCAAAGTGGTGAAGCACCGCGTTAGAGACCAGGACGTCCTTCACTGCCTGGAACGCAGCGGCTTGCTTCTTCCCCCACACCCAAGGAGCTTTTTTGTCCAGTAACCGGTGTAGGGGTTCCGCGATGGCCGCTTTGTGGGGTATGAATGTGTGATAAAAGTTGAGCACCCTCAGGAAGCTCTGTAGCTCCGCTTTACTCGTGGGGGCTGGGGCTTGTACGATGGCCCTGGTTTTCTCCTCGGTCGGGTGGATTCCCTCTGCGTCCACGGCGAATCCTAGGAACTCCACCCGCGGTACCCCCAGCAAACACTTCTCCCTCTTCACCTTGAGTCCAGCGGTTTGGAAACGACGGAGCACCTCCCTGAGACGGTTGCTGAACTCCTCAGGGTTCGGGGCGGCGATTAAAACGTCGTCGAAAAAGGGCTGGACTCCTGGGATCCCTTTGAGGAGAGCGTCCATTATACTTTGGAAGATCCCCGGAGCTACGCTGACCCCAAACTGTAGCCGGTTCACCTTGAACGCCCCCCTATGGGTCACTATCGTCTGTGCCTCGGCCGTTTTGGCGTCCACCGGAAGCTGCTGGTAGGCTTGTGCCAAGTCCAGCTTCCCGAAAATTTTGGACCCCGCAAGGGCGGCCAGGATGTGGCTGACAACCGGCACCGGGTAGGGGTTATCCTGGAGCGCCTTGTTGATTGTGCACTTGTAGTCGGCACAAATCCTCACGTCCCCATTCGGTTTGACCGGAGTCACTATGGGGGTTTCCCACATGGCGTAATCGACCGGCTCTAGGACCCCTTGTGCTACTAGGCGGTCCAGCTCAGCCTCGATTTTAGGTTTTAGGGCGAAGGGGACTCTCCTTGCCTTAAGCCGGGTTGGTCTGACCGTGGGGTCGAGCGGCAGGGAGATGGCCGGGCCCTTGTAGCTACCCAACGACCCGTCAAAAACCTCTGGGAATTCTCGGCACACCTCCCCGAACCCCGCGGCCATGGTCGTTTGTGACACCTCAACTCTGATTCCTAAGGGGCCGAACCACGTGAGGCCCAACAGGGTCGCCAGTGGTCGCTTGACTACCAGGATATCTAGCGGGCCTCTGAAAGACCCTCGCTCCACGCGCACCCTCGCTCACCCCGCGATCTGGACTGGGTTTTTTTGGAAGTCCCGCAGTACAAAGTCGGCCGGCCGCAGCAGTCTCTTGTAGCCGGGGTGTAACCGCCTCAGGGTCTCCTCCGCAATTATGGAGATGGAGGAGCCCGAGTCCACCTCCATGAGGCAGGGGGCCCCCTCTATGCGGACCGACACTTTAATCTTGTTGGGGGTGGCTAGGGGCAGGTTCAGTACCTGTAGCGTGGTGGAGGCCGTGGAGGGGAACTCAGCGGCCTCGTGGTGCGTGGTTGGCCGCGGGCGGTGGGGCTTGGCTCGGCAAGCCCGCGCTATGTGACCGGTCTTCCCGCAGCTCCTGCAGTCCCAGGTCCTGTACTTGCAGTCCCGCCGGTCGTGGGGGTCGCCGCAACTGGCGCAGTTCGCTCCTTCGTTGTTGCGTTGGTTCGATCTTTCGTTCGCCCGGGGCCGCTGTGGGGCTCGGGAGGCTGGTCTTGCAGAGTGGTGCATCTGGAGCGCTTCTCCTTCGTCCGGGTGATGGGGGTCCAGCTCCTCGTGGTGGACGGCTTCCGACTTGGCCCTGGAGAATGTCCGGGAGGCGCGCTCGAAGGCCACGGCCTCGCTGAAAGTGCCCTGAAGCGTGAGCTCTTCCTTTGCGAAGAGCTTTTGCTGGAGCCTCTCGTCGCGGAGGCCCCAAGCGAACCGGTCGGCCAAGGTCTCTTCCAAATTCGGGAAGTTGCAGCTTCCGGCGATCTGGCGCAGGGCGGCCAGGTAGTCTGCAGCGGATTCTCCCTGGGCCTGGTCCTTCTCCGTGAGGCGGGCGGGCGCCGAGAGACCCTTTGCGATCTCAAAGGTGGCGGCCCCGCAGACGCTCAGGAGCACGTCCCGCCTCATGTCCTCGGTTACTCGATTCGCCCTCAGGTAGCAATCGACTCTCTCCGAATAGGATTCCCATCCCTCGGGTTTCGTGTGGTCGAAAGCTTCGATGTGACCGGTGTTCCCGCTGGTACTGGCCATGGCGGCGGTCGTTGCGAAGTAGCGATACAGCGATGAAGCGATGGGACGACGAGTTGCCCGGGCGTCTCCTTCGTAGCCCTTGTCGAAGGACTAAGATCCCACCTTCGTCGCCACTGTTATGTACCAGTCTGAGAGACGCGTGTAGGGCAACATAGTTTATTGCATGGTACAAACACGAGGTAAGAGAGAGAACACGCGGGCCGGGTCCCGCATATATACAGGTCCGGAACTATTCACCCTGCTGGCCAGTCCAATGCTGGCCAGCCATATTTCCCGCCACTCGCTGTGATTGGCGGATGACCAGCGCTCTTCGCGGAGGCGTCGGGTTGTCATCTTTGCCTCCGCGGCTTTAGCGGACTAACGCTTTATCGATGGTACGTTATAATGAAATGGTTGCGCTGTCAGGAATGATGGCGTTCTACGAACGCCATACACTACACCTTCCTTCCTCCCTCTCCTGTCTTGTGGCTCTCAAACATCTGATGTTCCATGTCTTGCAGCTCTTAAACATCTGACATGTATTCTACTTGGCTCTTACATTAAGCAAGTTTAGCCACCCCTGGTCTATGGCAATATAAATCCAATATCTTCAATATACCCCCCTCCCCAAACCCTGCTCTCCTCAGGTTTCACCCCCAAAATCTCCAGGTATTTTGTAAACTGGAAACTGGCAACCCTATCTTTGGCTCCCTCCACCCCTGTGGGCTGGGCCTCAAAACTCTGGCTTGTGCACTTTTACAATGGCATAATGTGCATGCGTGTAAAGTGCAGTCAAGTCATAGCTGACTTACAGTGACCCCAGCCAGGGGCTTTCAAAACAAGTGAGAAGCAGAGGGGGTTTGCCATTCCCTTCCTCTGCAGAGCCTTCCTTGGTGGTCTCCCTTCCAAGTACTGGACCTGCTTAGCTTCTCAGATCCGACGAGACTAGGCCATACCCTGCCACCTTCCCTCCGTGACATAATGAATCATACAATAATATCCGGTTAAATGTTGTTAAAAGAGACTAAGGGACTTCTTACTATGTTTTATGATCACCTCAATGAGTGTCAAAAAGCAAAAAGCAAAATTTTCCATCTTTGTCCTTCAGTCTCCTCTGTCTCATTGGGCTGCATTGCCATTTAATCCAACTGGTTGTATGTCTCACACATGCTAATGCATTTGACTGTGGGGACATGGAGGATCTTGGAGGTACCACCACTATCTCCCTGTAAAGCAGGCCTCATTTTGGGCAGGAGGTCACAGGACTGGTGCTCCAGAACCTCTAAATTTTATGATGCTCTTTCTTTCTTACCCCCCCCCTTCCAAAAAAAAAAACAAAAACAAAACTTGCTTCTGGGCTCCATTGTTCAAACCCCTTGTGAGAATTCTGCTGAATTCTAAAATCTGTCAAACTTTCTAATATTTTTCCTCACAAAAAAATGGGGAAATAACCAAACTGTACAAAGCAGACAGACAGAAATCTTCCTCATGCCACTGTGGCCACAGAGGAGAAAGTAATTTAAAAAGGATGACGGGAGTAAGGCTTTATTATGACAATTCTAATTCAAGAAGCATTTGAAGGTAGATGCTGATCTGATGTAATTTAGTACACCTTCCAGTGATGTCAGGGTGTGTGTGACATATGCAAATGAGTTGCGCGCATGAGTTGTTGTGCTAATGAGCTCCAGCACCTCTTTTTCTATGTAAGGACCCCTGCTAAAGTAAATTGCTCTGCTGCTTGCCCTCAGTTTTGCCTTCCCTTCCATAAAATGGGCATGGCAACAGCACCGCTCCGCAGAGGCGCAGTGGCAATTTTGACTCCTGCGCCTGCGATAAATCAATTTTGTTCAAAAAACAAATTTGTTTCCCCAAATGCTTATTCCACCAGTTTCATTTGTTAGTGATTTGAGGTGAGGACGTTTAACCGCTCTAGTTTTCATTTCTCTCCTCTCTCTCTCTCTCTCTCTTTTTTTTCCGGATGATTCTGTCCCCCAAAGGAAACCAAAAAGGGTAAAAACCACCAAAGGAAATGTAATTACTTTTCCCAGTCACATTTAAACATCATTTTTATTACTCGGCTTTCTCTGAATGTAATTCACTCCCCACCCTCTCCGAAATCTGATTTATTCTTGCTCTCTGGCAGGTAAAATGATGTTCTGCTTGATTTCTGCCGACCCTTTTTTGGGGAGAAAAAAGGAGAAATGTATTTAACTGCTGGGGTTCAGCAGCTGGAACTCTGGATTTGGACCTCGGGGGACCTGGGTTATGAGTTGCCCATATTTCATCTTTAGCAGCAGGGGACCAATTCCCGCTTGATTTTCAGTCGCTGGATACCTGCCTACAAAACATCCCCCAACTCCATTGAGTGTGAAGTGCACATGTGTGCAGAAGTCATGTGGTGCCTCTGGGGGAGGACTCTCTGCCTAGCTGCAGAGCTTGTGTTTTCCATCAGCAGTGGTACCCAAGCTCGTAATGAATGACCTGGATGGCCCAAATGAGACTGATCTTGTCAGATCTCAGAAGCTAAGCAGGGTTGGCCTTAGCTAGTTTTTGGATGGGAGACCTCCAAGGAATACCAGGGTCCTGACACGGAGGCAGGCAATGAACCTCTCTCTCTTGCCTTGAAAATCCTACAGGGTTGCCATAACTCAGCAGTGACTTGATTGCAAAACATCAAAACAAAACACAATGAGAGTTTGGTGCAGTGGTTAAGAGACTCTTATCTGCAGAACCGGATTTGATTCCCCACTCCTCCACTTGCACCTGCTGGAATGGCCTTGGGTCAGCCATAGCTCTTGCAGAGTTGTCCTTGAAAGGGCAGTTTCTGAGAGAGCTCTCTCAGCCCCACTCACCTCACAGGGTGGCGGTTGTGGGGAAGGAAGGTAAAGGAGATTGTGAGCCAGGTTGAGACTCTGAGATTCAGAGTGAAGGATGGAGTATAAGTCCAATATCATCATCTTCTTCTTCTTCTTCTATTGGATTTATACCCTTCATCCAGAGTCTCAGAGCAGTTTACAATCCCCTTCCCTTCCTCTCCCCACAACATGAAGGAAGGAAGAGGCTGTAGCTTAAAACATGCTTAAAACATTAGCACTTGTTGGTCTTAAAGGTGCTTTCTTTGTACCTCTCCCATGGGATCCAGGGAACTGGGCAAAGGAAGCTCAGGCTCTTTCCTTCCTTCCCCAGGGGTCCAGGAGCGGGAGGAGCCTCAGCCAATAGAAGGAAAAGAGACTTGGCTCAGTAGCTCTGGTGTACAATTAAGAGAGCCTGGCAAAACAAGCTCTCCCTCCCCTCTTCCTGCCCAAGGGAGGAGCCTCAGCCAATGGAGAAAATACAGGTTTTGCTCTGTAACTCCTCTGTGATTGAGCAAGCCTTGCAAAGCAAGCTTTGATGCAGAAGCAAGCAAGGGGGAGGGAGAAGGAAGCAGATGACAGCCAGTTGCTTGGGGGCCTGATAGGAGCCCTCCAAGGGACTGATTTGGCCCCTGGGCTGCATGTTTGACAATGACATGACATGATCCAATCAGTAAAGCAACAAGAGGTTTTTTTGTCACCATGGTACCCAGTCACAAACTACTTCTTTCAACAGGGTGCATTACCTGCTAATGAGTATTACAAATCTTTGTTGTACTTTTAATAAAAAAACAAAAAAGGAGAGAAATGTACTTACCTTATTACTTGCATGTTCATGCATTGTTATGTAATGTAATCTTACCTAGAATAGAAACAAAAGAACTTAGTCTTAATTTAGATAATAGATAAGAAGACCTTGTATTACTCTACAGATTATCTATCTGTACTGTCGTATTCATTTATCTGTTATTCGTATGTAAATGCATTACTGTAATCATTTTTATTGTTTTTTATTATTTCGTTTTGAAAAATAAAAATTGTATTGGGGAAAAAACCACAGCCATGGCACCACGCAGAGCAGACTCAGGGAGGGACACGATGTCCTTCTCAACTCCTCCCGTCTGAGGGCTTTGGAGAGGCAAAGCTCTTAATGGAACAAGGAAGCACAAAATGAAACGATGCTCCGATTAGAGGTCTGGAAGGCCAAACTGCCGCGAAATAACAGGGAAGGCAAGAGTCAGTTCATTATGGCCTGTCCTGCCTCGTCTCGTTGGGATCAGATAGCGGTTATCAGAACCAGAAAGCTCACATGCCGATCCACCCACGTATTTTTCGTGTTGCCTTATATCTGAATTACATGAGGGGCAGAGAGAAGCACAGAAAAAGAGGTCATCAGGCAGCTCAGTGTATGGAGAGAGGGCAGCATCCTCTGGAGAAGCCAGAACACACCGGAGGGAAGAGGAATATGTGGCTCAATTGAACCAAATTTCATTGATTAATCATATGGACTTGGCATAAGAATAAAAGGGATAACTCTAGGGCAAAGGTGGCCAAACTGTGGCTCAAATATATCTCTTTTACACACATTGTGTGGCTCTCAAAGTCCCCACCACCCTGTCGGCTGGCTTGGAGAAGGCATTTATCTCTTTAAATCACTTCTCTAAGGCAAGCCTGCTATTGGCTTGGATAATGCACTTAGTTGCTTTCTTTCCACCTCTCTCCCCCCATCCATTTGCCTTCCTGTCTTGCAGCTCTCAAACATCTGACATTCATGTCTTGCTGCTCTCAAGCATCTGACATTTATTCTATGTGGCTCTTATGTTAAGTAATTTTCACTACTCCTGCTCTAGGGGAAAAGGTATCCTCTGCTTTTAGAACAGTAGCACATCTCAACTAATTATCCATTTCTTCTCTCTCTCTTGTTTTGGTGAGGTAGTTATACATGCTTGACCTGGATGACCCAGGTTTGTCCACTCAAAGCAGGGTCACCCCTGGTCAATATTCAGATGGGAGACCACCACCAAAGAAGTCCAGGGTTATGACACAGAGGTAGGCAATGGCAAACCACCTTTGAATGACTTTTGCCTAGAAAACCCCATGGGGTCACCAGAAGTCTGCTGTGACTTGTCAGCAAAAAAAAAGTTATACATGAATACACAAAGCTGCCTTCTACCCAGCCAGCCACTTAGTTTATTGTCTGCCCTGACTGGCAGCTGCTCTCCAAGGTCTCAGTTAAAGGTCTTTCACATCACTAACTACTTAGAACCTTATCCTTTTAATTGGAGATGGTGGGGATTGAACCCGGATCTTTCCGCATGCAAAGTGGATTCTCTACCACTGAGTTACATAAATGCACATGACACAACCTTATACTATCCAGGTCAGTATTGCCAACTGTCTGGCAGAAGATCTCCTAGGTCTCACATAGAGGTCTTTCATGCATGATCCTTTATGCTGGGGATTGAACTTGGGACCTTCTGCATGCAAAGAAGAGGTTTTGCTGTTGAGCCTCACTGAAACAAGACCAAAAAGCTGCAGCCTCTTTTCTCCCATCATATGATGTCTTTACAAGTTCCTCTTGTACAAACAGCAACTGATGAAGTGTAGGAGGGGTGATGTCCCATGACACATTTCACAGGGCTGGATGTTATGGGGGAGAGGGGAAGAGGCATGGGGCTACATCATGTTCTAGTCTTAAGTTTTCTTTAAAATATCTCTCGTTAGAGGCTGCTCAGGGCATGGACAGAGAAGCAAATTACACAGCCCCAAAGCCAGAGGCAACCATTAGTGATTAGGAGAGTGAATGACTTTGTGAAATATTAACAAAGGGAGATCATAAAGAGAAGGGAGGGACCAGTCAGGCATTGCTACATCCATTCCTAAAAGGTGGCGTTGAATGGATTTTGATGGCTGTATTATCATGGGGGGCTGAAGGAAAAAATGGGCCAAGTTCTAGCAACCCTCTTTAGAAATTGGATAAGTGCCTGTTTTCAGTGACAGAAGAGGAAGAGGAGGAGATTGAATTTATACCCTGTCCTTTATTTGATTCCCGACTCAAGCCTGCTGGTGACCTTGGGTCAGTCACAAGTTCTCTCAGAACTCTCTCAGCCCCACTTACTGCACAGGGTGTGAGAAGAGGAAAAGAAGGAGATTGTAAGCTGCTCTAAGACTCCTTCAGGTAGTGAAGGGTGGGGTATAAATCCAATTTCCTCCTCCTCCTCTTCTTCTTCATTACCACAAAGACAGGATTGCCAACTTGGGAGACTTCTGGATATGAGGTGGAGCACCTGGGCAGGATGGAATTTGGGGAGAGAAGGGAGCTCAGGGGAGTCATGATGCCATACCATAGACATAGAGTCCGGCTTCTGAAGTGGCTATTTCTTCCAGGAAAATTGACCTCTGTGGTCTGGAGATCAGTTGTTATCCTGAAAGAATTCCTGGCAGCTCCTTCAAGTTGATAACCCTAACTGAAGATCTGGTAGAGCTAAAGTTGTGGGCCAGTGCATCATGGGAAATAAGGGCCAAAAGGTAAGTTGGGGCAAGTCTGCAGAGGGCTTTGAAGGTACTCTCACTGGAAGGGTATACAGAGAAGTCCACTGTACCAGCAAGGGGCAATCTGTCCTGGGCATAGATCTCACGCCAACAGGGAAGAACTATTACCTGCCTGAGAAATCCAGTGAAGAGTTGTCAGGCTCTCATAGCATTCCCCGTGTGTTTTAAAAGCTTTGGCAAATGAACACCTTTGTTCTTATGGGCATGTAATAAATATTCTGTCTTGACTTTAACGAGAGGAACAGCAGTTTCTGTAGCATAACTGGCATGATTCATTTTAAGTCTTTCCATTGATTTGGTGTGTCAGAAAAAGTACTCATTTTGAACATTCAGTGTCTGGGTTTGGATTCTTCTTTTGGAAGCATGGCTGGGAAGCATGGAAGGAACAATAATTTTCCAGACTTGCTTTCCTTGTGGGTTGTCAGAGCACAGCAGGGGCAAGGGAATCTGTAAAATTTCATTGGTCTTATTACTTATTTTTGTGTCTTCCCTCAACATCCCCCACTTATTACATATTTTTATGGCTTCCCTCAACATCCCCCACTCATTACATATTTTTGTGGCTTCCCTCAACATCCCCCACTCATTACATATTTTTATGGCTTCCCTCAACATCCCCCACTCATTACATATTTTTACGGCTTCCTTCAACATCCCCCACTCATTACATATTTTTGTGGCTTCCCTCAACATCCCCCACTCATTACATATTTTACAGCTTCCCTCAACATCCCCCACTTATTACATATTTTTGTGGCTTCCCTCAACATCCCCCACTCATTACATATTTTTGCGGCTTCCCTCAACATCCCCCACTCATTACATATTTTTGTGGCTTCCCTCAACATCCCCCACTTATTACATATTTTTGTGGCTTACCTCAACATCCCCCACTCATTACATATTTTTGTGGCTTCCCTCAACATCCCCCACTCATTACATATTTTTACAGCTTCCCTCAACATCCCCCACTCATTACATATTTTGTGGCTTCCCTCAACATCCCCCACTTATTACATATTTTTGTGGCTTCCCTCAACATCCCCCACTCATTACATATTTTTACGGCTTCCCTCAACATCCCCCACTCATTACATATTTTTGTGGCTTCCCTCAACATCCCCCACTTATTACATATTTTTGAGGCTCCCCTCATCCTTCCTTCCTTGTGGCTCCTGATCAGAAATCCCAAATCTCAATGAGTTTTCAAACTTGCCACTCAATTTATTTATTAAAATATTTATTGGCTGCCTTTCTTCCTTGCGGAGCTCAAGGTGGTTTACAGTTCTCACTTCAGTCCACTGCTTCATTCTTTTTGGTCCAAGATTCAAATGCCATAGCACCTGAAAGACCAATAAAGATTTCCAGGGTATAACCATTCAAGAGTCAATGTTTCCTTGAGAAGCAGTGTGGTATAGTGGTTAAGAGCACAGACTCTAACCTGGAGAATCAGGTTTGATTCCCCACGCCTTCTCCACACGCAACTGCTAGGTGACCTTGGGTCAGCCACAGTTCTCTCAGAGATGTTATTGCATGAGCAGTTCCCAAAAGAGCTCTCTCAGCCCCACCAGGTGTCTGTTGTGAGGAGAGGAAGGGAAAGGAGATTTTAAGCTGTTCTGAGACTCCAAGTGAAGGGTGGGGCATAAATCCTATCTCCTCCTCCTCCTCTTCCAATTCTAATTTGGAGAACTGGGTTTGATCCCTCACTCCTCCACATGAAGTCAGCTGGGTGACTTTGGGTCAGTCACCATTCCCTGAGAGCTCTCTCAGCCCCACCTCCCTAACAAGTCGCCTGTTGTTGGGAAAGGAAGAGAAGGAGATTGTAAGCTACTCTGAGACTCCTTTGGTTAGTGAAAAGCGGGGTATGAAAAACCAACTCTTCTTTTTCATCAGATATCTTTCAACGGGAGCTCTAACTCTTGGAAGCTCATTCTCTGGAAATCCTGTGGGCCGTTAAGATGCTACTGGACTCAAATACTGCTCTTTTACTGCAGACAAACACGGCTGCTCACCTGAAATGATTTTTTTTTTGTAATGCACCATAGAATGTTTCTCACCCCCCCCCAAAAAAAATATAATAATCTGCTGTTCGTTGCCTCTACCTTCTTCCCCTCTGAAGCAGCCCCATGGATCTGCATCCAAGTGAGCAGAAGAAGTGGCGTGCATGACCTCTGCCTGGCCCTGGCATCATGTGAAGACCTTCCAGAGTTTCAGGTGCTCAAAAGCCTGAGAAAATGGTGTATTTTCTTGTCTCACTGAAAAGGGCATTGATTGGTCTGTAACCTGACCCGTGGGTGAAGTCCAACACACGCTCAGGGAGCCGGGAGTTGGAATGGTTCTCACGTGCTCCCTCCTGAATCCATTTTTGGAATGCACAAAGGGTCACAGCAGGGCAAAGGACACTGAAATGTCAAGTCACAGTTTCTTTTCAGACAAAAAGGCATTCTGTGGAGGGTTGGTACCCAGCCAGCTCCTGGCCTGTATTGGGAAGACTAGAAAGCCTGCTGTCGTTGAAGCTCTTTGGGCAGTTGCAATGTTTATACTAACTGATGTTACTGGAACAGCATCAAATGTTACTAAGTGAGCAACTGGGGGGAGGAGGAAGGGGGGTTTCAGGGACCCTGAAATATTGAGCAAACCTCATCTTTTTCTACAGTTGTTCACAGACTTTTTTAAAAAAATCCATTAATGGCATGAGGTATTTTGAAACCGGCTTCTTTTGGGTGGCTGTGAACCCAGCCAATCAAGAAGCCTGTTTCAAATGTCCTGATACCGTCATCACCTGCGACTCCTTGAGCGCTTTCATCAGCGCTGCCTTCGCACCATCCTCAACATCCACTGGAGTGACTTTGTGACCAACACTGAAGTCCTCAAGCGGGCAGAGGTTACCAGCATCGAGGCACTGCTGTTGAAGACGCAGCTGCGCTGGGCAGGGCATATTTCTAGGATGGAAGACCACCGCCTTCCCAAGATTGCCCTGTATGGCGAACTCTCCACCGGCCATCGAAATAGAGGGGCACCAAAGAAGAGGTACGAGGACTCCTTGAAGAAATCTCTTAGCACCTGTCACATCAACCATCACCAGTGGTCTGACCTAGCCTCAGATCGCAAAGCATGGAGGCACACCATCCACCAGGCTGTCTCTTCCTTTGAGAACGCACGCATAGCTGGTCTTGAGGACAAAAGGAGATTGAGGAAGAATCGCACTGCTACAGGACCAACCCTAAATCAGACTTTTCCCTGCAGCCGCTGTGGCCGGACCTGCCTGTCCCACATTGGTCTTGTCAGCCACCAGCGAGCCTGCAGCAAACGTGGACTATTGCACCCTTCTTAAATCTTCGTTCGCGAAGCCAAGCCGAGAGAGAGAGAGATACCAGGAAGCTACCGAACCAATCAGATTTGATGGTGTGATGACATCACATACCCCACAATGGCAAAGACTTCTCCCCCACATCACCAAAAAGGGGACAATTTCAATGGGTTGCAAAAAGTACCCACCATTTAAAATCAGCCTTGCATATGTAAGACGGCAGTGCCATTGAATTTCCCTAAAGTGAAAGGTAAGTGAAAGGTGAATTTCTGTTGAGGTAAAACATCTCAGGGATTTTGAGTGCAGTAAAAACATAAGAACATAAGAGAAGCCATGTTGGATCAGGCCAACGGCCCATCCAGTCCAACACTCTGTATCACACAGTGGCCAATAATTTATATACACACACTGAGGCTAATAGCCACAGACTTGCAAAGTCTAGTAATATTTCTTGGAGTGGTTAAACTAGGGATGAGCAATAAATAGTTTCAGTAATATGGAATCCCTAAACCCAGGGAGCAATTTGATAGGGAATTCAAAAAGTGACCTTATTAGATCTCCAGGAATTTCACCTGATCTCCAGATGACAGAAATAATTTCCCCATATAAAATGGCTGCTCTGGAGAGTGGGCTGTATGGCAGTATACCCTGATGATATTTCTCCCCTCCCCAAATCCTGCCCTCTGTAGGTTCATCCTACAAACCCCCAAGGATTTTTTTTTTAAGCTGGAGATGGCAGTTTGAGGCAGAGCCTAGGAGGAGAAAGTATAAATACCATAGAAACTCGATCAGTTCCTAGAGCATTGTGGGTGGTAGTGATGTCACTGGTTATTCCCCTCCTGCTTTTCCTCCCACTGCTTAGCAGAGCGAGAGCAGATGATGGAAGGGAGCGAGTGGGAGTTCCCCTGCTAGGTGGCCCACTGCAGCCTGGGAAATTCCTGGAGCAGTACCTGTGGAGGGGGGGGATATGGGAAGAGATTTCACCTAGAATTTATCATATACCACAGAGTATGCCCTCAGTCAGTCAGTCATATTTATTACAATCATTAGACCATCCGAGGACAAAAGAAATAAAAACAAAACAAAAAAAGTTAAAAATATGCATTCTTATATACAAGCAGAGACAAGAGATATGAAACATACCAATTATTCAAGTCCAGTATTCAAACTTGGTTACCAATTATTCAAGTCCAATATTCAAACTCCCGTAGCCTCATAATCAACACACAATACCTGCCAACTTGATAGGTGATTTTAGGGTTTATGTCAGATAGGAGGTAGCTTAGCCTGGCTTTACCTGCCTATCTATGGGACCACCTTTCTCCATATATTCCCCAGAGAGCACTGCGTTCAGGGGCAAAAAACTTGCGTCCGCCCCCGGACCAAAAGAAGCCAGATTATGTGTGACAAGATCTAGGGCTTTTTCGGTGGCAGCACCAGAGCTTTGGAATCTCCTTCTGGAAGCCATAAGGGCCCTGCGGGATCTGTCTGCGTCCCACAAGGCCTGTAAGACCGAATTGTTCAAGCAGGCCTTGGATGCTTGACGGAAAGAGGGCTGCCACCGGACATCACATAGAATGCTGGTGATCACTGTTTGGAAATTCAATGTCACCTATATTGTATGGATGCAGCACCACAGAATGGTTTTAAAAATTGTAACATGTTTTTTTAAAAAATTGAAATATGTAAATTAACATATGAAGCTGCCTTATACTGAATCAGACCCTTGGTCCATCAAAGTCAATATTGTCTTCTCAGACTGGCAGCGGCTCTCCAAGGTCTCAAGCTGAGGATTTTCACGCCTACTTGTGTGGACCCTTTTTGGAGATGCCAGGGATTGAACCTGGGACCTTCTGCTTACCAAGCAGATGCTCTACCACTGAGCCACCGTCCCTGGTTTTATATGTCTTATTGGTTTAACTGTATTGACATGATGTTGTGAGCCGCCCTGAGTCCGCTTGCGGAGAGGGTGGGATATAAGTTGAACGTAATAAATAAATAAATAAATAAATAAATAACTTGTGAGGCCAGGGATCTTGTCCAACAAGGGAGTAATAATCTCTGACCATGGCATGTTATAAAATGTGCAACTGAAAAACATGTGCTCCAGAGACTCCACCTCTTTTAAAGAAGAGTTTGGATTTATATCCCACACTCCACTCTGAATCTCAGAGTGGCTCACAATCTCCTTTATCTTCCTCCCCCACAACAGACACCCTGTGAGGTGGCTGGGGCTGAGAGGACTCTCACAGCAGCTGCCCTTTCAAGGATAACCTCTGCCAGAGCTATGGCTGACCCAAGGCCATCCCAGCAGCTGCAAGTGAAGGAGCGGGGAATCAAACCTGGTTCTCCCAGATAAGAGTTCACCCACTTAACCACTACACCAGACTGGGTCTCCATAAGCAAAACATGAGCATAGCCTTTCCAAGTAGGGGTTTTTCCTATAGCTGCCTTCAAGAACTGCAGAAGGAAGTGTCAGACTCCTTGCCAAAGAGAATACCCTTCTAAAGTAATCTACTTCCAAAGAAGCCAAGTATACTGCTGGCTCAACAGTATATTTGTCATTTAAAAACAAGTCAGATTTGGATACTTGGGAGATGTCAGATTGGCGTTCAATATCCTCCACTCTCTGTTTAACTAGCTGTTTTGCAGGGTCAATTCCATAGGATAAGTATGCCCTCTGAAGCTCCTGTTTTCTTCAGGGGAACTGATCTTTGTAGTTTAGAGACTTGTAATTTTGGGAGAACTTCAGGGCCCACATTGAGGTTGATTCTTTGAGAGCCATCACTGCTGGGAGAATAATAGAGCCTAATGCATTTGAAGCACTTGAGCAGTGGGTAAGTGCTCTAAACATTTTCTACAGAATGCTTATTGGGTTGTATATTAACAATGACTATGTTTAGTCATTTTTTAAATTTTTTAATTCCAAAATTAATAACAAGGCCAGAATAAGATCTGTATCACTCTCAAAACATGCTGAGTAACCTAGAGAGCATGTAGCCACTCCTGTATCAGTATTTTTGAATAACACTTGACCTGCAGACGGTTACCAACATTACCTTCATCTTCAGTAAGACGTACACTCCAGTGGAAGATCACATTAGAGCTGCCAAGTCCTCAGGCTGGGCGGGGGTTCTCCTACCTTGGCAGTTCCCAACTCGCTGGCCCACATCGGGCTGGCAGGGGGAACATCCCCCGTTGTCGCCAGTGCAATGACGTCACCTGGAAATGACATCATCCCGTCAGTGATGTCACTCACCAGCCACTCTAGGTTTTTCCAGGAAAACTCTATGGTTTTCTCGGACACTCTGGCAATTTGAGAGGGAAACTCTATGGTACAAGCGATTTGGGAGGGATAACTCTATGGTACAAGAGTTCCCAAGTCCCCTGGAAGCAGCGGGGGACTTGGGAACCCTAGATTGCATTGCGGATTGTGATTCACAGACTCTCAATTATCACCCTGACATAGTTGCTGAGAAGTGGACTTTGTATGAATGTGAAAAATACTTTCAGTTAAATGTTTATGATCTGTTAAGAGATACTAAAAGAAGAGCCCCCATGAGGCAGAGTAGTAAACTGCAGTACTGCAGTCCAAGCTCTGCTCATGACCTAAGCTCGATCCCGGCAGAAGCTGGAGTCAGGTAGCTGGCTCAAGGCTGACTCAGCCTTCCATCCTTCTGAGGTCGGTAAAATGAGTACCCAGCTTGCTGGGGGGAAAGCGTAGATGACTGGGGAAAGCAATGCCAAACCACCCCATAAAAAGTCTGCCAAGAAAATGTCATGATGTGATGTCAATCCATGGGTGGGTAACAACTCAGTGTTGTAGAGAGCACTACCTTTACCTTTCAGATATACTAACACAAGTTGGAGCACTACCTTTACCTTTCAGATATACTAACGCAAGTTGGAGTTCAGCAAACAGCGTGGAGTGCAATTATTGCTACATGGTGTTAGCTTGTGTTTATTTACCCCACCTGAAGGTTGGCAGCCCTTTCCCTCACCCTCAAAAGGCCCCTGGCAACCCCACCTGAGCCCGGGCCTTCTTAGCAGCTGCCCCCCTCCTTTGGAACAACCTCCCTGGGGAGAAAAGCTGATCTTTCTCCTTACTGACTCTCCAGCAAGGCTACGAGCCTTAGCTGTTTAAGCTTTGGGAGCAGGTTAAATTCCGTTCTTGGAGCGCAAAGTGGTTTTTGTGGCTGAAATAGGATATATATTAGGTTATACACAAGTTACACAAGTATAATTTATCGCATCTAGGCAGAGGCTGTTACAATCTTGAGGGGAGGGATTCAGAATTTGTAAAATAGAAAGATGATTTTTTAAAAAACAAACAAAAACAAAATTGAAAGGCAGCAAAATAAAGAGTGTGTAGACACAAATCAAGCTACGATAGGTTAGGCCTGGAGCATGGCTTTGGGTTGGATTTTCATCGCAGCCGATGCAAACATGCGGGGAATGTACAGATCTACATCAGCAGAAAGAAAAGCAATTTTCTGCACTGTGAAACCCAGGCCAAGGCTAGCTAAGATTGCTGCAAAAAATTTAGATGCAGGCTTCAGGCAAAGAGAGTAAACTAAACCACGCCGATCTACGGCTCCACAGGGCACAGACACTGAATGACAGGTTTTCGGTGTGTGGCGCCATGTTAACAGTGGCCTTGGGTTAGCCATTAGCTCTGGCAGAGGTTGTCCTTGAAAGGGCAGCTGCTGTGAGAGCCCTCTCAGCCCCACCCACCTCACAGGGTGTCTGTCGTGGGGGAGGAAGATATAGGAGATTGTGAGCCACTTCTCTCTGACTCAGAGAGAAGGGCGGGGTATAAATCTGCAATTCTTCTTCTTCTTCTAACAGGGCTGGTGGTGTCATTTGAAAGCTGAGGGTTCTGAGCTATTCCAAGTTTATGGAAAGCAGAGAAAACTCTGTTATGATCCTTCTTGAGTCATCCAAAGCATGGAGAATATCTGGAGCAGGAAATGATACACTTATCCAAAGCGATAACTAGGGTTGCCAGGTGTCCTGGGATCAGAGCGTTTTTTTAGTAGAAAAACCAGGACTTTAAATTAGGCCTAGAAACAAGTTGGTAAGCTATAGAGCTATTTCAAGGAAGCTCAGAATGGCCTACACTGAAGAACAAATGGGTAGCCACATATTAAATCAGCAATTCTTTCCAGCTTACTATCAGATGCAGCCAGACTGGAAGACCCCTGAAGAAAAGCTCCCTCCAGCTCTCCAAAAAACGGCTCTCCCTTTGAATGCAAAACAGCCAAGCCCTAATGCAGACCTGCTGTTATGCAAAACAGCCAAATTGCCCTTGATGAATTCTGCACTCGAGCAACCCAAATTCTTTGCCAAGGACAGCTGAAATTTTTTGGCTGGCATGAATTATGCAAATAGGGCCATTTTGCATAATTGCTTGATTGGCCCAAGTCTGATTTCCTTCCCCGGAAGCCCGCTACATGCCCATTACATTCAGGGGAAAAGGCTAAAACTTGACCACTATTACTCTAGATAAGGTGAGAACTCTCACTTAGGGCTGGTAAGCCCCTGGTCTGGGCAGGGGTTTCCTCGCCCGGGAAGTTCCCAACTCGCTGGCCCACATTGGGGCCATTCTAGGCATTGCCAGGAAAACTTTATGGTTTCCCCAGACGCTCTAGCCATTTAGGAGGGGACTTGGCAACCTTACCCTCACTTAATGTTCTCCAGATCAGCCCAACAGCTTCCCAAGGCATTGCAACTAAGTTGAGGACACAGCTGGAATACAGTGAAATAAATGAAAGTAGCTCAAGTTTTTAAAGTTTTGTTTTGTTAGCCCTGATTTGGATGGCCCAAGATAGTCAGATGTTGGACACTAAGCAGAATCAGCTCTGGCATTGTTAGATTTTCAGCACTAGTGATGGAAAGAGGGAAGAGTCTTTCGAAGGGTCATATTTTGACCATTTTCCCTTGGATATTATATTATTCTGAGAGCCAGTTTGGTGTAGTGGTTAAGTGTGCGGACTCTTATCTGGGAGAACCGGGTTTGATTCCCCACTCCTCCACTTGCACCTGCTGGAGTGGCCTTGGATCAGCCATAGCTTTGGCAGAGGTTGTCCTTGAAAGGGCAGCAGCTATGAGAGCCCTCTCAGCCCCACCCACTCACAGGGTGTCTTTTGTGGGGGAGGAAGATAAAGGAGATTGTAAGCCACTCTGAGTCTCTGATTCAGAGAGATGGGTGGGGTATAAGTCCAATATCTTCTTCAACTTCTTCTTCTTTTATATGTATGTATAATTTGTGGAGGAGCAGAGGTGGCATAGTATATCTCAATCTTTTCAGATCTCAGAAGTTAAGCTGGGTTGGTACTTGGATGCGAGACCACCAAGGAAGGCTCTGCAGCAGGAGATGAGGGCCAACCATCTCTGCTTCTCACTTGCCTTGAAAGACCCTTGCTGTAAGTTGGTTGTGACCCGACAACACTTAGGAACATACATATAATTCAGGTGTGGCCAAGCTTGCTTAATATAAGAGCCACATAGAATAAATGGCGGATCTTTGAGAGTTGCAAGATATGAATGTTAGATGTTTGAGAGCCACAGGAAGGAAGGAAGGAAGGAAGGAAGGAAGGAAGGAAGGAAGGAAGGAAGGAAGGAAGGAAGGAAGGAAGGAAGGAAGGAAGGAGAATAGTTGGTGGAGGGGGAGAGAAAGCAACTTTAAATGTATTCTCCAAGCCATTGGCTGGCTTCGCTTTGAAAAGTGATTCAAAGAGACAAATACCTTCTCTCCAAGCCAGCCAATGAGGCAGTGGGGCCTTCAAGAGTCACACAATACGTATGCCACAGTTTGGCCACCCCTGATATAATTTATGGAGCATTACAAGACATAACAATAATCACTAGCCTGTATGGCTTTTAAAAAGAACAAGAAAATGTCATGGAGGAGAAGCCCATTGGTGGGGCCATGCTGGGTAATTGGAGCTTCCATGTTCAGGGAGTGTCTGTTTCTTAGGACCAAAGGAGGCATTTAGTAGCAGACCTTGTTATGGGGAAACTAGGCTTCTCTTGCTGAGCTGCAAAGTGGAGAGAGGAGCAGGGCTTTTTTCGGAGCAAGAGCTCCTTTGCATATTAGGCCACACACTCCCGATGTAGCCAATCCTCCTGGAGTTTACAGGGCTCTTCTTACAGAGCCTACTGTAAGCTCTTGGAGGATTGGCTGCATCAGAGGTGTGTGGCCGAATATGCAAAGGAGCTTCAGCTACAAAGAAAGCCCCGGAGAGGAAGATGCTGTCTGCAGAAGGGGGCGCTTAACTCTTACCTCCATGTTTTCCCCCTTGCAACTTCTTCCATTTAGTTTTCTTTTCACTGTAGAAAGCAGAAATCCCAAACCTCAGCTGGAGGGAAAGTGAAAGGGAATGATAAGGGTGTGGAACGAGCGAAGTGTCAGCACCTTTCCCTTTCTGCAAAGCTCGCTTTCCTCCTGACACTTTGCATCTGTTAGCAGACCTGAGCCTTCTGGCCTCCCTTGATTTTAGCTCACCTCACCCAAAGAAACTGGGCTGCTGAGAGGGGGAAGGAACTATAGGCATAGAATTCTCAGGGCTCGCCTGCGGGGCTTTTTTCCGAGCAGGAACACAGTTTCGGCTGGCTTGGATTCAGAGAGTGTGGCCTAATATGCATATGAGTTCCTGCTGCGCTTTTCCAACAAAAAAAGCCCTGTGTGGAACAATGGTGACATTGGGGGTGTGGCCTAATATGCAAACGAGTCTCCTGCTGGACTTTTTGTACAAAAAAAAGAGCCCTCCTTGTCTGTTCTGGGAGTGGGGATGGACCCAAGAAGTGAAGCAGTCATCCTGCCTCATTTTGTTATCATGCAAGAACCAGGGAAGTTTAATCCAAAACCACACTCTTCAACAGACACCCCCTTTTTGCTGATTTATGCAACCCTGTAGGGTTTTCAAGGCAAGAGACATTCAGAGGTGGCTTGTCATTGCCTGCTTCTGCATAGCAATCCTGGACTTGCGAGGTGGCCTCCCATACTGACCAGGGCTGATCCTGCTTGGCTTCTAAGATCTGACCTGATCTAGCTAGTCTGGGCTGTCCAGGCCAGGGCCTTTCACCTTTTGCTTGACTTGATATTATCAAAGCAAAACAACACTTTCTACTTACCCAGTAGAGCAAAGGGTTAAGGGGAGAGACTCTGTATTCCTAGAGAGGTTTTTCCCTCCTTACTGTGTTCCCTTAAGCACTGATGGTTTCTTCCCCTCCTTTCACCAAAGTTTATGTTACGTGGTGTGTGTGTGTGAGGAGACATCTCTTTCTCCCTCTGTTTCTCTGGTTTGTCATGCTGAGAAGGAATAATGAGGCAGAAATAAATCCCACTGAGTCCAATGTGTATCCCTCACTTTCCTAACTCTTTCCATGCACTCCTTATATATCTGTCTTCCTAAGCTGCTTAGTTTTAGATTCAAGTGAGTAGCGATGTTGGTCTGAAGCAGCAGATCTGAAGAAGTGTGCATGCCCACTTTGAATGAAACATCGTTAAAGGTGCAACTGCACTTGAACTTTATTCAGTGGCTTAGTTTTTATAATATAGTGAGTTCTATGCATGGAGGAGTCGCCAGTCGAGTGATAACAAGTAGGGATGTGCATTCGGTTCGGCCGAACCATATATACAGCCAAATCAACACTGATTCGACTGTATTTGGAATTGGCCGTAGCCGAATGCCATTGCCGCCTATTATGCGGCAGCCGAATACGGCTCGCCGTATACTGCCGAATAGCTATTCGGAAGTAGCACCTTTTCTGCTACCTGTTATGCCACTCTGCACAACAGGTAGCAGAGTGTTATGCCACTCTGTTATGCCACTCTGCATTCCAGTCCTTTCTTTCCACACAAACTTCTGCATCTTCTTGTTGAGTCACCCAGAGAGGGAAAGGGTGGTGAGCAGGTGTTGTAATAAATAGTGTGTTCTCGCTTGCTGAGATGAAGCTCTATCCAAAAAGCGAAGAAGCAGAGTGCTCTCTCCATGGCTCCTGGCATCCCAACAGGAACAACACAAACAACAAAAGAATCCAAAGGAGCAGCTGAGCCTGGTTTTGCAATAAACCAGAGTTTAAGAACATGCAGGCGAGAAAAAATCAGAGCTGATGAGAACCAAATAGCCCTGCAGCCAGAGCCGCACAACAGAAAACTCATATATTCTAACAACAATCTAAGCTCATTAGCTCTTAAAGGGCTCGGAGCGTTGAAAAATCCCATTTCTTTTCCACATTTCTGCATGGAGCACTTAACGGCTGGAAGCATCTAAACAAACAGTGTTTGATTTCCACAGCAAGGCGTTTGGAGGAAATGATTGCAAAGTCAGAAAATAAGAGGAGAAAAACCAATGCATTTATTTAGGAGGTAAAGAAGGTTGTAATGTGTATTAATCCTTTCCCGGGCAGCAGCATCCCCCTGCCTGAAAATGAAGTTCTGGAGGCAAATCACAAGAATTTTGCATCTGAGAAACTCTGTGAAATGGTTGGAAGAGCACCAGGATCCATTCCAGTGTGAGGCAATATTTAGACCAGTTTGGTATAGAAAGAGCCAGTTTGGTGTAGAGAGAGCCAGGTTGGTGTAGTAGTTAAGTGTGTGGACTCGTATCTGGGAGAACCGGGTTTGATTCCCCACTCACCCACTTGCAGTTGCTGGAATGGCCTTGGGTCAGCCATAGCTCTTGCAGAGCTGTCCTTGAAAGGGCAACTTCTGGGAGAGTTCTCTCAGTCCCACCCACCTCACAGGGTGTCTGTTGTGGGGAAGGAAGGTAAAGAAGATTGTAAGCCACTCTGAGACTCTGAGATGCAGAGTGAAGGGTGGGATATAAATCCAATATCATCATTATCATCATCATCAAACAGGATATAGAAAACCCAGGTTCTAATCCCCACTATGCCTGTATGAACTTGAGACAGTCACAGACTTTCAGCCTAATCTATCTTGGAGTAGGGTCATGGCTTATTGGTAGAGCATCTGCTTGGCATGCAGAAAGTCCCAGGTTTGAGCTCCATCAGTTGAAAGGACCAGGCAGTAAATGATGTGAAAGACCTCTGTCCAAAACCCAGAAGAGCCACTGTCAATCTGAGTAGACAATATTGACCTTGACAGCCCTATTCAGTAGAAGGCAGCTTCACATGTTGATGTACATCACAGGGTTGTTGTGAGGATAAAAGGAAGCTGAGGAGAATGATGTAAACCACTTCCCATCCTCACTAGGGAGAAGGGAAGGGTAGAGATAAAGTCAATCAATTGGGTGTAACAATACATTCCATTTCACACAGGGCTGCCACTGAAAATGGTTGCCCATATCACCTTAGCTCACATTTGTAACCCTTGCCATACCAAAATAATTCAGGTCATTTATAGACTTGCACTTTTAATCTCAGAACGATCCCGTAGGGTAGGTTGGACTGAAGAAGTTCTCCCAGCTGAGAAAGGGCATTTGAAGCCAGGTCTCCAGATCTAAATCCAGAATTCCATCCATTCTATAATGACGCTCTTGACCCTCCCCCTATTCCTCCTCAGCAGCTTTGAATCCTAACATGATTTATTTCCCAGTTCCCAGGTACTTATGGGGCCGGGCAAACTCGATATGATATGATATGATATGATATCATGACACAGGGTAAGCGATTACAGACATTCTTGGTGGGACAGGACCCCCAAGTCGTTTTTGGCAGCAGAGCTCATTAATGTCTATGATTCTCTGCCAGAAGGACTAGTGGGAACTTGGAACTTTCCATGGTGCTGAATCCAAAGGGCAGCAAACATCCTGTTCCATTAACCAGCATGAATTCCATTAAGACAGTATTAGCCACCAACACAACAAATCTAGAGGTATGACACAGGGAACCATTTTCAGTGGCAGCCCTGTATGAAATGGAACCATACCCAACAAGGAAATCATTTATTTCAAAACAACAAAGAATCCTGAGGAAATCTCAAAAGATGAACACTTTGATTCCCTTCTTCATTAGATACATAAAGGATGAAGGTTTTGGAAATAACAATAACACTTTTACACTTGAGGTGTGTTTTGTAAGCATTTGAAGCACCTCAAATATATCCCCCCCCAATTAATACTTCAGCAACAGTCTTGTAAGGGTGGGTATTGTGATTTCCATGCAGCAGATAGAAAGGGGATGGTCTGGGGACTTCCTGATTCATAGCTCTGCATTAGAGCCAAGTTGAGGTGATTCTGGAGGTTAATGTTCAAGAAATGCACTGGAGTGAATGGAGCATTAAAGCCCCCCTAGCTCAGTGGTCTAGCAGCAAGATTCTGGGTCCAATCCTTGAGCTTTTCAGTTACAGAAGAGGCTGATTCTACATTCATGTTTGGGTCTGATTTTCTGAGCACTGAAATCGCCTTCTAGAAATCCGGAGTATATTTTTTCATCTACACTCAAAATTTTGCTCCTGGACTTCCCCTCTACATTTGCTTGCTTTACTGGAGGGGGGGAGGGGGGCAGGTTTAAGAGTTCCTTTGTTCTTTCTTGAGAAACGAGTTTATTGCCCTGTTTCCCAGGAAAGATATCATCTTTATAGTCCTGTGGAATGCGCTTCCTGAAAACCCTCATTCAAAAGTAGTCTTGGAAAGTCAGGGGCAACTCCATGCTGAAAACGGTATCAGAGTCAATTCAGGAATTTAAATGTAAATGACAGTCAAAACACCGGAGCAAGACAGAAGTCAAGGTACATTGTAATGTAAATGATCACTTTTGAAAGCCCAGCATTACTAGATCTTTTGCCCAGTGTAAAATCAGCCAGAGTCTTGGGTAGCAGTGTGGAGGAAAGCCAGATGCTCCAGAGATAGATGCCATCAGTCCAAGAGAAGGCTGGTCTCAAAATGAACCAAAGGATCTCAGCACAACGTAAGCTTTGATCATGGAGACTTAGCAACCTTGCCCTTAAAGAAACAGTTCAAATGTCAAATGAGGCAGAACTGAATTTACAATCCTCCATGATTACAGCCAAAAGGGAGAAGAGAAAAGCACAGAGAAAGTGAGAAAAGTCTACATGAAGCACCCCGGAGTAGCAAGCAGGATCCCCTACGTTCTTTTCAGACAAGAAAAGCAATTGTTCTAAGCAAAGGTAGTGAAGTCTACAACATGTGCAGTGCCCTTCTCCTTTTATTTATGGGACAATCGGGATGATTTAGCCACAATGATCAGAAATATATTTATGCAACAGAAAATTCCTGGCTGTATTTCAAGCCGTTCACCTCCTTACAGAAGTTCCTTTGTCACTTGTCCTTGCAGCTCTGCTTTTCACATTTTTCTTTGCCCCAAAAGCTGCTTACACAACACTTCGTGAGGAATGCTGGCAAATTCTGCAGCATTCCAAATTGGCCTTACGTTTGAAGGGGCTCCATCCTGGACAGAGCCCCAGCTGGAAATGGAGCTGCTTGGCCAGAAGAGTTTCACAGTGTTCTAGCACATTTTTAGGCCTCGCCACACATGCTCTCAGATGGGTCAGGAGATCCATGCTCAAGGCTGCTGCTGTTGTCTGGTCCGGGCTGCAGAATCTTAAGAAAATATCCCTGCTGGACTGGAAGAAGACAAATGTAACCCAGCATCCTGTCTCCAGCCATGACGTGGCACTGGGAAACTCACATGTGCATGTATGTTAAGTGCTGCCAAATAGCTTCTGACCAGGGGTAGAATTCTAGCAGGAGCTTCTTTGCATATTATGCCACAGACCCCTCATGTAGCCAATCCTCCAAGGGCTTACAAAAAAGAGCCTTGTAAGCTCTTGGAGGATTGGTGTGTGGCATAATATGCTAGAATTCTACCTCTGGCTTCTGACTAATGGGAATCTATGAATTAACAATCTCCCAAATGTCCTATTGTTAACAGCCAGGGTTTTTTTTTTAGCAGGAACACACAGGAACACAGTTCCAGCTGGCTTGGGGTCAGGAGGTGTGGCCTAATATGCAAATAAGTTCCTGCTGGGCGTTTTCTGCCTAAGAAAGCCCTGTGCAAAACCATGGTTATGTCAGGGGTGTGGCCTAATATGCAAATAAGTTCCTGTTGAGCTTTTTCTAAAAAAAAGCCCTGTTAACAGCCATCCTCAGATCTTGCAGACTGAGACCGGTGGCTTCCTTGAGTAAGTCAATCCATCTCGTGTTGGCTCTTCCTCTTTTCCTCCACTTTTCCTAGCAGCATTATTGTCTTTCCCAGTGACTCTCGTCTTCTTGTAATGTGACCAGAGTATGAGAGCCTCATTTTACTCACTCACCAGGCTAAAAGCAAAAGCAAGATGTCTCTCAAGGATTGTTTGCTGATGCAAAAGTCAGCAGTGGGGAAAGGATTCTCTGATCTGGTTTAAGGGCAAATGCAGAACAGCCCTTCCTTATTTGATGCCCATATCTCTCAGGAATGACAGGCTTGAAGACAGAGGTCCATCTCATCTGGTGAAGCCTGAACTCATTCTTCTCTGAGAAGGATGCTGCAGCCTTGGGGCCAAGTGCTATCTGATGATCAAAATGCTGACATTTCTAGCTCCTGCTAGAATTCTACCCCTGAGCCCAATAATAGCAGAGACCTTTCCTCCCTATCCCAAAATAGAACTCAGGGCTTTTTTTTGTAGCAGTAATTTTTTGCATATTAGGCCACACACCCCTGATGTAGCCAACCCTCCAAGAGCTCACAACAGGCCCTGTACTAAGAACCCTGTAAGCTCTTGGAGGATTGGCTACATCAGGGGTGTGTGGCCTAATATGCAAAGGAGCCCTGGGAGCACCACATATTAGATTCTATGATAGGCTTTTGGTGCTCTTGTCCTTGGTCACAAACCCTTGGTCTGGCCCATCCCAGGTATGCCTTGCTGGAGCTTGCTTCTCTCATAAATGGCCTCCCTCTGCCTTTATTACAACCCGACATGAGAAAGAATTTCCCATCCATTTTGCAAATGTGGTGGTTTGCTAATAAAAGGCAGGTTATGTCAACCCCTCTGGATGGTAGGGCAAGGGTTATGGTGACTGAGAGGAACCTTCACATTCAGGGCACTAAACCTCTGAATCCCAGAGCCAGGAGGCAACATCAATGGAAGGCCACAGCCTCTGTGCTCTGTTGCTGGTCCTCCAGAGGAACTGATTGGCCACTGAGTGAGATGGGATGCTGGACTAGATGGACCACTGGTCTAATCCAGCAGGGCTCTTCTTAATGTTCTTATGCCTTTACTGAACAAAAGGGCTAGTCGGATACAGAAACATCTCAGATTTATGTATTTAAAGTTGTTGAGGAGGGTTCTGGGGAAGTTGTCATACGTCCTGCCCTTCTGTTTGCAGATCAATGTACCTCCAGATACTAAATGTTGCGTTAAAGGAAAACAGGAGACTTTTGCCTCCAGGCCCTGTTTTGTAAAATGATCAGAAGCGTCTGGCAGGCAATTGTTGGAAAGAGAATGCTGGAACCGATGGACCTTTGGTCTAATTTAGAACAGTTCCCTTTTTTTAATGCCTGCCCTGGTTCCATACTTCGATCCTTCTTTGGAGGCCTGTATTGTTAGAAGGAAACAAAGCCAGACCATAATATAAATGGTTCCTAATACATAGATACATCTATCAAAGGGCTTCAAAGCCCAAGGATACTGTTCCCTGGAAGAGGAAGGTCACAGATATTATTTTTCTCCCTAGACACCAAAGGCTGTCTGGTTTATTTCAAGACCACTGAGAGACCACGGACAGCGTATGTCTTGTTAGCGTTATGTATTGTCCTTCTCTGCACAGATATATGTCTGCACACGTGCACAAAATCTCAAATGGAGAATGCTCAGGTAAGTACAAAACTCACAGCGAGGAACTTAATATTTTTCTCCCCCTTGCCCTAGTAGTAGGTTTCTCTGCTTAGCAGAATTCAATATTTCTGGTCTTGTGTTACCATTTCTTGTATCTTTTTCACTTGAGTCCAAAGTCTGGATACTTTTGTGTCTGCTGTGCTCACAGTCACTTTGGACCATGGATTTTGTAGTTCTATTTTGGTAATTTTGCCCAAGGAGTCACATGGATGCATGAAGCTGCCTTATACTGAATCAGACCACTGGCTATCATGGTCAGTCTTGTCTGTTCAGGCTGGCAGCAACTTTCTGGGGCCTTTCACATCACCTATTAACTGACAGTATTTTTAAAAAACTGGAACTGCTGGGAATTGAACCTAGGATCTTCTGTATGCCAAACAGCTGCTCTGCTACCAAGTCGTGGACTCTTTCCAAGTCAAGCCTAGTGTAATGGCTTTACATTGATAACTTTGTTGAATGTTGAAGCTACTACCCACAAAATCATCCATGGATGATCCAAACAGGTGCCATGATACTTGGGAACTTCCTAATGAGCAAATGTGAGTTCCCTGGATGTCTTTTCCCCTCTTGTTGATATTGCCAAAGCAGCAGGAAAATACACAGGCAGGACACCTTTCTGGAGGCATGGCCACACAGAGGAAATCCTGAGAAGCATTTTTTAAAATGGTTCTTTAGTCACGATAGTACCAGCAAGGCAAATCTTGCAGTCTGTTTGGGCAGATGGAGGAAGGGAAACAGGACCTACTTAGAGATTTTGAACACACAAGAGAACAATCTTAAGAAAACTCCTTAATCCACTAGAGAGTCTATATCAGGAGGGCTGTAGGGGCAACTCCATGATACTGCCTTTGTCTTTCATGCATGATAAAGTCACTCTGCCCATCCTTTTGTGTAAAGAAGATTCTGTACCATAATTCCCTGGAAAAACCTCCAAAAGAAGTTTAGAATACCAACGGGCCAAAGGTTAAAAACATCAATAGACAAAAGTGCATGTGTTCATTACAGAAACATAAAAACCTTGCAGGGGCCTAACTGAAGCCTCATAAAATCACTGAAGTGACAAATGAACATGAAAGATACATATATGACCTCACGTGTTTTGGCCTGCAGAAGCCTTCTTCAGAGGTCAAATACAACAAAGTCCCAGTTACACTCATAAAGCAATAAGCAATTATACAGGGCCCAAAATAGAATGTTCTAATATGGAAATGAATGCCTTTTATTTATTTTTTTGGAAGGCCACAAATGAATCTGGCCTGATGTCAGCAGCAATTACACATATAGCAAATAATAATATTGCAAATATGCACTTTTCATTTTAGATCCTAAGAGTAAAACCCCCTTATCAGGGCCAGTATAGCAGTATGTATCAGTATAGATGGACAGATATCATGAGCTTCTACAATGTGCTAGGGAATGATGCAATACTGCTGTGATGTTAAAGGTCAAGGAGGAAACTTTTAGCATCCAATGCCCTGGACCTGATTCATGGACACCTGCAGGTCCCACTTGCTAAAGCCTTAAAGTTGCTGATTTGGGCAGGGTTTCCCCCATCCCTGTAGATGAGCTAGCAGAAAGTCTGAATTGGTGGGGCTCGTTGTATGGCTAGTGGGGCTGCCTTGAAGGGAGGCAAGTTTAGGTTTGCTTGGTGGGTACAACAGAGGGGTGTTGACACAGCATTGGAAATCACAAAGATGTTCTTGAGAACATTGAGGTCATGACGGGTGGCTTGACAGCATCCCATGTTTCAGGGTTTGAAGACCTAGGACTTAATTCTTCTGGAGGTGGTCAGTTGTTGCTTCTTCTTTGTCAGGGAGACCTTATAATTGCAACTCCTTCTAATGACATGAACCTTTCAGCAGGAGGGGGAGTTGAGGGAAGATGGCTGCCAGCTTGAAACAGCTAGGCTGTATTTTTTTCCCCCCTTCTCTCTTCTACTGCAGGTATTTATAGCCTGGGTATGGCTGGGGGCATGAAGGAAGGGGTTGTTGTGACTCAGTGGTTGAGAGAGTGCTTTGCATGTAGAAGGTGCCAGGTTCAGTCCCTGGCATCTCCATTTGAATGAACCAGATTCAGTAAAAGGCAGCTTTGTGTTTCAGGTACCTTCGGGCTTTGGGCCCTTAGCTGTGACTTTGGCCAAATTGATTAGTGGATGCCAACTCGGAGTATCTTGTCTACTTATCTTTAAAAAAAAAAATACTGTGATTTATATAAATGTATTTAGAAGTTTATTTTATTTTTTTTGTGGCGCAGAGTGTTAAAGCTGCAGTCCTGCAGTCCTAAGCTCTGCTCACGAACTGAGTTTGATCCCCGGCGGCAGCTGGGTTTTCAGGTAGCCGGGTTGGGGTTGACTCAGCCTTCCATCCTTCCGAGGTTGGTAAAATGAGTACCCAGCTTGCTGGGGGAAAGTGTAGATGACTGGGGAAGGCAATGGCAAACCACCCCATAAAAAGTCTGCCGTGAAAACATTGTGAAAGCAATGTCACCCCAGAGTCGGAAATGACTGCTGCTTGCACAGGGGACCTTTCCTTTGGATTCCCACTGGGCAGAAAAACAGGGAAAGACATGCTCAGAATCTTATACTCGAGCTGCGTCTCTCTCATCTGATGGCATTCTGTCATTCCCACCCTCCCTCTGAAAAGTTCAGGATGACATATGGTTGCCCCTTCCCCATTTTATCCTCACAACAACCCTGAGGCTGCGAACGTTTGACTGGCCTAATGAGCTTTACAACACTGTGCAGATCGGAACTCAAGTCGCCCAGATCCTAGTGACCCTCAAGTCTCCCAGACCCTCTAACCAACTGCTCTGCTACATCAGTTTCCACTGTACCTTGTGAGTTAGGGGATGGGAGGAGGAGGAGGAGATTAGATTTATACCTCACCCTTCACTCGGATTCTCAGAGTGGCTTACAATCTCCTTCCCTTCCTCTCCCCACCAAAGACATCCTGTGAGGTAAGTGGAGTTGAAAGAGCTTTGAGAGAACTGTGGCTACCCAGCTGGCTGCATGTGGAGGAGGAGTGGGGAATCAAACCCGGTTCTCCAGATTCGAGTCTGCCGCTCTTAACCACTACACCAAACTGGCTCTCCTATTCCTAGGAATAGGAATGCATTTTTGGAGTCTGGGTGATGCTCCTGGGATCCCCACACCTGACCCTGCAGTGCATTGAGGAATCTGATGTGTACACCCCGCATATTCCAGCGTTCAGGATGATGTTGACCTTAAAACCTACATGTTGACTTAAAGAGTGCTTTATGGCTGCCCTACCATTTTAATGCTGTATAGCCTCCCTACTCCGATCACCAGATCATTATGGATGCATCCCGGCTGCATGCAACACAGCGGCTTAGTTTTTCAAGACGCATTTGTGACACATCCAGGTAAGGACTCCACGGCCTATTCTTTTGCTTGCCTCCCACATCTATGCACGGACACGGCCTCCTTTGTAATTGTGCCGGTTGTCTGTAGAGCAGCCATTCATTATAGCGTGTCGAGGGTCACCCGGTGTCAGGAATCGATTTCTCCCGGACACACGAGGAGTACAGTGTTTTGGTGTATTAACCACATTAGGTTGCAATGTCTTATCGACTTTTCTGTGACAAATGTTTCAAATTAATCACCTGAAACATAAACCTTTCGAGGCTATTCAGGCTCATCCTCCACCTTGGAAGGATGTAATGATTTGGTTGGTTAAAGGGGAAAAAAAAATAAATCCGACAAGACCCGGCTCTTCAGCAACGGGAGACGCCTCGCCATCGGTCCCCCTCTGGCCTCGTGCCACCAAGGCTCTGCAGGAATGCAGGATTAGAAATCATTAGCGGCAATTCAATTTTCGTCCACACATTTGGAAATGGAACTCGGGCTGCTCGCGGCGCTTGTGTTCCCTGAAGTCGAGCACTCCGTATCAGTGACGGGTTCAGTATTTTATGTGTCTTTGCATCTGCACTGTTTCAGGATGGTCACCAGACAGGTACCCACTGATCCATGCTCAGAATGTACTGGCAAAGTAGCCACTGATACATGTCGGGTTGCCAGGTCCCTCCCGAGCCACCAGCATGGGACAGGGTCGCCCAATCCAAACCAGGAAACTTCTGGAGATGTGGGGGGTAGAGCCAGGAGAGGACAGGGTCTTCACGGGAGTACAATACCATAGAGTCCAGGGCTTTTTTTTTTTTTTGGAGTAGGAACGCAGTTTCGACTGGCTTGGTATCAGGGGTGTGGCCTAATATGCAAATGCGTTCCTGCTGGGCTTTTTCTACAAAAAATCCCTCTGTGAAACAATGGTGATGTCAGGGTGTGGCCTAATATGCAAATGAACTGATAGAGTCCATCCTCCAAAGCCTCCATTTTATCCAGGGGAACTGCTAAGCTAATATTTCTGTTGTAAGATATTGACTCTATGGTCTCTTATAAGGCAGCACTTTTTGCTTTGGCTGCTAGCAAAATCAGGGCAAAGGCAGCACCCAGGTAGACAGTAAAATGATGTTAACTGGACAATTAGAGCCTGATTGTGGAATCATGGGGATGCTGTATGTAACTAAAATTGTGAATAATCTAAATCTGAATGTGTTAATTTTAAAGTCCTCGACTGTTATTTAACTTGCAAATTGCTGTAATTGTAATGGCCAGTGGCTGTATGCAATAAATTTTACCACTACTACTATGAAGGAATAGAAGGAATGCTTATTACATTTGCCAATGATACTAAGTTGGGAGGGGTCGCAAATACAGTAGAATACAGAAACAGAATACAGGATGACCTTGACAGGCTGGAAAACTGGGCTAAAACCAATAAAATGAATTTTGACAGGGACAAATGTAAAGTTCTGCATTTAGGTAGAAAAAAATCCAATGCATGGTTATAGGATGGAGGAGACTTGTCTTAGCTGTAGTATGTGAGAAAAGGATCCCTGGGTCTTAGTGGATCATACGCTGAACATGAGTCAACAGTGTGATGTGGTGGCTAAAAAGGCAAATGCAATGTTGGGCTGTATCAACAGAAGTATAGTGTCCAGATCATGTTAAGTGATGGTATCGCTTTACTCTGCTCTGGAAAGACCTCACCTGAAATATTGTGTTCAGTTTTGGGCACCACATTTTAAGAAGAATATAGACAAGCTGGAACGGGTCCAGAGGAAGGTGACGAAGATGGTGAGGGGTCTGGAGACCAAGTCCTATGAAGAAAGGTGGAAGGAGCTGGGCATGTTTAGCCTGGAGAGGAGGTGGCTGAGAGGCGATATGATTGCCATCTTCAAGTACTTGAAGGGCTGTCATATAGAGGATGGTGTGGAATTGTTTTCTGTGGCCCCAAAAGGTAGGAGTTTCCGGCTCAACATTAGGAAGAACGTCCTGACTGTTATAGCTGTTTCTCAGTGGAACAGTCTTCCTCGGGAGGTGGTGGGCTCTCCTTCCTTCGAGGATTTTAAGCAGAGGCTAGATGGCCATCTGACAGCAATGAAGATCCTGTGAATTTAGGGGGAGGCATTTGTGAGTTTCCTGCATTGTGCAGGGGGCTGGACTAGATAACCCTAGAGGTCCCTTCCAACTCTATGATTCTACTACTGATCTCTATCATCTGGAGATGAGCTGTATTTCCAGGGGATCCCCAGGTCCCACCTGGAGGCTGGCATCCCTAGTTTTACTTATCACTGACAAGGCAGCCATTGATTAATGCTCAGAATATGCTGGTCACTTGCAAAGTTGTCGCTGATCCATGCATGAACTGACTGGTTACTGCATGAATTTACTGGTTACTGGCAAAGGGGAGAACAACAATACTTATACTCAATACATGCTCAGAACTGAACTGGCTTGCTTGGATGATGTTTGTGCCTGGGTAATCACGGGGACAGTTGACTCAAGCTGCAGTTACTGTATTAAACTCCAGTTCCAGGGAGGGAGGGAGTAGAGCAAGAATGTACAAATATTCGCTATTAAATTTAGAGCACTCCAAGGACAAAACACACTCAGTGTTGAGAACCAGGCAGGAAGAACAGACAAAGCTGGAGCTCTAGAGAGAGACACACAAGCCCTGCAGGACTGAGACAACTACTGACACTACCTAATGTGTTAGTATTTGCTGTTCTAACAGGCAGGCTGGGCAAAGAGTAGATGGGGAACAGGGAGAGCTGCCAGACAGGAGTGTGAGAACAATTGCAACGCAAGGACAATTTGGAGTGCTCAACAGAATGCAAACTTTTTTTGGGGGGGGGAGGATTTCAGGGTTCTGCTTCCAACTGATATTTCAAGCAGAGGAGAATTGATATAACACTAGAAAGCGGGTGAGTGTGGATGGGTGTGGGGAGATCTCGGAAGTAATATTTATTTACTTCATTTCTATCCCGCCTTTCTCTCCAAGGGAGGCCCATTGTTGTTCTCCTCTTCTCTATTTTACCTTCACAACAACAACCCTATGAGGTAGGTTAGGCTGAGAGGGACAGCCCCTGAGGTCACCAAGTGGGCTTCCACGGCCGAAAAAGGGATTCAGACCGGGGTCTCCCAGATTCAAGTCTGACACTCTAAACACTAAACCACATGAAGAAATGTCACAGGCTTGACCCAGCTGCTGACATGAGCATGGATTTCTTCGCATGACCCTCATCAATTCTTTGTGTATTTTGTGGTGTGTGAGATAGATGATAGATAGATAGCATATAATTGTGATATATATAGCACAATTCTCTCTCTCTCTCCCTCTCTCTCCCTCCCCCCCCCCCCCTCTCTCTCTCTCTCTCTCTCTCTCTCTCTCTCTCTCTCTCTCTCTCTCTATATATATATATATATATATATATATATATATATATATATATATATATATATATATATGGCTTTTTAGTAGCAGGAACTCCTTTGCATATTGGGCCACACACCCATGATGTAGTCAATCCCCCTGGAGCTTACAGTAGACCCTGTACTAAGAGCCCTTTAAGCTCTTGGAGGATTGGCTACAGCAGGGGTGTGTGGTCTAATATGCAAAGGAGTTCCTGCTAGAAAAAAGGCGATAGATAGATGATAGATAGATAGACAGGCGGACAGACAGATACCACAATTATGTGAAACATTCACATACAACTGAAGCCTCTATTTCTGTCCAATTTATTTTGCAGGTTGCTGTTGGGGGGTTTTGTAAGCCGAAATGCCCTCAAAACGAGGCTGGGGAATTAGTTAGGTGGGCACCTGGCTCACTAGGGATCTTTTCACCTATGTATACAAGATTAACCAACCAGAGAGTGATGCTTAAATAATGGGACTCTAATTTAGTAAAACCAATTATAATTTATTAAGAAAAATATAGTCTTCCATACAAGATAAAAATACACATCCAATCACACATACAGTCCTAGAAATATAGATAGATGGATAGGGGAACATATAAGGGAAGACACACAGGGTAATATTACCTATCGTAGTCTTCAAGAAAGGCTCCAATGGCGACATAAGAGGATGGGGGAAATGGACCCAAAACTGTGGCCAGAATTGGGGATGGATCCAGACAGCGGAACTGGGGTGCTGCTAGATGCACACATGAGTGGAGTTGGGTCAGAGGTTAAATAGGCTACCTTAGACCCTTAGGTTATGGGAGGTACGAGGGAGGAGAGAGGGGAGGCGCTGCAATGACCAGGAGGGCTGGACTATTGCAGAGCCAATAGAAAGTTCCTTGGTGACACCTAATTGGGTACCTGTCTTGACCAATGAACTTGCCTGGGTCCTGTGTATCTGAAAGAACGTTCAGATTGAAATAGGCCGTGGGGCAGGCTCCAAAGTGACAGAATAGAAGTGATTACTGAGTGGGGAACACTTAAGATTAGATGGACTTATCTGAAAAGGTGACAATAGAGAATCAAATATTGACCTAGGTATCCCCCGGATTAGACAAAAGACTTGGCTCTGGCAGGAGATGGTCTTCCTCTTTTTCTATCTTCTTCCTGGCACCAGTCTTTGTCCTGGGTTTCGTTAGACAAAGGCTTGAGTGGTCTGGCAGGATCCATGCCTGGATAAGCTTGATGGCCTTATGCAAAAGTTGAAGCAGCGGTTGGATATGAAGTCAGGAAAACAAGATGGATTCTGGTGGTGTTAGCCCTTGGTTCATGGAAACAGGCTGGAAACTGTTTGCTTGTACAGTTCATGGTGGCATGGCTTCCTTTACTGCAGTGGCCAAGACTGGGCACACAAGGAGTAGCTGGAGCACGTCTGTAGTTCTGGCTAACACCCATCCCGGAGATGTAGAATGCAGCTGCAAAGCTGAGGCTTATAGTATCCACATAAGCCTTAGAAACTGTAAGCAAAGTCCCCTTCTTAGAGCAGATGTGTGAGAGTAAAAACTCCAGGCACCCTGGCAACCATACTGGTGATCATGATGTCCATGTGTATGAAAAGTAGGGGGCTTTTCCTTACATTTTTTACCATTTTGCAAAATTTATTTTTGCAAAAATTTGGCTGAGACAAGGCACAAAGATCTGGGATCTTCTTTATGCAACCCAGATGCTCTGCCTGCCTCTGTGCCATGGCTCTGTAACTGCTGGCGTTAGGACTGCCCACCTCCAGGGGGCACCTGGAGATCTCCCACTATTACAATGGATCTCCAGATGACCAAGATCAATTCTCCAAGGGAAAATGGCTGCTCTGGAGGGTGGACTGTGTGGCCTTCTAACCTGCTGAGGTCCCTCCCCTTCCCAAATGCAACCCTGCCCAGGCTCCACCCCCATAATCTCCAGTTATTTCCCATTTCAGAACTAGCACCCTTAGTGGGGCCCCAAGTATCTTGGAACAACTTACTTTTTTTTTTAACAAATGTTCCTAATGAACTCTTGAAAATGGGCATTTGCAAGCAGTTCCTGAGATGCTCCAAAATGCACGCATACACACATGCACAACACTCATTGCCGTCCATCCCTGTGTCCGTACTCTGATGCAACCAAACTTGTGTAAATACCATTCTTACATGTAATAAGAGTTGGATCAAAGCAACCAAGGCATTCCCCTTCCCCACGTTCGCTGTTTGTGAGATTGCTAACAACTGAAAGCCTTGGTATCAATAGCAAGGATCGCCAAGGGAGAAGAAAATGCTTTTTCTTGTACAGTTTAACCTGCAGTGACATGTTTTATAGATCTGCCCTGTTATCTGATAAAAGCTGCACGATTGGAGTCCATCATCTGGAGAAGTGGATTTGGGGAGAGACTGTTCTCTTCGTGGCCAGGCCTCCTGCTGCTGTGCAAAGAAAAGATGAGAAACGGCGTATCCCCCCCCCGAGTTCTAGATGCAGCCTCCTTAGCTGACCAAGAGGAGCAGCTCTACAGCAAGGGAGAAACGAGTCTATGGGTAGGTAACTCGTGTCATGGAGAGATGGTGTCCAACACTGCTATTGTCCTGAAGTGTCCAGGCATGCTGGATCTCATCAGATCTCAGAAGCTGGCAAGTACTTAGATGGGAGATCTTCAGGGAATACCCAGAGGCAAGAAATGGAGCCACCTCTCTGAACATCCAAGCCCTAGTAGGGGGTTATCAGAAGTCAACTTCCAGGCACACACACACACACACACATACCCAACAACAACAAAAACAACACTGCTGTCAGCAGGTATAGTCCCCAGGATCCTTATTGGTTGAACTCTTTTGGTGTCATGGAATGTCCACGGGTGATCAAATTAGTGATGAGAGATCACCCAGCATTCAACCTTCAATGGCTCACAGCTTTTTCCAGTAAACTTATTGAATGCCTGAAAATGCATGTAGATCCAACCTCCCACTAGTGCCTGCCTCCCTCTTCAGTGGCTTCATCTTGTCCAAGCAATAAGCCTTATTTTTTAAGAAGGATACTGCTGTAGCCAGGGCAGGGTTGTTGTTTTTGTGCGTGTGTGTGTGTGTGTGTGTGAAAAAGCCCATTTCCCTCTTGAGAGTTCCGGCAACTCTTTGTCCAGAAAAAGAGCCCTGACTCAGAGGGTGGAGAGAAGAGAATAAAGGGAGGGGTCAAGGGTGAGAAAATACCAAAGAAAATACTAACAAATACCAACAGAAAGCACTAATTCATGTAAAGAGCATCTTTCTCTCTCTCCTTCTCTTCCTGGGCCTAAAATAGAAGTTAAATTTGGCTACAAGCCTAGTGCTGTGAAGGTCTTAAAGAGGCAGCACAGCAAATACCTTTGCCTAAAGATGTCCCCAAACAACCACTCTTCCTTATCTCCCTTCCATTATACAAAAAAAAAAACTTCACTGGAAAAATCAGTCATGCCAGCTGGCATCCAATCTGTATTGGGGGTCTTTTCCCTGAAAGCTGTTTTGTTTTCATTGGAAGATTGGCTCACTGGGAAAAAGTTAAGCGCCGCCTTCTTCTGACATGGATCAAATCCAGTTCTCTCCTCCCTCAGACTCCACTCCAGTCAAAAAGCTTCCCAGCTAGTTTGGATCCTGGACCCACTGGACAGTCTTCAAGGGCAGCCCCACCTAAAAAGCATTGTAGCAATCCAGCTATATGTTTAGGAGAGCCTGTTAAACAGGCGACAAGAACTGGGCCTGTTCTAATCTGGTCTCAGCTTTGACGATGGGCTTTTTTAAAAAATCGCGGCTGTTTTGGGGGGGAAATGGATGAAAAGCATGATTTCTTGAGCTGGGTAATATTTCCGCAACCGAGCAAGGCTGTTCTTTGCCGCTCCGTCATCCCTATTAGTTTGGCTCGCAATTGGCCATCAGCGAGACAGCGAAGTAATAAACATCTCGGCAATGGCAGGAAGTTGTGTTATTAACCCTGACGCGTTAGTTGTGGCATAAATCAAAGTCTTGCCTGGCTGTCGGGAGATGCACATTCCCTGTCTCTCAATGACAGAAACACACACACAAACACACAGAGGGAGAGAGGAGTGAGAAAGAGAGAGAGATCCCAGATTTCCTTCTCCCAATTTTTTTACCATGAGCAAAAAGCAAGGAGAAATGCCCCGTCAGATGCCCATCATCATTTTGAACCTCCTTCGATCTGTCATGATGATGCACGGATAGGCGCCCTCTGTTAAATTAATTTCATAAGAAATCGATGCCTTCATTCCAGCAGACGTCTCAAGAGGGGAAGAAACAATATCTAAAACATGTGCATGCATTGCCTTTGGGCAGGGCAGAAGAGGAATCAGGTATTTGCATTCAAAATAAAGACAATCTGTACTCAGTTTTTTTTTCTTTTGCTTTTTCTGGTGTTTGCTTCCAGTATGACCTGGGAATATTTAAAGGTGAAGGCCTGTGCAACCACCAGTCGTTTCCGACTCTGGGGTGATGTTGCATCATGACGTTTTCATGGCAGACATTTAATGGGGTGGTTTGCTATTGCCTTCCCCAGTCATCTGCACTTTGTAGATGAGTACCCACCAACAAATTGGGTACTCATTTTACTGACCTCGGAAGGATAGAAGGCTGAGTCAACCTTGAGCCAGCTACCTGAACCCAGCTTCCACTGGGATCAAACTCAGGTTGTGAGCAGAGAGCTCAGACTGCAGTACTGCAGCTTTACCTACTTTTTAAAACTGGCATGCAAAGGCCAAACTATATGTCAGGGATGCAGGTGGCCAGGGATTTTTTTTGTAGCAAGAACTTCTTTGCATATTAGGCCACACACCCCTGATGTAGCCAATCCTCCTGGAGCTTACAGTAGGCCCTGTACAAAGAGTCCTGTAAGCTCTTGGAAGACTGGCTGTATCAGGGGTGTGTGGCCTAACATGCAAAGGAGTTCCTGCTACAAAAAAAGCCCTGCAGGTGGCTGCCCCAGGTCTTCCTTGGGTGTTATCCTAGGCGTTCCTGGATTAAATTGAGACTTTCGGGCATGAAGGGTCTTGATTGGGATGGGGACTGCGGGAAGAAGGGACTTTCCTACCCCCTGCCATCTCCCAACTTGAAACAGCAGAATCCAGAGCTGTCATGGACCATTGGAGCAATTTTCATGTCAAGCTATGTGTCAGTTCCCCCAGTGGGGTAAAAGTCCACCCCCCCCCCCACATAAACCTTTTTTTTGCTGGTGATGCACAGGACTGAATCTATGTCTGGCTCTGACCTGGGGAATTTCTGGAGATTTGGGGGCAGTGCATAGGGAAGGCAGAGTTTGGGGAGCATGTGATGTCACATCCAGGTGACACTTTAGGAACTCCCCTATTCTCTGCAGTAAAGGGCTCCAGAAGGATGTGTTGCAGTAGAGTCCACTGTCTGCAACTGCCATTTCCTCCAGGGGGACTGACTGTCATATTCTAGAACAGGGGTGTCAAACATGCAGCCCGGGGGCCAAATCAGGCCCCCAGAGGGCTCCTATCAGGCCCCTGAGCAACTGGCTGTCATCTGCTTCCTTCTCCCTCTCTCTTGCTTCCTTCTGCATCATAACTTGCTTTGCCAGGCTTGCTCAATCACACAGGAGCTACAGAGCAAAGTCTCTATTTTCTCCATTGGCTAAGGCTACTCCCTTGGGAGGAAGGTGGGGAGGGATAGCTTGCTTCAAAGGAAGCTCTGGCTCTTTCCTTCCTTCCCCAGGGGACCAGGAGGGGGAGCAGCTTCAGCCAATGGAGGGAAGACAGGCTTGGCTCAACAGCTCTGCTGTGCAATTGAGAGAGCCTAGACTGCACAGGAGAGATACAAAGAAAGCACCTTTAAGACCAACAAGTGCTAATGTTGTATTTTTCAGTTTTTAAAAAAATCTTTGTGTTTGTCTGTGCTTTTTATAAAGTTTAGATCTCTGCTACCTGACATTACATTTTATAACACCCATAGCCTTGCCCGGACAGGTATTATTTAAGTCAGATCCGACCCTCATAACAAATGAGTTCAACACCCCTGTCTAGAAGCTGGCAATAATTCCAAGAGAACTCCAGGTCCAGCCTGGAGGTTGACAACTCTAGCATGTGCACATAAAGCCTGTATTTTCCATGTAAGCTACCCTCCCCCCCCCCCCCCATGCAGAAGCGTGTGCTGCTGAACTGCTGGGATCTCTATTTTGAGCAAATGATCTGGTACCAAAAAGCAGTCTTGGTTTTCACAGTCCCCCCCCCTTAAAATTAAATAAAATAATTGTCAGAGGGAAAAAGTGTGTGTGGAGTTCAATGACTTAGTTGGCAGTATTGCGGGAATATTCCATCCCGAGCAAATTGGAATGCCTGAATGGCAGAGTCCCTTTCTCTTCTCCGAGCGATGAAATAAAGCAATGATTAGACCAGAACGCTTCATATTTGAGAGCGGAAGGTAATACATCTGCTGTCTGTTGATAAATAGTATCATCAAATCATGGGAGCCCCAGGCATGGCGCTAGGGGAAGGGGAGGGGGGAAGGAAACCAACCACAAATGGCTTGTAGGAGAAGTAGGGGAGGCAGGGTTTCCTCCTCCTCGGCTCCGGGAATCTTTGGTCCCGTTTTGCAAAAATTAAACGGATGGGCCTCAAGACAGGTGTTCAGTGACTGGGCGGGGGGAGGGGGGGAGAGTAAAACTAGCTAGACTGTTTATTGTTTTTATCCTCCCATGTAACTCTTCCTAATTTTCTTAATAAACCATTCCACAATTCAGAAGACATCAATCGCCCAGGCTGCCATATTGATTACCTATGCTATGTGTGTCCCCTGCAGTTGAACCCAAACAGATGATAGCCATATATACTAAGCTTATTGTCCTTTTAATCTTTTTTTAAAACCTTCCTTATTCTGTATGCTAATAGGCTGCCCACCCTCTATATGTGTGACCGCAATTTCTATTTCCGCTTCATTGTACCTGAGGAAGTGTGTGGGCCCACAAAGAAATCATACCTTGAATAAAACTTTGTTGGCCTTAAAGATGCCACTGGACTTCAACTTTGTTTTATTTATTTTAGCTAATTTGCAGAGGTGCGCAAAGAAGAAGAAGAGGAAGGAGAAGAAGAAGTTGGATTTATACCCCACCCTTCACTTTGCGGCTCAGAGCAGTTTACAATCTCCTTTCCCTTCCTCTCCTCACAACAGACACCCTGTGAGGTAGGTGGAGCTGAGAGAGCTCTGACAGAAACTGCTCTTGAGAGGAACAGCTCTGCGAGAACTTGTGACTGACTCAAGGTCACATCAGCAGCTGCATGTGGAGGAGTGGGGAATCAAACCTGGTTCTCCCAGATAAGAGTCTGCATGCTTAACCACCACACCAAAGAAGCCTCAATCTTCAGACGCCCCTGCTAAGATGATGGGACTTCTTTAGGCATGCAGACAGGCAAGGGGAGAGCTATTCAAGGTCATCAGAGATTTTTGAATGCTGAGATGCGCTGGGTCCTTTATCAGATGAGGACTGCAGGGTGAGCAGTAGGGGTTGAAGCCTACCTCCAGTCCACTGGGCATTGTTTCCCCACCAACAGAGCAACAACAGTAGCTTGCGAAGGCCATCTGTGATCAGTGCCTGGGCAGGGTGGCTTAAAACTCTCCCCCTCAGTGCTACATTTCCAATTGCCCCATTTTTTAAATTAAAAAATCTCTGGGAGTCCCAAACTTGGGTTGCTGAATCCCCCTTGGCCATCAATGGGGGATGGGGAGGTAGGGTTAGAAGAAGAAGAAATTGGATTCATGTAGGGGTGGAATTCTAGCAGGAGCTCCTTTGCATATTAGGCCACACACCCCTGATGTAGCCAATCCTCCAAGAGCTTACCAAAAAAGAGCCTTGTAAGCTCTTGGAGGATTGGCTATATCAAGGGCATGGCCTAATATGCAAAGGCGCTCCTACTAGAATTCCACCCCTGGATTTATGTCCCACTCTGTACTCTGAATCTCAGAGTCTCAGGATGGTCACAATCTCCTTTACCTCCCCCCCACCACCACCACAACAGACACCCTGTGAGGTAGGTGGGGCTGAGGGAGCTCTTAGAGCAGCTGCCCTTTCAAGGACAACTCCTACGAGAGCTATGGCTGACCCAAGGCCATTCCAGCAGCTGCAAGTGGAGGAGTGGGGAATCAAACCCCATTCTCCCAGATAAGAGTCTGCAGACTTAACCACTACACCAAACTGGTTACAAGATCAAAGTTGGGAAACTGCTGGAAGATTGGAATCTGGGGAGCCTGAGGAGGGCAGTGGGGGACCTCGGTGGGGTACAAGGCCATAGATTCACAGTGAAAGGTGGGATATAAATCCATCATCATCTTCTTCTTCATCATCATCGGGTCTGCCCTCCAGAACATACATTTCCTCCAAGGGAACTGATCTCTCTAAGCTGGAGATGAGGGGTAAGGGGATCCCCAGTCTAGGACTGCCAGCCTCCAGATGGTGCAACCAAGAGAGAATTGCGGGAATGGATAATGTAAGAAAATAAGTTGTGAACAAAAACTACCACCAATAACTAGAATTCATTAAATTATAGTTCACCATTCTAAGCCAAATGCAACATCCATGTAATGATAACCAAGAGCCTGAAAGTTCCTATGAAGCTTCATCAAGTTCATAAAGCACATCACTCATCCAGTTTCAAGAAGGCCAATCTTCCTTTCCGCTCTTTTGCTCTTCTTGAAAAGTGCTTGCGCAGTCCCAATTCTTCAATAAAGATCTTGTAAAAATCCGTATGAAGTTACGTCTTGTCAATTTCACTTTTCAATACAGGCGTGGGCCCGTGTCTATCAGGCTGCATTTGGTTTCAAAAGGGTGAATTATAATTTGATGAGTTCTAGTTATTGTTCACAACTGATTTTCTGGCAGCTTCTGGCTGGTGGCTGGAGATCACCTGGGATTCCAACTGATTTGCAGATGATGGAGATCAGTTCACTTGGAGAAAATGAAAGGAAGACTGGATGACCTTTGGGGCATTCTCAGACTCAGCCCCTCAGATTTCCAGGTGGTTCCCAACCTGGAGTTGGCAACTTTACCCAGGTCCCACCTGGAGGCTAGCATCCTTACCTGAAACAGAGAACTGGCTCACACCTGAGAAGGTCTGAATTGAAAAGGGAGCTTATTCTGTCACCCTTTGGCACATGCACCTAATTTTGCTAAGGGCTGGATGTCCAGTTGCCAGCCTTCTGGTAAATCTCAAGAATACTACTACCAGCATCATAACCCCAAATAACAAAATACAAATGTCCAGTTATGTAACTATTATAGCTAATCTCAGTTTGTATGGCGGTTAAGCGTTTGGACTCTTATCTGGGAGGATGGGGTTTGATTCCCCACTCCTCCAGTTGCAGCTGCTGGAATGGCCTTGGGTCAGCCATGGCTCTTGCAGAGTTGTCCTTGAAAGGGCAGCTTCTGTGGGAGCTCTCTCAGCCCCACCCACCTCACAGGGTGTCTGTTGTGGGGGAAGAAGATAAAGGAGATTGTGAGGCTCTCTGAGACTCTGAATGGAGGGTGGGATATAAATCCAATTTCTACTTCTAGAATATCCTTCTTATACAAAATTCACACATATGTAGGTCATATGCCTTACAAAGGTCAGATGCCAGAAGCCAATATGTTCATAAATCCAGTGTCTCTATATGAGTGTAACAAGAATGTCGCCAAAAGGGGAATAAATCCCACTGTCCCAGTGAAGTATTTTGTCTCCACTAATTAGAATACCAAGACCTCCTCCAAAGGGTATCCACAGTTCAAGGTAGAATAGCCTGTGAAGGCTCTTCCCTGCAGCCAGGAAACCTTTCCCTGTGGGGCTGTGAAGACTGCAGGTCTCACCTGTTGCTCTCTTCCTCAGCCCTTCCTCCACATCTCCCCTGTGCTCTTCCATACCCAGCCTTCCCAGCCACACACCCCTTTTTGTCTTTCTTACTTTACCCCTGAACAGAACTTTCAATTTCAGGAAGCCTTTACTCTCTGACCAGGTTCATGACCCTAGTTGATTCCCCACTCCTCCACTTGCACCTGCTGGAATGGCCTTGGGTCAGCCTAGCTCTGGCAGAGGTTGTCCTTGAAAGGGCAGCTGCTATGAGAGCTCTCTCCAGCCCCACCCACCTCACAGGGTTTCTGTTGTGGGGGAGGAAGGTAAAGGAGATTGTAAGCCGCTCTGAGACTCTTCGGAGTGGAGGGCGGGATATAAATCCAATATCTTATCTTATCTATCTTATCTTATCTTATCTTATCATGAGAAGGTCTTCTCCATGCTCCCTGGCTACTGTTGCAGACCTCTTCTAACCACCCTCTGTCTGTAAACAGGGCCGGCCCTAGGGTACATAGTGCCCCAGGCAGACTTCATGCCTGCCGCCCCTCACCCCTGGGGACCCTAGGCATGTGTACACACACACCGCTGCCTCCCTCCCTCCCTCCTCAGCACCACAAGGTGGTGCCATGCTCCACGCCCCCCCCCCCAGTGTGCTTAGAGGAGCGCCACTTAGCTCAGCCCTACCCTCTTCACATCAGCCTGGGCATCTCAGTGCTCTCTTTTAAGAGAGTGCTGGAGGAGGCTTTGCTTCCTCCTCCTTCCCAGAACCGGAAGGGAGGGGGAGCAAAACCTCCTCCAGTGCTCACTTAAGAGAGAGTGCTGAGATGCCCAGGCTGCTGCGAAGAGGGTAGTGCTAAGCTGAGCAGCACTCCTCTGAGTGCAGGGAGGGAGGGCGGCACCAGAGAGGCATGATGCCATGCTGCAGCGCTGCAGAGGGGGGGAGGGAGGTGGTGGTGGGTGGGGAAAATTAGGCATTTGTCTGGGGTACCAAGAGAAGGGGAGAGCCCAATTCGGTGCCCCCTTCCTGGCACCCTAGGCAAATGCCTAATTTGCCTAGTGGGTGAGCCAGCCCTGTCTGTGCAGAGGCATGAGTGCTCCTTCTGCAACCGCTAGTGTTATCCCTTTTTCTCTGCCGAAAACTAGAGGTGTGGCATGGTGACACCCTCACCGTTCTAATCATGCTCCTAATTGGTAAGCCCAAAGTATCAGGGACTCCTGCAGAGACACAACAGGCAGCTTCCAGTGAGTGTGATTCACTCCATGGCATCTTGGCGTGCAATCAAACCTGAGGCAGAGATGGGGACACAATTTCCTGCATCAGTGGGCCAGAGCAGGGAATCATGCAGAGACATAGCAAGCAGTCTCCTCTCTTGTGTGTATTTGGAATTGCAAGTACTTTTAAGTTCTCCTGACACTTGTTGGGGTCATGCTGGCAGCCCATGGAGACAGTCTGTTACACTGGTGCCAAAGGTTATGCAATTTTTTGGCTCAAGCGCAACCTGCCTGCATACCATACCTTCAAAGATGCTGATGTTCTGGGCATGCAAAATGGAGGGTGGGGGGAGGGTGAAGGACTGCAAGAAACATCTATGACAAATCAGGTTTGGAGGTGAACTGGAATGAACTGATGCATGTGTTGAATTTTTGCACATTAATCCACAAACCCTAATCTGACTATGATGGATTAGTAAAGTTACCAGCTCTGGGTTGGGAAATACCGAGATATTTTTTTTTGGGGGGGGGGGTGGAGGTTGGGGAGGGGAGGGACCTCAAAAGGATAAAACGCCATAGATTCCATCCTCCAAAGCAGCCATTTTCTCCAGGGGAACTGATCTTGGTTGTCTGGAGATGGGTTGTAATGGTAGGATTTCTCCAGGTGCCACCTGGAGGCTGGCCACACTAAAGCATGAGATTAGCGGCTGGGAAGGGAGATGCCTTCAGATTCTCAAAACAGGCATATATAGCTTCTTAACCAGCAGGTCAAACAGCAAGCTGGCATTCCAGAGGTTGACAATGCCAGCAATAAAAACTTCCTCCCACTATTGTAAGCCCCTCAAAGGGAAGCCTGCCCAAACACCCCACTTTTCCTGTGCCCCCCAATGCTGAGTTCCCTTTTCTGCAGCTTTTGCATCCCACTCCCAAACTGTTTTTTTAAATGCTGTAAAACTTCAAGTGCAGCTTAGAATTCCAACACTGAGAGTCAGAGAACTTACTATGGGATGCAGCAATTCTCATGGACTCTCTTTGCCCCATGGCCTTTGTAGGAACTAAGATTGCCAACTCTGGGTTGGGAAATTCTTAGCAATTTGGGGGTGGAGCCTGGGGTTTGAGGAGGGGAGGGTCCTCTGCCAAATAGAACCCTCTAGAGCAGGGGTGGCCAAACTGCAGCCCAGGAACCACACATGGCTTTTTCACACATACTATGTGGCTCTCAAAGCCTCCACTGCCCCATTGGCCAGCTAAGAGAAGGCATTTGTCTCTTTAAATCACTTCACCAAGCCAAGCCAGCCAGAAGCTAGGAGAATGCATATAAAGTTGCTTTCTTTCTACCCCTCCCTCCTCCCTCCACCATCTATTTTCCTTCCTTCCTTCCTTCCTTCCTTCCTTCCTTCCTTCCTTCCTTCCTTCCTTCCTTCCTTCCTTCCTTCCTTCCTTCCTTCCTTCCTTCCTACCTACCTACCTACCTACCTACCTACCTACATCTGACATTCATGTCTTGCGGGTCTCAAAGACCTGATGTTTATTCTATGTGGCTCTTATGTAAAGCAAGTTTGGCTACCCCTGTTATACAGTCCACCCTTCAAAGCAGCCATTTCCTTCAAGGGAAGTGCTCTCTGCGGCCTGGAGATAAGTGACAATGGCAGGAGATTGCCAGGTCCCTCCTGGCGGTTGGCAACCCTAGGAACTGAGACGTGACACCCCCCCCTCCCCATAATTTAAAAACAACAATGAAGGAACAACCAGATTACCAGCCCTCGGGGTGACAGCAGAGCCCAAGCATCTTTGGAAGAGATTTCTCCTTTGGGTATGTCACAGCTCTCCTAATATAGGCCGAGCGGTGCTGTTGGCAGTCCAAAGTGCGACATTGAAGCCAGGCCGTCCCTAATGAAGGTGGGCAGGCTGCTGGGCTTCCTCCCTTCTTCCTCACCCGGTTCGGGGGCAGCCTTTCCATATGGTGACACTCCTCGTAAGGAGACTTCTGGCATTTGCAGGACTGTCTGATCCTCTCACTATTCAGGCTCCAGCCAGGCCTGGGATGCGGAAGGCACATGAGCCAGCAGCGCCGGAGCCAAAGCGAGCGATTTGCAAGACCTCCTTCGGCACTTGGAAAGCTGGCCTAGAAATATTTTGAATGAACAAATTGCAAATAAATCAGGACGAACCTTCTCCAGAACAAGCCTGGATGCTTTCCTTTTCCCCTGCAGGCTGTTTCTCACCAGGCAGAGCCTAGCTCCAGCTTGGGGAATATCTGGAGGTTACGGGGGTGGAGCCTGTGGAGGGAGGGGCTTGGGAAGGGGAGGGATTTCGGGGGGGTAGAATGCCATAGAGTCTGCCTTCCAAAGCCGCCATTTTCCTCCGAGGGACCTGATCTCTCTCATCTGAAGATCAATAGCAGGAGATCTCGGGCCACCGCTTGGAAGGTGGCAACCCTAATCTAGCCTATTCCTCTTCTTTTGGTCACAGTCAAGAGAGCAAAACTACTTCCTCCTGTTTTACTTTCACCGTGGAAAAGGGTTATCAGCCTCCATGTGGGGCCTGGAGACCTCCCAGACTAGAAAGCCCAGTTCCTTTGGAGGAAATGCAGTGCTGGAGGGTGGATTGTATGGCATACCATAGAAGAAGTCCTAGAGCGGCTACACAAGTGTTTCCACTTCCTACTTCTTGCTTCTCTGAAGGAAGGTTCCTTATTCCGGTGCTATTGAAAAAAATCCCAACAGCCCTGGCAGTCCAGGGGCGGGGTGTGTTTGACCACTGCTGGGGAACCAGGGCAGGGAAGCTGCAGGAGACCTGCCATGTGGGAACCCCATTTATCAGCAGCCACATCAGCAATGGGGGGAATCAGCAGGTGGAAACCACCTAGGGTTGCCAGGTCCGATTCAAGAAATATCTGGGGACTTTGGGGGTGGAGCCAGGAGACTTTGGGGGTGGAGCCAGGTTGTGGCAAGCATAACTGAACTTCAAAGGGACTTCTGGCCATCACATTTAAAGGGACCGCACACCTTTTAAATCCCTTCCCTTCGTTTGGAATAATGGATAGGGGCACCTTCTTTTGGAGCACATTGAATTCGACTCCCTGGCCCAATCTTTTTGAAACTTGGAGGGTGTTTTGAGGAGAGGCAAAGCATGCTATGCTGAAAATATGATGCCTCTACCTCAAAAAACAGCCCCCCCCCACAAGAGCCTCAGATACCTGCAGATCAATTCTCCATTATACTTTATGGGAATCTCTATAGGGAATGATGGAGTGCCCAGCAGACATTTCCCTGCCCCCCTCCAAACCGGGAGATCCCCTGCCCCCCACCTGGGGATTGGCAACCCTAAAACCACTGATGTCTGAATGCAGCTTATGTGTTCCACTACTCAAGAGGGGTATGAATCTGAGGGCCTCCCCATGTACTTTGTTCCCGCTGCTGATGTTTAGAGGTATAGTGCTTCTGTACATGGAAGTTCCATTTAGCTATTGTCCTCAGTAGACATATCCTCCATGAATTTGCCGATGATGAACCTCGCTAAGATGCTTTGGCTGTCTTTTTGTTTTGAAAGGGCCACCATTTTTTGGAAACCTCGTGCCTGATGGTGGTGAATTCCTCCCCAGGCAGAAAGGAAGCGGTTAAGCCTTGCCTCTTTCTATTGCCAAGATACTCCTTGGTAACGGTATCCAGGACAGCATCTTTCCTTCCGCCCACGGGCAAATTAGCAGATGCTTCCGTCAAGGGCATGATCTAGGGATTGTAAAGCATGGCTGGCAACTTTGCTTAGCACCCACATTCGACAAAAAGGTTATAGAGGGGGAGTGACACAGTGGTACACATTACAGTACTGGTTATTCATGGCCCCAAAGAGAAAGACACTCAAAGAAAAAAGAAACACAGTTGTCTTAGGGGCATGTTTTCTGGGTCTCTAATATCAGGTCAGATTAAAATCACTTTCTCCTGAAGAATCTGTTGGTTAGGGAAAGGACGTGCACGGCACGGAGAACAAGTTCATGAGGGATTCCGGTTATTAAAGTGCCAAATTTCTAGGGTTATAGAAAAGGAGAGGCACTCTTTGCATGCTCAGAAGCACCCTCTGCTCCAGCCGGAGAAGCGGCTTTTGTGCTAACTGTCGATGGCATGGAGTTGGAGAGATTCTTTTCTATATTCTGAAATCATCTGGTAACAAGCGGGATGTCTGTGGTCTGTGGCTGCGGCCTGCAAGCCAAGAACCAGGGCTTTTTTTGTAGCAGCAACTCCTTTGCATCTTAGGCCACACACCCCTGATGTAGCCAGTCCTCCTGGAGCTTACAGTGGGCCCTGTACTAAAAGCCCTGTAAGCTCTCAGAGGATTGGCTACAGGAGGGGTGTGTGGCCTAATATGCAAAGGAGTTCCTGCTGCTGCTGCAAAAAAAAAGCCCTGGTAAGAACTGATAATATTCAGCACCCTGAGAACCCTGAGCATTTCCTTTGTTTATATCCCTGCCTTTCTCCTCAGTGGGGAACCAAAGCGGTTTCCATCCTTCTCCTCTCCCCCATTTTATCCTCAAAACCACCTTGAGAGGTAGGTTAAGGCACAGAGAGTGTGACTGGCTCAAGGTCACCCAGCAAGCTGCCATGGCAGAGTGAGGATTTGAAGCTGGGTCTCCCAGATCCCATTTGGACATTTTAGTTACTACCCCCTGTGCAAATCTCTGCTTCATTTATGTTTTCTTTGTTTAAAAACTCCAGCCTGCAAAAGGTTTGAAAGGATTTCTGTTAAATTAATTAATGGAGAGGATTATATTTCAAAGAGAGCAAAAATTCAGTCTGCTATGAGCCTCCAGCTTCATTTTAAAAGAAAATAACATTAAAGCCACGTGGGCGGTGCTTGGTGAAATTACACCTGCTGAATTACATTCCCCCCCCAGCATGGACTGTTAATCCTGTTTTCAATACGATAGATGGGTCAGATTCCCAGTTTGCTTTGAGGCTTGGTGAGGGCACCAGGTCAGGTGCAATGGCTGATTCAGCTTCTCGTTGATTCTCTCCTGTTCCTACAATTTAACACAACAAAGCTTGCTTAGCCCCTTGACTAGTGCTGGTGGTCTGTGGGTCTCTGTGAGAAAAGCCGTCTGCATTGGAGGCTGCCCGTTGCATCTCTGCACGATTTGCCAGGCCTCCCTCAAATCAGCTCTGCCAAGTGGGTAACTGCATTGCTGAAGGCACAGCAACCTGCTTCACAGGAAACTCATCTGTGTGCATGAGTCACCATTCTGGGGTTACCTCCTTCCAGTCATGAGGCCTGCAGGGATTCATGCAGAAAGACGGAGGCTGCGTAATTATTTCATACACATTCCAAAAGTAAATGTCTCCAAGATCAGCAGTCTCTGCCTCAAATGACTCATTCGGGGGGCTTATCCACGTGATAAATCGGAAAGAGGCCCATTGGAGGACTAGGCTGCTGGTTTAGGTCACAGGGTTGCCCAAATGGGACACATCACCTCCTTGGAAGTCCATGCTCGGATCAGGTGTTTGGGAGGGTGGCTTTTTGTACCAGGTTTTCTTGTACATGGAAGCAATACTCCCTCTAAGCTGCGGAGCCTTGTGAGCGAAAATTCTGCTCCCCGAGCTACTGGCATCGGAGTTGTGAGCTACGGCGTGAATTAGTTTGCTCTGAGGACATTTCTGTGAGCTAAGGCAAAAATGTGTGAGCTAACAAACTGTGAACTAGCTCACCAGGGCCGGCCCTGTCACTAGGCAAAACAGGTGATTGCCTAGGGTGCTGCCCTTCTGGGGACACCAAACTGGGTGCCCCGCCATGTGACTCAGTGACATCATCCGTGCAGGAGGGATGCCAGAAATTAGCCTTGCCTAGGGTGCCAGACAGTCTAGGGCTCACACTAACTCAGCTTAGAGGGCAGTGCGGGAATAAATCCTGTGGCAGCCCCCAGGCAGTCAACATCTCAGGGGCCCCACTGCAGCCTGCAGGCCCCTTCTCGAAAGCCCCTTTGACAAAACTGCGGGGAAGAGGCAGAGGCTGTGATGGGACACGCTCAACAATGCACTTTCAATCCACTTTCCAGGCACTTCCCAACCGGATTTTGCTACGTGAGCTGGCAAAATCCAGCTGGGAAGTGCCTGGAAAGTGGATTGAAAGTGCATTGCTGAGTGGGGCCCATCACAGCCAGAGAGAGGCAAGCTTGGCTATGAGGCCAGCAGCAGCCGCACCGGGTGAGTCGGTCAAAGAGCGGCTCAGTTGCTGGCTGCAGGTGCGGGCGGGGAGGGCTGCAAGCAGGGGGGAGCCAGGAGGGCAAGCAGGCCCGGGGCCCCTAAAGGTGTGGGGGGCCCATAGGCCAGTGCCCACTTGGCCTCATGGTTAACTCAGCCCTGCTAGAGGGTACACTGCCTGGAAGCGGTTTGAGCGCTTGCAAAGGAAGAAGAGCCAGTGAGCCTGAGTGAGTGAGTGAGGGGCTGAGAACTTCGGGAGGGGGTGGGGGACGACAGGCAGGGGGTGCCGAGAAAGAGGCTTTGGAAGCCCCCGCAAGTCCTGAGGCGTGCCCCCCCCACCTCCACGCAGGAACGGAGGGGAAGAGCCTCGGGCGAGTCAAGGAAACCGCTGGGTCTAATGAGGGGCGCGCAAGCTGGAGCGCGAAGAGGGGCGGCCCGGTGCCAGGCGCTCCGGCGCCCAGAAGGGAGGGAGGGAGGCCGGCAGACTCGGCGAGAGAGAGAGGAGGAGGAGAAGGCGAACCTCGGGCTGCTGACAGGCAGGGAGAGATCCATCCCGCGGAGGGAGCGGGGGTCCCAAAAGCCGGCTGGAGATGGGCTCAGGCACCCGAGCTCGGAGACGGAGGGCGCCCGCTTCCCCACGGGCAATCCGCTGGAAACCGAGTGCGTTAAAAGAAAACACCCCAAACTTTCCCAACCCTTCTCCGAAGGAGTTGAGGGCAGCCTGCTTGGCTCTCTTTCACCGCTAGTGCCCCGGAACCACGCTGCGAAGCAGGGACTGGGCGGCCCAAGGTCACCTAGCGAGTCGGTTGCCAATCTCCAGGTGGGCCGTGGAGGTGGGTGTGAAATTACAACAGATCACACAGATCACTTCCCGGGAGAAGATGGCTGCTTGGGAGGGTGAACTCTATGGTATTAGACATGGGGTAGACAAATTTGTTCAGTGCGAGAGCCGCATGAAATAAACGTCAGATGTTTGAGAGCTGTAAGACATAAATGTCAGATGTTGGAGAGAGGAAGGAAGGAAGGAAGGAAGGAAGGAAGGAAGGAAGGAAGATGATAGATAGATAGATAGATAGATAGATAGATAGATAGATAGATGATAGATAGATAGATAGATAGATGATAGATAGATAGATAGATAGATAGATAGATAGATAGATAGATAGATAGATAGATAGATAGATAGATAGATAGATAGAGGAAGGAGAGGTGGAAAGAAAGCAACTTTAACTTTAAATGCATTCTCCAAGTCACTGGCTGGGTAGGCTAGGAGAAGTGATTTAAAGAGACAAATGCCTTCTCCAAGCTGGCCAATAGTGTGGTGGAGGCTTTGAGAGGTGGGGGCTATATGTATGAAAGACCCACATGTGGTTCCCGAGCCACAGTTTGGCCCCCCCTGTGTTAGACCCTGCTGAGGTCCTTCCTCTCCCCAAACCTGCCCTCCCCAGGTTCTTTCCTCAAATCTCCAGGAATTTTTTCAACCCAGTGTTGGCAACTCTAATTCATGGCAGGCTGGGGCTTTCAACCCCCCCCCCCAACAAAAAGAGCAAATCCTAAACACAGAAATACAAAAACAGGGAGGAAATTCTAGATATAAGCATGTGCCTCTTTCCTCTTGGGTTGTCACAATGCAGGGTTTTCAAACCAGTGGGTTTTCCATCAAATTCAGTCTGAGCCAGTTTGGTGTAGTTGTTAAGTGCATGGACTGTTACCTGGGAGAACCGGGTTTGATTCCCCACTCCTCCACTTGCAACTGCTGGATGGCCTTGGGTCAGCCATAGCTCTCGTATTTATTTATTTAGTATATTTATAGCCTGCCCTTTCCCATGAAGGGCTCAGGGCAGATTCCAACAAGCTAAAACATTAAAACCAACAATAAAACATCAAAATAGTTGAAACAATTAAACCAATACATTAAGAACTGTCCTTGAAAGGGCAGCTTCTGGGAGAGTTCTCTCAGCCCCACCCACCACACAGGGTGTCTGTTGTGGGGGAGGAAGTTAAAGGAGATTGTGAGCCACTCTGAGATTCAGAGTGGAGGGTGGGATATAAATCCAATATCTTCTCTCCCTAGAACCTAGCATGATTCAACTGAGGCTATTGTGCTTTGGTCACATCCCAAGAAGACAAGTCTCAGCAGAAAAAGTTGAAGGCAAAAGGAGATTAGGAAGACCCAAAAGGAGACGGATGAACTCAATCCGGGAAGCCACAACCCTCAGTTTGCAAGACCTGAAAAAAAGCTGTTAACAAGACACTTTGGAGGTTCTTAATTCATAGGTCTCCATAGGTCAGAATGACTTGATGGCACCTAACACACACATAAACATGTGCTACAGGTAATTAATAGAGAGGTGCACTATGGTGAATACCTCATACGGAAAAGTATTAAAACATGAGAATCTAGATTGCCTAGTCATTACAGACCTTTCTCACTCTCAGATTTGGAGGGGCTGAATCCCCAGTGTGGTAACTCTCCATAGCAGAACCTGAATAATTAAAGGAGGCAACTGAATCCCAGGACAAGTCCAAAATCTGGAGTGAGTGTATAGCAGAGGGGAAAATGTAACTCAGTAATAATGTTGTCACAGGCGGATTCAGTGCAAAGATGTGTGTTTCGTATCTGCTGCTGTATCAGGCACTGTTGCTGCAGGTCAGAATATGAAGGACATCTCCCCCGGGGGATTTGAAGTCAGATCTCCCAGGTGTTCATTTGACATTCTAATCACTGCATCACGCCGGCTCTCAGTCTAGTGTATTGGGGGATGTGGGTGCCTAGCACTGCTATCCTAAACAAAGTTACCTCCTCCTATTGAAATCAATGCACTTCACTCTTTTAAGTTCACTCTTTTAAGGCTTTGATGGCCTTAACTAGGTCATCATTACACACCTTCCCTCTCATTCGCTATTGAAATTTAGCTTGCATATTCCTTGGTGGCAAGTATTTTCCTTGTATTCCTCTGGAAAGTGTCACATACCTCAGTGGAACCAATTATGTAAATAAGAATGCGATGCAGCATCCAGGCAAAGCAGCCTCCACTTAGAAATTCCCTTTCGTTTCACACTGCTTAATGCATATATGTAGAAACATCACTTGATTTCTCTGTTAGGTAAAAGTAGGGGTGGGATTCTAGCAGGAGCTCCTTTGCAGGTTAGGCCACACACCCCTGATGTAGCCAAGCCTCCTGGAGTCGACAAGGCTCTTTTTTGTAAGCACTTTTGTAAGCACATGTAGCCAATCAGGGGTGTGTGGCCTAATATGCAAAGGAGCTCCTGATAGAATTCCACCCCTGGGTAAAAGTGTGCAGTATCTTCCCTGAAAAGTATCAGCTTGGATCCCATCCAGGTTTCTGTGCGCATAGAGAGGAGTGTGGTTTTCGCTAGCCTCCACTCCCACAAGAGACCTCAGGTTCCCCTTTTTAGTATTTCTAGGGTCCCCCCCATTCCTAGGATTGCCAGCTCTGGGTCAGGAAATACCTGGAAATTTGGGGGGGGGGATGGAGCCTGGGGAGGGCAGGGTTTGGAGAAGGGAGGGACCCTCCAAAGCACACATTTCTCCAAGGTCATCTTGGTTATTTGGAGACCAATTGGAATAGTGAGAGCTCTCCAGGATGTTGGTAACTCTACTTGTTCCCCAGAAGCAGCATTTGGGATGGGGCAGCTGGAGTAGGGAAGAATCCACAAAAATGGCCCTTCCAGTTCCATGGAAATCTGAGCAGGATCCAAACTGTTGCATGGAAGGTGGTTTGAAAGTTCTCCCTAGAGGGGCACATTCACCAAAGCAAAAGGGGTCCCAGTTGGGCTACAAAAAGCAAAATTTTCATACAGAAGGTCCCAAGTTCAGGCTCTGGCATCTCCATTTCAAAGATTTCAGAGATCAAGCGAATGACTTCATTGCTGGAAATGGGAGAGATGCTGCCAATCAGAGTAGACGATACTCAGCTATGTGGGCCAGAGTGTCTGACTGTATACAATGTGTTCAAATCACCACTTGAGGTTGCAGTTATTGGCATGTGACCAGGGACTTATAAATCTGCTCACATTGTTCTGCATGAATGTTCTGTGGAAAGAGAGCCATGCAAACAGGGCAATCCCCGCTAGCAAAGCCCAGGGAACCCCTAGAGGAATACAGAAGCACTGTGATGCTGTGGGGAAGCGGGAAAGAACCTGTTTCCCTCTAGTATCTGAGCCAGAACAAACAATCCATGTGTAAGACAGCAACATTTGGATTTTCTAGCACATAACTACGGCTGACTCACCTAAATCAGCTCTGGAACTAGAATGAACTGTTTCACGCGTTGGATTTCTGCACATTAATCCACAATCCCTAATCTAGTGATGGTTGATTAGTAGGGTTGCCAATTCTAGGTTGGGAAGTCACCAGGTCCGGATAGCATACACCCAAGGGTTCTGAAAGAACTCAAAGTTGAACTTGCGGATCTTCTAACAAAAATATGTAATCTTTCATTGATATGTGCCTCTGTTCCTGAGGACTGAAAGGTAGCAAATGTCACCCCCATCTTTAAAAAGGGTTCCAGGGGAGATCCGGGAAATTACAGGCCAGTCAATCTGACTTCAATACTGGGAAAGTTGGTAGAAAGCATTATCAAGGACAGAACGAGTAGGCACATTGATGAACACGGGTTATTGAGGAAGTCTCAACATGGGTTCTGTAAGGGAAGATCTTGCCTCACTAACCTGTTACATTTCTTTGAGAGGGTGAACAAACATGTGGACAAAGGAGACCCAATAGATGTTGTTTACCTTGACTTCCAGAAAGCTTTTGATAAAGTTCCTCATCAAAGGCTCCTTAGAAAGCTCGAGAGTCATGGAGTAAAAGGACAGGTCCTCTTGTGGATCAAAAACTGGCTAATTAATAGGAAGCAGAGAGTGAGTATAAATGGGCAGTCTTCGCAGTGGAGGACAGTAAGCAGTGGGGTGCTGCAGGGCTCAGTACTGGGTCCCATGCTCTTTAACTTGTTCATAAATGATTTGGAGATGGGAGTGAGCAGTGAAGTGGCCAAGTTTGCAGATGACACTAAATTGTTCAGGGTGGTGAGAACCAGAGAGAATTGTGAGGCACTCCAAAGGGATCTGTTGAGGCTGGGTGAGTGGGCGTCAACGTGGCAGATGAGGTTTAATGTGGCCAAGTGCAAAGTAATGCACACTGGGGCCAAGAATCCCAGCTACAAATACAAGTTGATGGGGGGTGAACTGGCAGAGACTGACCAAGAGAGAGATCTTGGGGTCGTGGTAGATAACTCACTGAAAATGGTGATTGCAATAAAAAAGGCCAATGCCATGCTGGGAATTATTAGGAAGGGAATTGAAAACAAATCAGCCAGTATCATAATGCCCCTGTATGAATCGATGGTGCGGTCTCATTTGGAATACTGTGTGCAATTCTGGTCACCACACCTCAAAAAGGATATTATAGCATTGGAAAAAGTCCAGAAAAGGGCAACTAGAATGATTAAAGGGTTGGAACACTTTCCCTGTGAAGAAAGGTTAAAACGCTTGGGGCTCTTTAGCTTGGAGAAATGTCGACTGCGGGGTGACATGATAGAGGTTTACAAGATAATGCATGGGATGGAGAAAGTAGAGAAAGAAGCACTTTTCTCCCTTTCTCACAATACAAGAACTCGTGGGCATTCGATGAAATTGCTGAGCAGTCAGGTTAAAACGGATAAATGGAAGTACTTCTTCACCCAAAGGGTGATTAACATGTGGAATTCACTGCCACAGGAGGTGGTGGCGGCCGGCTACAAGCATAGACAGCTTCAAGAGGGGGTTAGATAAAAATATGCAGAGGTCCATCAGTTGCTATTAGTCACAGTATCTATCTATCTATCTATCTATCTATCTATCTATCTATCTATCTATCTATCTATCTATCTATCTATCTATCTATCTATCTATCTATCTATCTATCATCTATCTATCTATCTATCTATCTATCTATCTATCTATCTATCTATCTATCTATCTATCTATCTATCATCTATCATCTATCATCTATCTATCTATCTATCTATCTATCTATCTATCTATCATCTATCTATCTATCTATCTATCTATCTATCTATCTATCTATCTATCTATCTATCTATCTATCTATCTATCTATCTAATCTATCTAATTTTTTTGGCCACTGTGTGACACAGAGTGTTGGACTGGATGGGCCATTGACTTATCCAACATGGCTTCTCTTATGTTCTTATGTTAAGTACCTGGAGATTTGGGGGGGGGGTGGAGTTTAGGGGGGGCAGAGTTTGGGAATGGGAGACGTATAATTCCATAGAGCCCACCCTCCAAAACAGCCAATTTTTTTGCCAGAGGAACTGATCTTTATAGACTGAAGATCTGTTGCAATCAGGACAGATCTCCAATTATCACCTGGAGGTTGGCAACCTTGTTTAGACCTTTCCTGGGAGGAAGGGGGCACCTCCTGGCAACGTTGTGGCACCATGAAGACCCATATTTGATCCAGTGCTGGTCTCTGGAGGATCAGGGGAAGCTATTCCACAATGGGAGCAGTTTCCAAAACTGGACCCAGGCCTCTAATCTTCTGGAACAGCCTCTTCCCTACATTACAAAACTCTCCTTCTCTGTGGAAAAGTGGGTGGTGTCACTTTCTCAGATAGACCGCAGGCCAAGAAGCTGTCAAGCCACTCAAACCTCAAACTGTCATTTCTCCGACATCTCAGATGTGGAATAAAGCAGGTGAGTTAAAGAAGAAGAAGAAGATATTGGATTTATACCATGCCCAATAATAATCAGTGGTCGTTTTGTAGAAAAATAGGTGGTGGAGCCCATCCAGGGATTGTTATGCAGCTGCACCTATAATTCAATGGACAAGGTGGGGAGGAGGAGGGGGAACTCTCAGAAAGGTTCAGGAGTTGTGCCCCTGTGAGCTCCTGCTGAATCCGAGGCCTCCTCTGAATCTCAGAGTCTCAGTGTGGCTTACAATTTCCTTTACCTCCCCCCACCCCACAACAGACACCCTGTGAGGTAGGTGGGGCTGAGAGAGCTCTCCCAGAAGCTGCCCTTTCAAGGACAGCTCTGCGAGAGCTATGGCTGACCCAAGGCCATTTCCAACAGCTGCAAGTGGAGGAGTGGGGAATCAGACCCGGTTCTCCCAGATAAGAGTCCACGCACTTAACCACTACATCAAACTTGGAGAGGCACCGCCCCCGAAGTCCATGTTCATCACAAACGCATGCTTGCTTGCACGCTGCACTCGTGAAAACCAGTGACATATTTCCCCTGGCATTTGTATGCACGGGCAGCAATTGGTCGTGAACTGCAGGCCAGTAGCTCTCCCTTCGCCTGCCTGTGCTTCCCCAGTATCGAATTAAATGATAAGGAGCAGTACGCCTGGCTGTCTACATGCCAGCAAAGCAAACTGTCTTCCCAAGTCTCGTCTTATACAAGAGCCAATAACACTCCCCCTAAAAAGATATCCACTTGCCAAAGCTGGCCGTCTCTCAGATGCACAACATCCCCCTCCTCCTTCCGCCTGGGGAAATAAACAACTCTCTCAGTTGTACCTCACATTGGAGCAGATGCAGCAGACACAGTTTCAGATATGGACAGCGGGAGACTGGGAGCTGATTCCTGGCTCAGCCACAAAGCTCACATGGCTGTCTGCACCGCAGGCCGACTGAGAAAGGGAGGCACCGCTGCAGAGGTCCCAGGGAAAGAGGGCCACCAGGGATCCTGGATGCTGCCCTGTGACCTCATTGTGAAGAACAGGCTCCAATCTGCACATGCTCACTGGAGACCTACTCAGAAATAGGGTGGCCAAGTTCAGGGCTGGCCTTAGACTATCTGGCACCCTAGGCGAGGCTAACTTCTGGCGCTCCCCCACCCACACTGATAACTGTTGGGGGGTTTCTTTATAAACTTTTGAGGAGCTAACTCAGAACAATCATGGCTGAGATTGTCCTTAGTTCACGTCAACCTTTCACCCACTTAGCACCCATCTTTGCAAATGGCTGCCTCCTCCATCTTGTCTCCTCCTTGCCATATAAGGATTTTTACCATATATGGTCCTTCCTGCATGATAGCGCTGAATAGCTTCGAGCTCTGGTGACCAAGTTCATAACTGCAGCCAAAACTCATAGAGAAATATAGAGACTTCTAAGGTGCTTGAAGAGCTTAGTGCTCATTTCATAAGAGCATGGCTACCTTCAGAAAGAGTTCTTGTAGCCAGTTTCAGAAAGAGTATATTTAAGAGTATGGGTAAGACCATAAAGAATATGGTTAGGATCATAAAGAGGGCCAACCCAAAATAAACACTGCCACAATAACCAATTTTTAAAAGCAGATGAATTGCGGGGGCGGGGGGGGGGATGTGCATCCAATTTGGTGCCCTGGAAGGTTGCCGTCCTAGGTGATTGCCTATTTTGCCTAGTGGCAGAGCCGGCTCTGGCCAGGTCTGTGTTGGGAAATACCTGAAGACTTTGGGAGGTGGAGCCAGGAGAAGGCGGGGTTTGGGGAGGGGCCTCAGCATGGTTCAGTGCCATAGAGACCGCCCTTCCGAACAACCGTTTTCTCCAGGGGAGCTGATCTCTGCCGGTTGTAAAAGCAGGAGATCTCCAGGCCCCACCTGGTGACTGGCAACCCTCAGAAGCTGAGACTCTTTGGTTTGCTTCTTTAAAATGTACATCAAGCAGAGTCCGTCCTTCTCACTGAGACCCAAGGCAGACACAGTGTCACTCCATGTGACAAACAGGACGGGAGATAAGCAACGGGGGACAATAAACAATGGGGGACATTGAGACCCACCAATTTATAGTAGACCCAGGTTGGGGCTTTCAAGGCAAGTGAGAAACAGGCAGTCTGTCCTGGCCTTCCTCTGCAGAATCTTCCTTGGTGCCCCCCAGGCCTCATTTTGGGCAGGAGCTCACAGGAGTGGAGCTCCAGAACCTCTAAATTTTATTGTGCTCTTTCTTTCTTCACCTCCCCCCCCAAAAAAAAACACCTTGCTTCTGGGCTCTGTGGTTCTAACCCCCTGTGAGAATTTTGCTGAACTCTGAGATCTGACAAACTTTCTAATATTTCTCTCCACAAAAAACAAAGAAATTAAAAAACAAGCAAACATATCAAGCAGACAGATGGAAATCTTCATCAGGCCACTGCAGCCACATAGGAGAAAGTCATTTAAAAAGTATGATGGGGATAAAGTTTTATTATGACAATTCGAATTCAAGAAGAATTTGAAGGTAAATGCTGAGCTGATATAATTTAGTTCACCTTCCAGTGATGTCAGGGGTGTGTGGCATCTGCAAATGAGTTGTGCTTGTGAGCTCCAGCACCTCTTTTTCTATAAAATGATCCCTGGTGCCCCCCCCATCCAAATATTGACAAGACTGAGCTCTCCCATACCATTCCACATCCCAAGCAATGTAACAGGATGGCAGAAATGAAGCATAAGAACGTAAGAGAAGCCATGTTGGATCAGGCCAATGGCTCATCCAGTCCAACACTGTGTAACACAGTGGCCAATATATGTGTGCGTGTATATATACATACACACATGCACACACATATACATACATACATATACACACACATATATATACATATATATATACACACTGTGGCTAATAGCCACTGATGGACCTCTGCTCCATATTTTTATCCAATCCCCTCTTGAAGCTGTCTATGCTTGTAGCCGCCACCACCTCCTGTGGCAGTGAATTCCACATGTTAATCACCCTTTGGGTGAAGAAGTACTTCCTTTTATCCATTTTAACCTGACTGTTCAGCAATTTCATTGAATTCAAGCAGAAGCCTGAAACGAAGCAGAGGCGTTAACGTGACAGAAATTCCATAGCAGAATAATACAGGCAGCAAGAGAAAGTACATAACGAGTGAAATTTTACCATATTTCTATTGTTTTTCAATACTTAAATTCCTATGTGAACATTCTTACTGATGTACACAGCCCTGAATGTTGTTTTTCGGGGATGGTCAGTCTAGAAATCTAATTTAACAAAGAAATAAAGAACAGTATATGGGTCAAGCTGAGTGGCTGTGTTAGTCTATCTGTTGCATCAGAGAAGAGCCAGAGTCCTGGAGCACCTTAAAGACTTAGGTCGTTTTCGCACTTACCTTATTCCGGAGCGACGTCCCTCTTCACCGCGCAGCGTCTGCGCGGATTTTGCACTACTTGCTCCGCAGAACCCGGAAGTCCCATGGCTTTTGCATCGCAAATGTAAACCGCCGAAAACCAGTTTACATTTGCGACGCAAAAGCCGCGGGACTTCCGGGTTCTGCGGAGCAAGTAGTGCAAAATCCGCGCAGACACTGCGCGGTGAAGAGGGACGTCGCTCCGGAATAAGGTAAGTGCGAAAATGACCTAACAAAATTTGTGGCAGGGGAGGAGCTTTCATGGGTCACTGTTCAGTTCCCCTTCAGTAAAGGAAGGAAGGAAGGAAGGGAGGGAGGAAGGAAGGAAGGAAGGAAGGAAGGAAGGAAGGAAGGAAGGAAGGAAGGAAGGAAGGAAGGAAGGAAGGAAGGAAGGAAGGAAGGAAGGAAAACAAATGGGGGAGGGAAAGAGATGTGGAAAGAAAGCAACTTTAACTTTAAATGCCTTCTCCAACCCATTGGTTGGCTTGGCTTGGAAAAGTGATTTAAAGAGACAAATGCCTTCTCCAATGGGGTGGTGGGGGCTTCAAGAGCTCTTGAGCCACAGTTTGGCCACCCCTACCCAAGCATATTTGGCCATATATGTCTCCCCTCTCTCTTTTTCCCAGCCAGCATGCCAACATCCTTCCAGGTCCACATTTCTTTTCCTTTGGCACTGGGGCCAAAAAGGTGGCCTCCAGCCAATACTGGTGATTTTAGGGGACATTGCAAGACTCCCCCTTCTCTCCCCTCGCAGAGCTGTGTTGCCTATTGCAGCCACAGGATAGGCAGGGATTCTTCAACAGAAGCTTTTCCCAGCATGCGTCTCTTTGTGCTGCCTGCGTTATTTTTAAATCCCAACGCTGGTTCATATGTTGCTCTCCCTTGCATGCCACTTTGAGTATCTCAATGAGCAGAAAAGATACTCCCACGTCTTATCAATAAAAATAAGCCCATGCTTGACTAACTGCATCGCTACAGCCTGAGCATCTAAAGAAAGTCACCAGGGAAGGAATCGTGGCTGAATGGTGGGGCATCTGCTTTGCATGCAGACAGTCCCAGATTCAGCCCTCAACGTCTCCAGTTAAATGGATTAGGTAGTGATGTGAAAGACCTTGGGACTGCCACCTGACCAGGGTTGCTAAGTCCCCCTGGCCACCAGCAGGGGATGGAGGGGTAGAATTGCCAGATCCTGCTTAGGGAAACCCCTGGAGATTTGGGGGTGGGGCCTGGGGAGGACCAGGAGCTCAGTGGGCCATAGAGCCCACCCTCTAAAGCATCCCTTTTCTCCAGGGGAAGTGATCTCTGTAGTCTGGAAATGAGCTGTAATTCCAGGGGATCTCCAGGTCCCACCTGGAGGATGGCACCCCCTATGACACTGTAGATCACCAAAGAATGACACTCAGACTCAGTAGAAGGCAGTTTCGTGTGCAGGTTGCTTGCTGCTAACCAACTGCAAAACTTCACTGCCTGGTCTCCTGCAAATGTTCTTTACTCACCCCAGGCGACCAAGTGGTCGTCGTGGGCAAAGAAGAAGAAGACTGCAGATTTATACCCCATCCTTGTCTCTGAATCAGAGACTCAAGAGTGGTTTACAATCTCCTATATCTTTCTCCCCCCACAACAGACACCCTGTGAGGTGGGTGAGGCTGAGAGAGCTCTCACATCAGCTGCCCCAAGGACAACTCCTACAAGAACTATGACTAACCCAAGGCCATTCCAGCAGCTGCAAGTGGAGGAGTGGGGCATCAAACCCTGTTCTCCCACGTAAGAGTCCGCATGCTTAACCACTACACCAAACTGGCTCTCTTTACCAAACATTGTAAAGCCAGTTACCACGATAGTCCAACCCTTTTAAAAACTGATGGACAGGGTAGACAGTGCCAGCTTAGATTTGATGGCTGGGATAAGTTAAGGTGACCGGCTTCTTTGGTCGCCCACCCCCGAGACTTCCTGCCATTCTTCCTGCTGAGTTTTCAACACCCTTCCGGAACAGACGGGTGGCATGCCTATTTAAACTCCTTCCCCAAAGACCTGTGACAAGACTTGCAAATGTGACTGGAGAGCCCAAAATGGCTTCACTTGCTGGGCTTTGCAAAAGAGACCACTGCCAGGTGCCCGCCGCTCCTCAACGTGACCCACCCTGCTGGCTCCCGCCAGCTCTGGCGCCCTGCTCCCTCACTGCCTCTTCATCTCTGGGGACTTGGTTGAGAACATTCCTCCCGGTTGCCATGGAAACCCCATCACTCAACCCAATCCCCAATCTCTCTCTCCGCCCCCCCTCCGCTTTAACAGAGGATAATTCTAAAGAATGGCAGCATCAAACAGGTGAATTTCCTCTCTGAGCCTTCCCTCTCTCCCCATCTTTAATTTTCTGCTGTATCATGTAATTAACCTGGAAATTTCTCCTCCTTCCCATAATCTTTCTCATGCACATGTACTTTATCCAACTATGACATATCTCATGAAGCTGCCTCGCGATGAGTCAGACCCGTGGTCCATTGAGTTCAGTACTGTCTACTCAGACTGGCAGTAGCTCTCCAGGGTCCCCAGGTTGTGTGACCCTTCAAATCACCTGCAGTCTGGTCCTTTTAACTGGAGGTGCTGAGGATTGAACCTGGGACCTTCTGCATTCAAGGTAGAGGCTCTGCCGCAGAACTACAGCCCCTCCTTTTGTCCATCTGGATCTAAGGTTTCATATCTATTATTTTATTTTATTTTCTGGGTGGCATATCTAGATGCTCTTTAGTTCCCACAACAGCCCTGTAAGGTGGGCTGGCAAGGAAATTGGCCCAAAGGCACACAATGAAGATCGTGGTTGCATGAGAATTTGAACTCAGCTCTCGCAAATCTAGGATCATCTCTAATTGGTGCAATCCCCCTCCCCCAAATTTGGCTTCTTTTCCTTTTGTTTACAGAAAAAGCCTCCGTCAGATTGCCTTCCTTATGAGAACAAATTGAAGAATCTTTTTTGTGCAGAGAAACCTAATAATGCAAAGTGGGACAGACATGAGAAAAGTCTGCTAAATTGTGAATGGCATAAAAAAGAGGGGGTGCGGGAGGTTGGCCTCTCTGATAACAGATTGGAAGTTGGCACATCCTTCATGCAACAGATAAGTGGAACTCACTGCCACGAGATGTGGCGGCGACTCTTAATTTAGATTGCTTCATTTGTTTAGGACCTTTACATCCAAACTTCCTACTGTATAGCTAGCATTCAGGGCTTTTTTAGATAGAAAAATCCCAGCAGGAACTCATTTGCATATTAGGCCACAACTCCTGCTGCCAAGCCAGCCGATACTACGTTCCTGTGCATTCCTGCTTAACAAAAGCCCCGATAGCATCTAAGATGCTTAACAGGTATAACAGACTGCAAATACCAGAGGAAGCAGCCAGCTATAGTCTGCTACAACAAAACCCAAAGTTTTATTTTTACTTATTATAAAAAGGCATCTTCAATAGCAAACCTGTTAGTTTTTAAGATGGCACAAGATGCTGCTTGTTCCAACTTAGAGATGTACCATAATAAAATAAAAATTGGACAACAGCAGTGCCAAGAGACATAACAGAAAGGAGATACTTGAAATCTATGAAAAAGACATCCACGAGAAATTATCACTCCCCACAGCAGCAACAGCAGGGGCGGTGTGGTGTCGTGATCAGCTTGGCCCTGGGAGACCCACATTCGAATCCCTACCCCAACATAAAGCTTGTGGGCTTTGGACCAACTTCACTTACCTCGCAGGGCTGTTGTGAGCATAAAAATGGAAGGGGGGACCACGTATGCCACCGTGAGCCTTCTTAGAAGAAATGTGAGAGTAAAATGTCCTTGAGAACAAGGCAAGGACTTACTCAATGTCCTGAGGATCTGGAGAGCTTTAGCAAAGTCCTGCAAGTAGGGGCAGGAAGCCCCAGCACATTTTTTGGGCCAGAGGGGCCCACAATCTGTGCAGTGGTCCAGGGATCATGGTCCATAATCATGGGTGGAATTCTAGCAGGAGCTCCTTTGCATATTAGGCCATGCCCCCTGATGTAGCCAATCCTCCAAGAGCTTACAAAAAAGAGCCTTGTAAGCGCTGGGAGGATTGGCTGCATCAGGGGTGTGTGGCCTAATATGCAAAGGAGCCCCTGCTAGAATTCCACCCCTGCTCACAATTCTGAAAACAGAACAGCCATCCGTGTTTGTGAATTGCTAGATTTGTGACCCACGATCCCTGGACCATTGTAGCCTGATTCCTGTTCAGTCCAGCTTGGTCCACATCTTTGCAAGGGCTTGTACCGTATTCTATGCTAGTCCTTGGGGAGGGCTCAAAACTCCCGCCCCCCCAGCTGACAGAATGTAACCAGCCCACAGTCACCCAGTAAGCCTTCATGGCAGAATGGGGATTCGAAACTGGGTCTGCCAGAGTTTAGTCTGCTGTGTGAACCAAGATCTCCCAGAGCTTCACCTACCATGGGGGTGAGTGCCTCCCAGGACTGGCCCTGCCACTAGGCAAACTAGGCAATTGCCTAGGGCGCTGGCCTTTTGGGGGCACCAAATTGGGCACCCCATGTAATTTGGTGACATTATCAGTGCGGGGGGGGGGGATTTGAGTGTGTGCCCGAAATTAGCCTTGCCTTGGGTGCCAGACAGTCTGGGGCCCAGCCCTGGTGCCTTCCTGCCCATAAGCTCCCCACTAATATTATGAACCAACCAGCGTAGATCTGAGGTTCCTCCCACCCTGCATGCAAGCCCGGTTCAGGGTTTTTTTCTGGGAGGAAGGCAGAGAATTTCCAGATTCCCCCTCCCCATCTCTACGCTCCACTGGGGGGACATGCCCTCTTTCCTTCCCTCCCACCTGCTTGTACATCCTTCCCACAGGCCATGCTCACAGCTGCAGACCTTTTCCCAGCAGCACCAGCCAATGGGTGCAGTGAGGAGCATGGGATGGGAGACAGACCGCTGGCAAAGTGCTCTGGCTGAAGGGGACTCAGGCCCACATGCCTCAGGCCCAACACAGCAGTTGCTGACGCCAGCCCTGCATGCGTGGCCCAAGGTGATTTGATCTGTAAGTGTCCCCTCTGCTCTGAGTTACTCTCCCAGGTTGATGGAGGGGACGGGAGGGGGGGGGAAGAGATCTAGTTATCCTTTCCCTTGCTGAGAACAATATCAGGGAAAGCGGCTTTTTAAATGTAGCCATTGAGACGAGATCTTGGATGACAGAGACATTTTGTTAACCAAACATGTGCAAATACGGCAAGCTATTCGTTTTAATGGCTGCATTGTGTTATTGAAAGAGGCCGTTGACCGGATTAATAAAGAGCATGGAAATGACGGTGGCTTCTCCGCCTCTTCTCTGCCCTTTTCTCTATCATAATTAACATGGTGTTAACATGGCAACTCCTCTCCTTCGGGCTGCCCCAAGCAGACTGGCAGCACCTTCGGAGGGTGTTCTGCCCACCTCCAGTTCACGTCATTGGGTGCTAACGTGTACAGTGGTTAGAGCACTGGGCGTGGATCTAGGAGAATCATAAACCCATAGAGTTGGAAAGGACATCCAGGGTCATCTAGTCCAGCGGTCCCCGACCTTTTTGGCACCAGGGACTGGTTTTGTGGAAGACAATTTTTCTACGGATGGGGGGGGGGAGGGATGGTTTTGGGATGATACAATTGTGCACATTATTTCTATTAGTTTGGGGTAGTGGTTAAGCGTGTGGACTCTTATGTGGGAGAACCGGGTTTGATTCCCCACTCCTCCACTTGCAGCTGCTGGAATGGCCTTAGATCAGCCATAGCTCTCACAGAGTTGTCCTTGAAAAGGGCAGCTTCTGGGAGAGCTCTCTCAGCCCCACCCACCTCACAGGGTGTCTGTTGTAGGGGAGGAAGGCAAAGGAGATTGTGAGCCGCTCTGAGACTCTGAAATTTGGAGGGGAAGGCAGGATATAATCCAATGTCGTCTTCTTCTTACTATTATTATTATTATTATTACTACACTGTAATATTCAAGGGTGGCCAACGGTAGCTCTCCAGATGTTTTTTTGCCTACAACTCCCATCAGCCCCAGCCAGCATGGCCAATGGCTGGGGCTGATGGGAGTTGTAGGCAAAAAGCATCTGAAGAGCTACGGTTGGCCACCCCTGTTAAATATATAATAAAATAATTATACAACTCACGGCCCAGTTGCTAACAGACCACGGACTGGTACCGGTACATGGCCAGGGGTTGGGGACCCCTGATCTAGTCCAACCCCTGGAACAATGCAGGGAATTCACAAGAAGCTCCCCGTCATACCCCCAGTGACCCCTGCTCCATGCCCAGAAGATGGCAAAAGAAAAAGAAAACCTCTCCAGGATCCCTGGCAGAACTGGCCTGGAGAAAAAAAAAATACTGCCCGACTCCAAAATGGGGAACAGCATTTCCCGGGGCATGTAAGAAGGGCCCATGAGAACTAAGCACTGATGCAACTCTTCCTGCCTTCCTTCTCATGAATTGCTTCACAGAATCAGCATTGCTGTCAGGTGGCCATCTAGCCTCTGTTTAAAAGCCTCCAAAGGAGGAGACCCCACCGCCTCCCAAGGGACCCCATTCCACCCAGGAACCGCACTAATTCTTCGGAAGTTCTTCCTAATGTTTAGCCGAAAACTCTTCTGATTTCATTTCAACCTGTTGGTTCTGGTCTGACCTTCTGAGGCAACCGAAAACAACTTGGCACCAGCTTGACCCAGGTTCAAATCCCCAGGGAAGCTCCCTGGGTGATCTTGGGTCAACCTATCCCTCTCAGTCTAGCCTACCACACAGGGTTGTTGTTTTTGTGAGGATAAAATGGAGGATGGGAGAATGATGTTGTAAGTCGCTGTAATGGGGAAGAAAAGCGGGGCATAAATAATTTTGCCATTCTTGCACTCCTGCATTAGGGTCCATGGAAAATACTTTAACCGGAGATGAAAAAGCAATCGGTTTACGAATAACCAAGCCAATGTGCACTCCTCTGAGCTAGTTTTAGAACAGGAGACCAAGAAAGCCTTGGTTAAAACCCTGGGTGGCTTGGAAAGAGTCATGATTCAGACTATGGAAAACTGCTGGGCTGGAGAGAGGGAGAGGGAGAGAGACAGAGAAAATCCTCAGGACAAGTGAGTTGAGCAAAGGGGAAATGGGTCACCCACACTCCAATCCTAACCACGTGCTGGCCAAGGTAAGTCTCACTGAATTCAATGGGACTTTCACCCTCATAAGAGCACTTAGGATGGCAGCCTCAGTGAGCTTGGTGGTCTTGCACTCTCCCCCATGCACAGCTCTGCCCTCAACTCGCAGCCCGCCCCTTACAGTTATGCAAAAGCCGGGTCCACTGTGTTCCAGGAAACCTGCTCCCAGACTAGGGTTGCCAGGTCTGTGTTGAAAATGGGGAGCGGAGGGATGTCAGCATGGTACAAAACCATAGAGCCCACCTTTCCAAGCAGCTGTTTCCTCCAGGAGAGCTGATCTCCGCCAGCTGGAGATCACTTGTAAAAGTGGGAGACCTCCAGGTGGAGCTGGCAACCCTCTGTCACAAGTGCATCTTTCGTCAAGGGGCTCTCTCTTCTGAGGCTGTTGGATAGTACACTATCTTGAGCATCCACTTCAGGTTTGCATAGTGCAAAAGTACCTCTCCAGAGTTGCCAACCTCCAGGTGGAGCCTGGAGTTCTCCAGGGATTATAACCAGTGTCTAGTCTACAGAGATCAGTTTCCCTGGAGAAAACGGCAGCGGCAGAGGGCAGACTCTGCTATACGACACATTCCAGGTCTAGTGGGGGGCAGAGGGGGGTGCTTGCCCCAGGCGCCAAATTGGGTATGGAGTCCATTGTATTCCATGGGACCATAAGATAGAATGGCCCATAATGGGGGGGGGGTGTCCTTTTTTAATTTTGACCCCCCTCAAGAACATGTAGACCCGGTCCTGGTTCTAGCTAGCTGCTCAGGAACAAAGACGGGGCTGGGGGGGGGGGAGGGTTGCTAAGGAATCCGGCCACTCGCTGAGGGAACCGGGCTCTGTTCTTGGGAGGGGGGGCGACGCCCACCCTCTTCCCCCCGCCCTGCCTGCGATGCCCGCGGAGGGCCTGCCTTTCCCTCCCCGCTCTGCTGGCCAGCAGGGGGCGCTCGCGGAGGCCGGGGTTCAAACACGCCCCCCCCAAACCTCTGGATTGGCTTATTTACAGAAGGGACAGGTGGCCCATATCATAGGACTAGACTCCCATGTTCGTGCCGCAGAACCTCCAGGCACCGCGGCAGTCTACCTCGGAGTCCTAGCTGCGCAGGAACAAAGACGGGAGTGGGGAGGGAAGGGAAGGGGGTTGCTCGTGAGGAATCCGGCCACTCGCTCAGGGAACCGGGCTCTGTCCTTGGGCAGGGGCGACGCCCTCCCCCTTCCACCGCCCTGCCTGCCTTCCCCTCCCCGCTCTCTTGGCCAGGCCAGCAGGGGGCGCTGGCGGAGACCGGGGTTCAAATCCTCCCACATCCCCCCCCCCCAGCTCTGGGGGTGACGTCAGGAAGGGCTGGACCAGGCGGCTGGCGGCGGAGCGAAGGAGCGCCTGGGTGGCAGCATCGCGCTGCAGCGGGAGCAGCGGCGGAGCGGAGCGGCCAGGCGGACGCCGGAGCCCTGCTCGGCGAAAGGCTCCTTGGATATCGGCCGGAGGAGGAGCAGCATCGGTTGGCGCCGGCGGCCTCTCCCGGGGCTGGGGAGGGTCTCCATGGGTCCCCGCGGCTCCCTCGGAGGGGGACCAGCGTAGGGGAGCCCCCCAGCTGGGGGAGGACTTGGAGGGGGGCGCTCCAGCCCTCCCGCCTCCCCTCCTCCCACCCTGCCCCCGCGCTCGGCCCCTCCTCCTCCTTCCAACTTGCGCACCCACTTTTGGGGGGCCACCACCATGCGGGGACTGAAATAGGCAACCGACGCTCGCCCCCCCCCCTCCCCGGCAGGGGCTGAAACTGGGAGCCCCCACCCCCAGCCGCCGTGTTTGGGGTCCCTGCGAACTCCTCCGATTCCGGATCCCTCCGATCGCTTCTCGCCCCTCCTTCCCCCCCACGCCAGGATTGCGCCCCCCATGTACCCCCCCGGTAGCACGCATGGCGGGGCTATGAGCATCTGATCCCCCCCCCCGCCCTTTTCCTGGGATCCAAGACGTGACAATGTGGATACATCAGTTTTTAGTTACTAGGTAAGAGAGATCGACGGGGGAGGGGCGGGGATCGTCTTTTGGGATGGGGGAGGAAGCTTTTAAGCCGATTTTTGTTTGGGAGGGGGCACGTTCATGCATTTGGGTAGGGAGAGCTGAAGCGGGGTGGTGGTGGTGGTTAGAGAGATGCTGGGACGAGTCTCTGATTTGATTTCCAAGATTTCTCCTTGTCGAGAGTTGGGGGGGAGGGGAGGGGGGGCTGACGATGCAGATGACCTTCCGCTTAACTTCGGCCGGCCCCAGGGGAGAAAGGACCGGGGAGGGGAGGGGGGTCCCGGCTTTCCCCCCGCCCGACCCTCCAAGCGGGCACAAACTCGCTCCCCGCGCTGCTATTGCGCAGATGTTGCACTGACTTTCGGCCTTTTGCGCAAAAGGAGAGCTCCGCGTCGGTCGTTCTGGAAGGCAGAGATGGCAGCTGGGGTGGGGGGAAGGAAAGGACCTTGGGGCTGGCCGGACTGCAGGGCCCCACGAGGGGCTGAGTGCTGAGTTCAGGATCCTGCCCTGGAAGTTCAAGCTTGGCTCCCTTTCCCCTCCCTCCCGGTTTGTATTGGGGTCAGTCCGACCAAACTGCGCTGCGGTTGCGCTCTACCTGGATGGGGATTGAGAGAGTTCCTTTGGAACAGCTCGGCTCTCTCCCCCTCCCCACCCCGCCAGACTTTCGAGCCCCGGGGCAGGCGTTTCCCCGAGAGCATCGTATGGGACAGACTCCCGAGAAAGTGGGCAGAGGACTGCAGCCTTGGGGGGAGGGGGGCGGAGAAGGGAGGCGGTGGCGAGGTGGGGCCGGCCCTGGACTGTCTGGCCCCCCAGGCGAGGCTAATTTCCGAGGCGCCCCCTGCACGGATAACATCACTGGGTCACATGGAGGGGGGGGGGGTGCCCAATTTGGTGTCCCCAGAAGGTGGGCGCCCTAGGCAATCGCCTAGTTTGCTCAGTGGCAGGGCCAGCCCTGTGTGTGGGGGGGTGTTGGGGGTGGGGGACGACAGCTCACATTCCAGCCAGCCCCAGACCTTGCTGATCCGCTCCCGGAGGCTAGCTGAGCGGCGGCATCGGTGCGGCGATGTGGCATGTGCCAACTTGCCTGCGGCTGGTTCCTTAGATCGACATGTACACTCAAGGGGGGGTGGGGTGGATATGGAACTCTGGAGTTGCATGGGGAGGAGGGGGGGGGCCGCTTTATGCAACAGCCAGATCTCGCACACACGGAAACATGTGCTCTGGCACGACGCCTGCATGGCGGTGCGCTCGGATCTGGGGAGTCGGCAGGAGGGGACCAGAAAGGGTAGAAAGTGGATTCCGGCCCCAAAGGAAAGGCAACCTCGAACTGGGGTTCATTGCAAAACCATTAGGGCTTTCTTTCTTTCTTTCTTTTTTAATTCTTAAGACAATAACGGTCTTTCGACCTACTGGCCGGGAACAGGTGCGGGGGGGGGGGGAAACGCTGAGCTTTTCTAGGCTTTGGGAAGAACACAGGTGTTAAAACAAAAAAAGGTCATGCCGAAACATGCTCTCCGTTTGGGAGCTCGACTTGTGGGCGGAGGGGGTTGGCTGCTCCTTGGAGATCGGATGTGGCTACAAGACCGAAGTGTGTGTGTGTGTGTGTGTGTGTGTGTGTGTGTGTGTGTGTGAATAATGAAAGCCGAGCTGCTCTTCATGCGTCTCTCCACTGGGATGCAGCAGACGACTGGTTTGTGGAGAAAACGTGGAGCCAAAGTCGGCTTCTGTGCCTTCCACCTGTGAGCCTCTCCCCCCTTTCACGGAAGAAGATGGAGCTCCAGCAGGAGCTGGGATGTTTCTGGGAAAGCCGCGGGCTTGATTTGTTGTGTTCTGGAGCGGGGTGGGTGGATGGGCGGGTGTGGGGGGGGGGGCATGCGTTAAGGCAAAGGGATCGAAAGTGAAATCCTGCAGGAATTTCGGCCCCCTTCCTTGAGTACCAAGGAGAGGTCCATGATCTACATGGTGGTTTAAGGGTTCAGGCCCCATGTGCTGAACCGGTCTTGGGCATCTTGAGGAGTTATAAAAAAAATGATCCAAGAGGGATACTGATTTGAGCAGGGACCAGTAATGGCTGTCAAAGCCCAGATAATTCTGGAAACTGTTTTTTGAGGGCAGGTCTAGAAGGTCAAGATCATGTTTTGGCCTTCCCTTGAACATGGGTGCGACCCCCAAAAACTGATGAATGTAGAAGGCCTGATGTTTCCTTGAATGGCCTCCTGAAACCTTGCTCCGTCTCCCTGCTTCACGGAAGGTTATTGTTATAAGATGATTGCTATAAGGAACGGCCTGACCTAGTCAGTCAGAGGATGGGTCTGTCTAGCTTGGTAGACTGGATTCTGGCTTACCACAGTTCCGCAAGGTCTTCCCTAACGCTTGCGACTTGAGATCCTTTTAACTGGATGCGACAGGGATTCAGCCCAGGACATCTTGCATTTGACGCTGTGCTAAACTATATCGATCTTGCTTGTTGAACGGCATGCGTTTGCATTCAGGTCTCTCTGTCCATTTCCTCCTTCATAGGATGGGCTGGGCCGGTTCACTCTCATTTTCTGCCCATGACATGTATGTTGTCACCTGGCTGGGCAAGGTGGATTGCTTGATGCGCATGGGATTGAGGCACGGTGTGCAGGATCCCGTCATGTGTGAAGACGCTCCCATGGAGCTAATCTGCAGCGCCTTCCGTCCTGACCTAGCAGGCTCACCTTCCCTTCCTTGTTCGGGCTTGTTTCTTTTTGCACCGGAGGGCACTTTGGTTTTTGCGCTGTTTCCAAGCCTCGTGCATAGACATGCGGAAAGGAGGAAGCGATCTGTCCACGATTCTCTGAGCCCGGTGCAGGATATGCTTTCGGGTTTCTCTTGTGGCTGCGTGTGACAGATCAAGGAACCATCTCCAGATGCTGGAGCTAATTGTGTCCCTTCTTGGAGAGGGCTGGTGTCGAGGAGTTATGTAACAGAGATATATATTTTAACATTGTTGCTGCAAAGTCCTCTCCAACTGGTGTTTGGTTTTTGTTCCTTGGCGGCTGGATGGGGCAGAGGGTGAAGTCCGCTTTCTGGAAAGGCCTCCCGTTTGAAGAGTTCATGAGAGGGAGCTGTTTTTCTCAGACGTGTGGGCAGTCCGAGTAAGCAAGTTTTCAGTTTCAACCTACAGTCCTAGCAATAATTCACAATGGTTTTTCCCAGATACATAAAATGAACTGGCAACACCCCCCCCCCCCCCCCCACGAAATGCAAATAAAAAAGCAGCCACAACATATAACATTTGTCATCAGTGCGGCAGACAGAACATTTAAAATGAGTTCCTTTCAATGTAACCATGGTACACAGGCTGGAAGAAATACACCCTTGTTCTTTCTTATTTTTCCCCAGCCTTCTACTTGTTTTGCATATTGGCTAGTTTAAAGCAAAACGATCTAATGAAATTAGGGGCAAAGTTATTCCAAGGCTGATGCAGTGTTTCCCTTGCGATGTTGTGCGATTTGTGTGTTTGCCTTTGGTGGCTACAGCCGGGTGCACAGAATACCAGATAAGCCTGCCCTGTTTGTTCAGACGTTTGCTGTCCGTACCGTCTTAAGGACCAGGAAATTGGAACTGTGGTGCAGATAGAAAGGGGCTCAGTTGCGATGGCGCCTAGGTGGTCACAAGAAGGAGTTATTGGCTGTCATCCAACAGAACAGACTGCTGAAATCATACCCAAGGGTAGCAGTGGAGAAGACACATAATCAAACCTGCAGTCTCCTTCCTGACAATCGGTATTTGGCTTAAGGAAAAAAAGATTCATATGTAGCCCTGACTGCGCTCAGGAAATTGCAGCCACAGCACCGGTTTGTGCATGCCATGCCCCATACAGCACATGGAAACTACACTGGTGCGTGCATGGTCCTATAGCAAGGGTGGCCAAACTTGCTTAACATAAGAGTTGCGTAGAATAAACATCAGATGTTTGAGAGCAACAAGACATGAATGTGAAATGTTTGAGAGCCAAAAGACAGGAAGGAAGGAAGGAAGGAAGGAAGGAAGGAAGGAAGGAAGGAAGGAAGGAAGGAAGGAAGGAAGGAAGGAAGAAAGAAAGAAAGAAAGGAAGAAAGAAAGAAAGAAAGAAAGAAAGAAAGAAAGAAAGAAAGAAAGAAAAAGAAAGAAAGAAAGAAAGAAAGAAAGAAAGAAAGAAAGAAAGAAAATAGATGGGGAGGAGGGAGGGAGAGGTGGAAACAAACAACTTTAAATGCATTCGCCAAGCTGGTCTGGCTTGGCAAAGTGATTTAAAGAGAGAATGCCTTTTCCAAGCTGGTTGGTGGGACGGTGGGGGCTTCAAGAGCCACACAACATGTGTGAAAGAGCCACATGTGGCTCCTGAATTACAATTTGGCCACCCCTGCCTTATAGGGTTGCCAGTGGTGGGTTGGAAGAGTTGGGGGATGCATCCTGGGGAAGGCAGGGTGTGGGAAGGGAGAGGACCTCATTGGGGTTTAATGCATACAGCCCATCTTCCAAAGCAGCCATTTTCTCCAGGGGGACTGATCTCTGTAGTCTGCAGGTTAGTTGTCATCTCCGGGAGCCAGCTGGAGGTTGGCAGCCTAGGCCCTGGTTAAATTTGGTAGGACTGGGTTCATTTCATCAGCTCGCGTTCATGGGAACCTTATGAGTTTGTGATGCAGCTTTCTCCACGGAGCCTACATTCAGCCAAAGCTTGGAAACGATGGCTCTGTTCAAACATGCTTGTAACATCAAGTTCTGATATATGGTTTAAAACCCCCTATGAAATGGATGATTAGGAAAGGGACGGGAAACCAAACGTGCTTGTACATTAAGTGCTGATATATGGTTAAGACCCCCCCCCCCCCCCCATGAAATGGACTGTTAGGAAAGGGACTGGGAACCAAACAGCGGCATGGCTCAATTTGGATTGCCGTAGGTGTGGATCTGTGTGTCAAGTGCCATCGTGTCACAGCTGACTTATGGTGACCCTAGCAAGAGGCATTCAAGGCATGTGAGCAGCAGAGGTGGTTGGCCACTGCCTTCCTCTGCAGGGACTTCCTAGGTCAGGGGTGTCAAACATGCAGCCCGGAGGGCTCCTATCTGGCCCCTGAGCAACTGGCTCTTGTCTGCTTCCTTCTCCCTCTTGCTTCCTTTCGCACCTCAGCTTGTTTTGCAAGGCTTGCTCAATTGCACAGGAGCTGCAGAGCAAAACCTAATTTTTTTCCCCATTGGTTGAGGCGCCTCCCCTTTCTGGCCCCCTGGGGAGGGAGGGAAAGAGCCAGAGTTTCAAAGATTTCAGGTTTTCACGGCTGGTAACATCATTAGGGTTTGTAGAATCTTTCGGGATCAAGTGCCGTGTTCTACTGGAGAAAGTTTTCCTTCCAGACGTTTCGTTCTCAGCTGCGGAGAACATCCTCAGTGGCGTTGCAGCCGGAGCAGGCGCTCAGACCTTCTTGGCTGCTGTGCATTGAGTGGGGCCAGGGCTGCTGGAGAGCTGCTATATCTAGGCTGGAGGGGATGTGATGAAAGGGCAATTGGTTTGTGGATGTGCCCATTGTTTGGTGGGGCTTCCTGGAAGGGTAGTGATAAGCCAGAGTTTCCTTTGCCCAGTTCCCTGGATCCCATGGGAGAAATACAAAGAAAGCACCTTTAAGACCAACAAGTGCTAATGTTTTAAGAATGTTTTAAGTTTTGTTTCTTTAAACTTTAGTCATGATTGTCTGTGTCCTTTGAAAAGTTTATATCCCTGCTACATAATCTTAAATAGGTACACACATGGCCTGGCCCAGTCCGACAAGGTCTCATTTATGTCAGATCCAGCCCTCATAAAAAATGAGTTTGACACCCCTATACTAGGATCTCCCATCCAAGTACTGACCCTGCTTAGCAGCTGAGATATGACAAGATGGGCCTATCCCATGCCACCTTCCCTCCTGTGGGAAGAATGATCCCTTCCTAAAAGGCTCGGCCATTTGGTGTGTGTATGTGTGTGGGGGGAAGGACTCAAATTCTGGAGGCCTAGGCGTTGCCACTGAAAGATAGCAGCAGTAGGTCTCTTTGAACTAAGCATTATATGTGTGTTCTTTTGAATATAATGAGGAACTAAATGTGGTATGGGAGGGTACAAGATAGGATCTTTAGGGACCTTGGTGGATTTCAACCATCTGGTGAAAAAGATACCAGAGAGATGAAAAAAAGGTGAAAAAAGGACAGCCAAAGTGGTCAACGTCAACTGTACGAGAAAGACAGGAGTCTGAGGCTTTGGGGGTTAAGTGAAAGATGACCAAGTGGGGACAGGGTAGAGGTATCTTAAATAATGCCCTGGATGGATGAAGTAGACAGAGAGACCCTATTCTCCTCCAGTGATGCTGGAACTCAGAGGAGTCACTCGGCGGAAGTTGTCAGCAGAAAGTTTAGGACAAAAGGCAATACTTTCCTGCTATGAACTCATGTTATGAACTCACTGCCACAAGATGGTCGCTGGCATAGATGGTTTGAGAAAAGGTTAGACGTTCAGGGAGTGCAAATCAGCCAACAGCTGGAACCTCCAGTCACCAATGGTGCCAGATGTGGGTAACTAACAGCAGTGCTTTTTTGGTAGCAGGAACTCCTTTGCATATTAGGCCACATTCCCCTGATGTAGCTAATCCTCCAAGAGCTTACAGGGCTCTTAGTACAGGGCCTACTACAAGCTCCAGGAGGATTGGTTACATCACAGTGTGTCTGGTCTTATATGCAAAGGAGTTCCTGCTACAAAAAAAAAGCCCATAGGGGATAGCTAACAGAGGCCGGCTGCCTGATATTGGAAACAGAATACTGAGGATGGACCTGGTGAGACTGTTCTTATGTCTGCTTGTTTTCTGTCTGCCAGACAACACGCCACATGACACATGAGAAGCATTTGCTCTGTCCGTGGTGGTTCGTTTCCATAGAAGCTGCCACCTGCTGCTACATTCTCCCTGCACGAACCAGCTGTGAAATTGATTAAAATCTTTGTACCCAGCCTTTCCCAGTGGCTCCAGGCGGGTCACAAAAATCGTATTTAAAATACACAACGAAACTCCAAATGACTCCCCCTCCAAATGCCTAAGGCTACAAGGAATTGACCTTTTCTTACTGCTTCTTCTGAGGACTAGAAATTAGGCACATTTTGGAGGAAGAAGTGTGGGTTTGAAGGCATTCATAGCCAGGAGGAAGGGTGAACAGTAGGTAACTCCAATGAAAGGGTGAACAGTGGAGGCAGTGCTTGCTCCAAAGCTAACTCTGTAGTAAGGTTATAATGGTCCAAGGCTGCAGGAGGCTCACCAGGTCCCCCATGGCCACCAGCAGGGGGCAGCAGGGTTGCCAGATCCAAGCTGGGAGACTCCTGGAGATTTGGGGATGGAACCTGGGGAGGTCAGGGGCCTCAGTGAGGGACATTGCCACAGCTGCCCTTCAAAGCATTCATTTTCTCCAGGGGGATTGATCTCTGTAGTCTGGAGATAAACTGCAATTCTGCGTGATCTCCGGGTCCCACCTGGAAGCTGGCATCCCTAGGCTGCAGGGGAAGAACTCTGGAAGGCAATCTGCCTCAGAGAGGAGACCAGCATATCACTGGATATTGCCCACAGAGGACAATCCAGTTGCAGACAACGGGCTCCAGCGCAGCTTAATCCTGAGGAGGTTTTGGAGGTTGATAGAAAAGTAAATCTGAGACTTGAGATCTCTCCTGTTTTGGATGGGGTTCTGGTCCCTCTGAGAAGCTGAGCTTGCCGCTTGGGAGAGCTGTTTGACCCAGCAGTCCCCTTAGAAAACCAGGCAGCTGCGGTGCCTCAGAGTACCTTTGCCCAGCTTTGGATGGCACATCAGCTGTGTCTGTTCCTAATTCAGTCAGATCGAGCCACAGTGCTGCATGTTTGAGTTACAGCTAGTCTGGGCTACTGCAATGCATTCTAACTGGGGCTACACTGGAAGGGGGTTCAAAAGCCACAGCTAGTGCAGAACGCAGTCGCTAGACTGCCAGGAGCATGTGACCCAAAGCAATCACACTGGCTTCTGATCTGGTCCTGAGCCAAATTCAAGGTGTTGGTTTTGTCCTTTAAAGTCCCTGTATAGCTTGGGACTAGGATATCTGAAGCAGTGTCTTCTCCTATACGTTCCAGCCCAGGAATTGCAACCACTGGCCAAGGCCCTCCTGATTGTCCCACCGATCAAAGCAGCTCATCTGGTGGGGCCGCAAGAGAGGTCCTTCTTGGCAGCTCCAAGGTTATGGATCCCCTGGAATGACAGCTCATCTTCAGACCACACAGCAGTTCCCTGGAGGAAATGGACGCTTTGGAGATGGACTCTATAACCACACTAAATCTTCAGATCACACCTTTTCTCTTTGGACAACCACATAAGCTTCTTAGACATAGCTGGCTTCCTCCATGGGCTCAAGGGTGGCCCAGAGAGTTCCAGTCTCCCATATACTTGGAATGGGGGGTGGGTGGAACAGATAGGATAGGTGAAAGCTTGGTGGGAGGTTTGGGAGTAGGTACCTAGGGGAAGGCAACAGTGGGTGCACCGCTATGTTACTTCTGGGGAGAATGTGGAAGTGATGTAGGGTAGCTCTAGGAATCACCAGAAACTCTGTGGTAAAACCATACCTTTGTAGAAGCCAATTTCCTTTGGTGTAGTGGTTAAGAGTGGCGGACTTTAACTTGGAGAAGTGGGTTTGATTCCACACTCCTCCACATGCAGCCAGCTGGGTGACCTCGATCAAGTCACAGTTCTTTCAGAGCTCTTTCAGCCCCACCTACCTCACAAGGTGTCTGTTGTGGGGAGAGGAAGGGAAGGAAATTGTAAGCCCCTCTGAGTGAAGGGCAGGGTATAAATCTAGTCATCTCCTCCTTTTTCTGTGATCTCGCCACATCAGAGCCTATATGCACCTATATTAATGGTATGTACACATTTCTCATGGTACTCATTGTTTGAAGGTGTTCTTAAAAGTTGCAACACCCTTGAGGCATGGGGGTATATTGGAATTGAGCTTCCCTCGCTAGCAATTCTGAGCCCCCCCATGGTTGCCAAGGAACAAGCCCCCTGATGGAACTTATTAGGAAAAGCAGAACAAAAACATAAACCAACCCAAATATTATTCATTATTGTAGAGCTAATGGGATGGTACCTTGGGGCCAGATTTCTGTTGCTTGAATGTTTGTTTGGTGTAGCTAAGAATGCATTATGAAAGCAGCAGGAGAGAGAGGAAGGAAGAGAAATGGAGAAGCAGAGAGAAGCAGAAATGAGAGGGTTTTTTTAAAAAAAATCTCATCATTTTAGAGCTTTTGATTACCTTCGTGTTCCACCTCCTGTCAGAGCTGTGAGTCAACTTTCCTCCCAGGGCATGGCTGCCCTGCAAAGATGTACCAATTTTGCTGCCCTGCCTTTTAGACAAAGCAGCCCTGATTTTGACAACTACACCTTTGCGTGTATGTGTTGGGGGTAGGGTTGCCAACTCCAGGGTGGGAAATTTCTGGAGATGTGGAAGTTAAGCCTGGGGATGGTGGTGTTTGAGGAGGGAAGGGATCCTTTTGAGAAGGGAAGAATCCACCCTACAAAGCAGCCATTTTCTCCAGGGGAACTGATCTGTATGGTCTGGAGATCAGTTGTCATTCTGGAAGATCTCAAGGCCACACCTGGAGCTTGGTAACACTAGTTGTGTTTGGGTATGTGTGTGTGTGTGTGTGGGAGGGCAATAGCAAAATCTGAGTCTTGGGAGAACCTCTGGTATTAAGCTGGTTTGGAATCAATGCAAATTTTGGCCTGTAGAAATACGCTCAGACCTCAGATTCAGCAGGAGCTCACAGGAGCACAGCTCCTGAACCTTTCTGAGGGTTCCCCCTCCTCCTCCCCACCTACCATGTCCATTGAATAGTAGGTGCAGCTGCATAACAATCCCTGGATTAGGAGAGTGGGCAGCCAGCCATCAGCAGCCCTCATTAACTCCCGGAGAAGCCTGTGCCACCCTTTCTTATGTGATTTGGGGTGAGAGTGGCTTGTTGGCCTTTTGACGGGGGGGGGGGGTGGTGGCCCAAGAGAGCCCCAGGTGAGCGAGGCCTGCTTGGGCTGGCTGGATCTCTAGCCAGCCCAAGCAGGCCTCACTCGCCCAGGGCTCTCCTTTCTTGCCAGTTTGGTGTAGTGGTTAAGTGTTCAGACTCTTATGTCGGAGAACCGGGTTTGATTCCCCACTCCTCCACTTGTACCTGCTGGGATGGCCTTGAGTTAGCCATAGCTATCGCAGGAGTTGTCCTTGAAAGGGCAGCTGCTGTGAGAGCCCTCTCAGCCCCTCCAACCTCACAGAGGGCCTGTTGTAGGGGGGAGAAGATATAGGAGATTGTAAGCCTCTCTGAGTCTCTGATTCAGAGAGAAGGGCTGGGTATAAATCTGCAGTCTTTTTCTTCTTCTTGCATCAGGTTGCTTTTGGCTGGGGGGGTAGCGGCAGCGTATGCTAATGAGCTCCACTACCTATTTTTTTTACAAAATGACCCCTGAATACACTTACTCTTCTTTACTGACTGTAGATCTATTCTACTTGTTCCATGGAGCTCAGGGCAGCGTGCATAATTCTCATCTCATTTTCTCTTCACAGCAAGCCTGTGAGGTGGTCTCTGGTGACAGAGAGGGTGGCTAAGTGAAGATGTGAAACCGGGCGGGTCTTCTGGTGGTAGTTTGACAGTAACCGCTTTACATAGGGTTGCCAGTCTTGGTTTGAGAAAATTCCTGGAGATTTGGAGGTGGACCCTGGGGAAGGCAGGGTTTATGACAGGGAAGGACCACAGGAAGATATAATGCCATAGAGTCCACCTTCCAAAGTGGCCATTTTCTCCTGATGCACCAATCTCTGTTGCCTGGAGAGGAAACAACTCACAGGTGGGGTTGCCAACCTCCGTGTGGGGCCTGGAGTTCTTCTGGGATTAGTACTGCTGTCAGGTCTAAAGAGATCAGTTGTCCAGGAAGAAATGGTATCTTCAGAAGGTGAACTGGATGGCACCCACCCACATAATGGCTAAGGAGCCCCCCCTCAAACTCGTGCCTTCCTTAGACTCCACCCTCAAATATCCAGGAAATTTTCCAACCCAGAGTTGGCAACCATATCCAAGAAAGAAAGGGAAGAAATAGAAAAGTGCCTTTGATTTTGTATACACTGGTTTTAAGTTTATAAAGGAGAACCTATTGATTCCGTTGTAAGCTATGAATCCTGTGTCTGCGTGAGAAGTTATTGAAATTGGGTTCCATTTTAACAGACTGATAACTGAAGAACGCCAGTATTGAAATGTCTTGGAATCTAAAAGGGGCGTCGATCTTATGAAGGCTGTAAAGATTTCCTGATCCTTCAACTGGAAAGAATTCTAGAACACGCTATTGACTGTGTTATGGACTTTATTTTTAGGAGGAAAGAATTATGAAGCCTACGAAGATTTCTTAATCCCCCTATTGGGAAATTTTGGAATAGGCTATTGACTGTATTAGGGATTATTGTTTGGCGGGAAGAAATAGAAAAGTGGCTTTGATGTTGTATACACTGGTTTAAAATTGTAAAAAATACATATATTTGTTGGAGTATAGAAATTGTTTCTTCAGCGGTATTCGATCTGACTGCTTTAACGCTGAAACCCCTTCCTCTGTGTAATTGGTCCCAGCAAAAGGCAGATCTAGCAATCCATATTCCCTCTTAAACTGCAGAGTCCTGTGAGCAAAAATTCTACTTTGTGAGCCACTGGCATTAAAGTTGTGAGCTACTGGCATTAAAATTGTGAGCTACTGCATCAGTTAGTTTGCTCTGGAGCCATTCTTCCCGAGCTAAGGCAAAAATGTGTGAACTGGAAGCTAAAAATCTGTGAGCTAGCTCACAATAACTCAGCTTAGAGGGAACACTGCTAGCAATAGAGGTTCTGCAACAGAGCCTCATTGGCCACCTCAAAGTGCAGGCAGAGAAAGAGCCTCCCTGGGGGTCAGTGCAGTGAAGGGGATACGCCTTCGAGTCTGAATGGGGGGAACTCAAGCCTCCATCTGTGTTTCAAGAGTAAAATCACCAGGAGGCATATGACACTGGCAATATTCCCTCCAAGCTGCAGAGTCTTGTGAGCAAAAATTCTGCTTTGTGAGCTACTGGCATTAAAGTTGGGAGCCACTGCATCAATTAGTGTGCTCTGGGGTCATCCTTCCTGAGCTAAGGCAAAAATGTGTGAGCTAACTCGCACTAACTCAGCTTTAGAGGGAACACTGGGCACTGGTGTGGGGCAAGGAGGGCATTTGGTCTGGACGGAAGCTTGATAGGGTACCAAATGGATATCGTATGAGAGTCATATTCTGGTGCGTAGCCAAGTTGGTCAGAAGCAGCAGAACAAAGATTGAATCTAGAGGCACCTTTAAGACCAACACAGTTTTATTCAAAGTGTGAGCTTTTGTGTGCAAGCACGCTTCTGCAGATATAGTGAAACGGAACTTCCTCAACTGTTAAATATAGGAAGAGAGAGGGTGGGGGTGTTAGTTGTCAGGAAGGGCCAATTAGAGTCAAGACAGACAGAAACAAAACTGGAAATTACCCGTCCACCCATAGAAATAGAGGGTAGCAGTAAATTATACGACACGATAAAGATGTTTAACAGATTTGAGGGTCAAGCAGGATTAATAAGCTTAGTAATATGGTTACCATTTGTTTGGATTCAATTCTTGGGGGGGGCAGTGAAGGAAATAAATATGTCAACCTCGAGATTGCTGTATCCCTAATTGTGGAATGTTGGGAGTAATTATATGCTGGGAGTTCTTATATAGAGTCTGATCACTGATCCATCTAGCCAGTAATGCCTATTCAGATGGGGAGCAGCTTGCTTGGGTTTCAGGCTTATCCAGCAGTCTTTTAATTTGAAATGCCAGAGATGAAACCTTCACTTTCTGGATGGGGAACATGCTATGGCTTACCCCTTTGGAGGGCACTAGAATTAAGGGCACACCATTAAAATTAGCATGCGATTATGGAATGTTTTCTTTCCCCTGTGAAATAGTAAGGTATTTTGTAAAGGTGCAGAACTGCATAGCTCTACACCAGTTTACTGAGAGGCTTAGAAGGGGCAGCAGGCCAGAAGTGCTAGAGGATAGCACCCTTGCAGTGTCTCTTTGGCCCCATGCTTGCAGTCTAATGTAGTGGAACAGTTCAGTTATTGAATACTGTTGGTAGAAAAAATCAAACTTGGGATTTCCAGAGAATTTTAGGGCTGTGAAAGACCTTCATTTTCCCTTTTGCGGTATTGGAAGGCAGATATAACAAAACACATCTGGAAAGGCTCTGCTCCTGTTCTCTAAGAGAGGTTGAAACCACAGGGCACGTTTTTTTAGCTGCCTATATTATAAGGAAGCACATGGTGAGATTATTACTCCATTGTTAGACAAAATTTCTGGTCTCACTGAAAAAGTTAGACTTGATTATCTTCTATCTGATAAGAATGCCAAGATTACTCATCCAGCAGCTAGATTTTGTCTGGTGATATTTAGGTCTTGGAAACTGCAATGTAATTAGATTTTAATTTCAAACTCTTGTATTTGGTCTTTTGTAGGCTTTGAATTTTTAAGTGTAAATGTGATACACGATTGGTCAAATGATCATAATAAAGAATGAACGAACCCCCATCTTAATGTTTGACTTATCCCAGACTTTACTAGCTGGTCCCCCACAGTCAGTTTAGGCCAGGGGTGGCCAAACTTGCTTAATGTAAGAACCACATAGAATAAATGTCAGATGCTTGAGAGCTGCAAGGAAGGAAGGAAGGAGAGAGAGAGATTGGGGAGGGAGGGAGAGGTGGAAAGCAACTTTAACTGCATTCTCCAAGCTGCCAGCTGGCTTGGCTTGGAGAAGTGATTTAAAGAGACAAATGCCTTCTCCAAGCTGGCTGATGGGATGGTGGGGACTTTGAGAGCCACCCAATATGCGTGAAAGAGCCACACATGACTCCTGAGCCACGGTTTGGCCACCCCTGCTCTAACCTTACTGCTTGGAGCACTTTTCAGGGCGCACAAAGAATCGAACCAATTTTCCCTGCCAGAGCTCCCGCTTTTCAGGAGAACCACAATTTCACAGCTGACAAGAGAGGAGACTTCCAGAGCTTCAAGAGCATCCCCTCCCCACCTCCGCCACGCTCCTTTTTCTTTGTAGTATGAATAATTCCCTGCAATAATACTTGGAATCAGCACACTCTTCTTGCCTTGCGTGGCATGGGCACGTATGCGCTCGATGAGGTGAAGGATGGGAAGCTGACTCAGTTGCTTCGCAGGCTGCATTGCCCCCCCCCCCCACTATCTTTAATTCAGAAGCACCCAGCCCCTGGGCAGAGAAAGCCGAAATGGCTACAGCGAGATTTCCCTTTTTCTTGCTCTCCAGAGAAGAGCTGGCTTTGCAGTTTTCTCTTGTATCCTCCAGCGGTCAAGCCGTGGCTGCATTAGGCATGCCAGAGTGGAGTGGCATTCAACTCCCCACCCCCCCCAACCTGGTACTCATCCACTTCCCTCCCCCTACCACTAAATTAGCTTCCGGACCTTGCAACATGTGCTTTCCGTTTTGGACCACTGATTCTGAGAATTTTTTCCAGCAGCGGCCTCTTGCAAGAATGCGTCCCTACTCATCCGTGTCGAGGACAATTACACCTTGGATTGCCTTGTGCCTGTATGCGCAAAGATATTGGACCCAGCGGCCCGGCTGCCCATCTGCTGAGGGGCAGCAGTGTGTCTTTTAGAGCCATCATCTGATTCAAGCAGGCAGTTGCTAGAGGGTCCCCCCCCCCCAAAAAAAAACGAGAGACAAGGGTCACGTAAGTTGCTGCGGAGATGATGGAACTCGTCTTTAGATGGGAGATAGCGCTTGGTCAGCTAAACGGTCAACCACATTACAGCACACATAATGGATGGGGACGGAGCATGAGAGCCTTGACCAGTCACTCTCTCTCAGCTTAACATGCCTCATGGGGTTGTTGTCATAAGGATAAAGCGGAAGTGAAGCTTCAGTCAGCTTTGGGTCATTATTGTGGAGAAAAGAGGGGTATAAATTTCTAAAAGACGGGTATATCCACTTCTTTTTCTTCTTCCAAATAATAGCCAGGGCTGACGCTGCTTAGCTTCTGACATCTGATGAGGTCACCCTAGACTGGGCTATCCAAGGTACCAAGGCCATGAAGGACTTTGTATGTGAGATCTGATCTACATGAAGCAGCAGCCATGAAAAAAGCAGGGTATAAAAACTAACCTCCTCTTCTTCCTCTTTCTCCTCCAAATAATAGCCAAGGCTGACCCCGATTAGCTTCTGTCACACAGCAGGGGCCTAGGAGGGCCTTCTACTGGCTGCTACCACTCTGGTAAGGGTCTCCATGGGAGGGCCCAGAGCACGCAACCACCCTGTCTTCCTTATTAGTAAATACTTAATTGTGACCAAGGAGATGTGAGGACCCAAGCAGTATAACAACAACAGTTTATTACAGCGCTCAAATAATAAGTTGGTAAAAACAGTGAAATATATATCCAGTAAAGGTGGGTACAAATCAACAGAAGCCCTGAAGACATTTCTCTCCCCTCCCCCCGCTTTCTGACGATCCTGAAGCAGGGGGAGGGTCTCCAAACAGGCGGATCCCCTGCCCCCACCTGGGGATTGGCAACCCTACACTCTGGCTCTCAGCTTAACCTACCTCACAGCGAAGGAGGAGGAAGAGGAGTTAGTTTTTGTACCCCACTTTTCTTCAACTGCTGCTTCCAACAATATCATGCAGACTGGCTCTCACAAAGTCCTCCATGGCCTTGGTACCTTGGATAACCCCGGCTAGGGTGACCTCATCAGCCCTCAGAAGCTGTCATGATCCTGGGCCTAGTGAGGCCTATAGGCTCCAGAGAAGCCTCACCTCAAAATACCCCCAAGTTTCAAAAAGATTGGACCATCCTTCATTATTTCCTACGGAAGGAAGACATTGAAAAGGTGTGCCATCCCTTTAAATGTGATGGCCAGAACTCCCTTTGGAGTTCAATTATGCTTGTCACAGCCTTGATCTTGGCTCCACCCCCAAAGTCCCCAGATATTTCTTGAACTGGACTTGGCAACCCTACCAGAGTGACTGGTCCAAAGTCAAACGTAGCTAGCTGGGGATTTGCAGGTAGATCTCTGAGAGCCCTTCTAACTACTCCACCCTTCTGCTTCATAACAGCCACTGCTTCAGGAGATGGTTCCAAGAGGGGGAAGTGGTGGATGGTTCCAGACAGGCTGATGGTCTTGCTGCTCCCTCTCAAGTTTCTTGGGAAGAGACACTGAACTGGATTGGTAAAGCGCTTTGCAGGCTATGGGAAGGTGGCTTTTGAAGTGATTAACATCCTCATCATATTCTATAAACCAACTATGCAAATAAGCCCACAGAAGCTTTTACTAGCCATCTGCCCACACATCTGCTAGAGTCATTTTTTTTTTTAGCACTTGGGATAGTCTGAAGGAGGGAGAACAGCAAGGTTCTTCTCATTCATTCGTGATGCTGCCTGGTAGGGATATGCCCTTGATTTTATCAGGTCCAAAATATATACTTCCCCAAATACCTTACAGGAATTATTGGGTCCTCACATCTCCTTGGTCACAATTAAGTATTTACTAATAAGGAAGACGGGGTGGTTGCGTGCTCTGGGCCCTCCCATGGAGACCCTTACCAGAGTGGTAGCAGCCAGTAGAAGGCCCTCCTAGGCCCCTGCTGTGTGACAGAAGCTAATCGGGGTCAGCCTTGGCTATTATTTGGAGGAGAAAGAGGAAGAAGAGGAGGTTAGTTTTTATACCCTGCTTTTTTCATGGCTGCTGCTTCATGTAGATCAGATCTCACATACAAAGTCCTTCATGGCCTTGGTACCTTGGATAGCCCAGTCTAGGGTGACCTCATCAGATGTCAGAAGCTAAGCAGCGTCAGCCCTGGCTATTATTTGGAAGAAGATATTGGGTATCTGGATGGGCAGTATTCAGGAGTTTTTTAGATACTGGTTAATCAGGTCTCAAAAATCTGGAAATATTTGGGTATATTGAGAATAGAAACCCTGTGAAGTAGGTGGAGCACTTTTGAGAATTGCTGTTGAGAGAACAGCTCTGAGAGAACTGTGGCTTGCCCAAGATCACACCAGCAGCTGCATGTGGAGGAGTGGGGAATCAAACCCATTTCTCCCAGGTTAGAATCCTTGCACATAACCACTACACCAAACTGGTTCTCGAGGAATGGAGGAAGGAGGCAGCTCTCCCAGGCAGGGGGATCAGATCTTAGGGGGAGTGTGAACTGTCAGTCCAGTTGATACTCTCATTGCACCATGGCTCTCTGATAAAAGGCATGCAGATGGAGTACATGACATGCTTAGATCTTTTGGAGTGCTGCTCTGGCCTGGGAAGATCTTGTTCTGTGTCTGCATGATTGACGTTTTTCAGGACGAGTTTTCTAATTGCTTTATTTGAAAATATTTCAAGGCTTTTTCTCTCTCTCGTTTGCTTTACTTGAGTTGAGGGAGCCTTTCTCTCCCTTTCTGGTTCTTTTAAAAATAGTTTTCCTTGGTTCTACACTTTTTTTGTACTGTTCTCTTGCCTTGTTTTAGAATTGCTTTGAATTCACTGTTTCTAAAAGGTTTTTAAAAAAAGATGTTTAATGCGTTTGTAGTTTTGGGGGGGCACGGCTTTTTTTTATAGCAGGAACTCCTTTACATATTAGGCTTACAGTACTGGAACTTACAGTAGACCCTGTAAGAAGAGCCCTGTAAGCTCTTGGCTACATCAAGGGGGTGTGGCCTAATGTGCAAAGGAATTCCTGCTACAAAAAAAGCCCTGCAGGGCGGTATTGTCCAAGCTGTTACTGTTTTTAAAAAGTTTATCTTTTTTGCATTGATCCAGTTCTGGTTTTACCGTTGTTCTTCTGTAGTCATTTTAAAGATCTTTCTGTGCTGTGTTTTGGGGGAGAGTGATTTTGTGAAGTTTTGGGATGCTCCTGTTGTTTTTTAATTAATTGTTGCATAAGGTTATGAAGAAAATTTCAGGTTTTTTTTTTTTTTTTAAAAATAACAATTAACTGCAAATGAAGGTTTAGATAAAAGAAAACCCCAAAAGCTTGGCTTGGGTTCTTTGGTTTGACATTAGTTCTCTTGGGCCTGCCACACTTGCATGTTGGTCTGCTGGGATTCTCTAGTTTGACATTAATTTTATTGGGCTTGTTTGTTCTGTTTGCCTTTGGATGTTTTTTTTTTTATATATAAGTGGTTGCTCTTGTGTATTTGGTTGTTGGATTCTTTGAATCCCCCCCTGGAAATAGAGACAATTAGGGTGGCTGGGGGGCACCTTGTTCAGAGGCCCACAGAATTGGACCTCATGGTGGAAACTTGGAGGATCTTAAGTGGACAGGCACCCATATACTTTTCCACAGGATGTCTGGTGAAATGGGGAGGCTGGTAATGTGCAGCCATGTGAGCAATTGAACCCTGAGCTTTTGCCCTTCTCCAGGGGAAATTCAGGTGGATTTGGCCATCGGGAAGGGAAGCAGGATTGGCCTTGGTCTTAAATGTACAATTGCAGGTCATCGTTGTCTAATAATATCAAAGCCATTGGAATATCTCATTGCCACACACACACACACAGAGCAACCTTAACATGGTTTCAGCCACATTATTTGCTTTCAGCTTTGATCTGCAAAATGCCAGAGCCACAGAGAGATCTGGGGAAGAAACTGCAGCTCATGCTGCTCGACAGGCAGGGCTCTGAGGCTGTAATTTTATGGACAGCTGATTGTATCACCAACTGCATTGTGTTCTTTGTGAGAGAAGCTGGTAGCTGAAAATTCCAGGGAGCCGCAGTGCAAGGCAGGATGTGGCCAGCCGCCTTGGTGGTTTGGACCGGGAAAGAGAGGAGGCTGTTCCTTAGCATTCCTTCCAGTCCTTGATTCCTTTGTGGTAAATGGTGCTTTTAAGAACTCCAGCACAGCCTGCTGGTCCTCCTTCTGAAAGCAATTTGGGCCAATGAACAAGTAGGATTGCCATCCTCCAAGTGGGACCTGGAGATCTCCTGTTTTTACAACTGATCCCCAGCTGGCAGAGATCAGATCCCCTGGAGAAAATGGCTGCTTTGAGGGGTGGACCCTCTGGCATTGTAGTATGCTGAGGCCCCTCCCCAAACCATGCCCTCTCCCAGCTCCACCCCCAAAGTCTCCAAGTATTTTTGAACAGACCTGGCAACCCTAATGCACACACTACCAAGTACATATATGGGCAGGGCTGCCAGCCTCCAAGTGGAACCTGGGAGACCACTGGAATGACAGCTGAACTCCAGAGATCATGTCTCATAGAGAAACTGGATGCTTTAGAGGGGAGACTCTATGGCATACCCAGGCTCCATCCTCAAATCTCCAGGTGTTTCCCAGCCTTAATCTGGCAACCTTACCCTATCATCCCATTCTGGTGGCCAGAGAGGACCAGGCTGGGTCCAGAGAGGACATGTTGGGACTGGAGGCCTCACCCTGTCCAACAGTCAAGCTGGAGTTGCAGGAGCTCCTTTGTTCCTACACCCACAAGCAATACTCCCTGCGGAGTATTGTGAGCAAAATTCTACTTCATGAGCTACTGGCATTAAATTGGGAGCTACTGCAAAAATTAGCTTGCTCTGGGGCCATTCCCACCCCCCCCGAACTGATGAAAATGTGTGAGCTGAAAAACTGTGAGCTAGCTCACACTAACTCAGCTTAGAGGGAACACTGCCCATAAGTGTCTGATTTGGATCAGGATCATGGCCTGCCTGGAGAGAAGCGTTCATGCCTGGAGAGAAGCGTTAGGGGAGGGACTGTGGCTAAGTGGTAGAGAATCTGCTTGGGAAGTAGAAGGTCCCAGGTTCAATCCCCGGCATCTCCAACTAAAAAGGGTCCAGGCAAATAGGTGTGAAAAACCTCAGCTTCAGACCCTGGAGAGCCGCTGCCAGTCTGAGTAGACAATACTGACTTTGATGGACCGAGGGTCTGATTCAGTATAAAGCAGCTTCATATGTTCATCCTTTCCACTCCAAGCATTTCCCTGTCTTGAAATGGTCTGGAGGGGATGCTATTTAGCCCATGGGGGAAGCCCAAGTATGAAAAAATTCTGATTCTCCTGCAGTGGTTCTGAATGCACTCTCTGAACATGATTCAGCCGTGCCATTTCTTATCATTTTAGATGCCCCTTTTTCTTTCTTAAAAAATGCCTTTCTGTCAACCTTTTATGCTTAGTCTTTCCGAAAAAAGATAACCCTTCAGGGTGGCTTTCCAAAAAAGGGTAAAAGAGGCAACAAAAATCACAACGGGATGAAAAACGCCGATAAAAATCAATTAACCGGCAGAAAATAAGACAACAGGCTGAGTTCAGCAGGGATATCTGTGATTTTTCACTTTGGGATGTCAAAACAGCTTATTTGCCATTGTGGAGAAGTGACTCAGGCAGGCAGCAGGTTTGAAAACATTGTCGGATGTGTGAAATAAAAGAAGGGAGCGATGGGCCATTAAGGCAAATTCAGCTAGTGACACACCAGTAGGGGATGCCAGAGACTAACCTGGGGTGGGGGGGCTCTTGCCAGTGATGCAATCTTGTTGCCAATACAATGACATTACTTCTGGCACCACTGGAAGCGGTGTCACCACATTGCTGGTGGCGCTCTAGCATTTGGCCCAAACTCTATGGTACTGATTAAATCCCACAGCAACACCGGTGACAGGGCGACCTCACCTGGTCATGCTGGAAGTGATATCATCATTGTGTCAGGATGCTGCCAATTGCTCCCTGTTCCCCTCCCTTTTTTTTTGCTGCCTACCAGCTGAGCAGCAGCAGGAAGGGTCAGCGGAGGCCGGGACGGGGGGTTCCTGCCATTGCAGGAGACCTGACAACTGTGCACAGCAGTGATTTTCAACCTCCCCAGATCTAGGAGTCAGCTTCAACTATGGAGCTGCAAACATGTGCCTGGAAGTTATGTGACAACATAGTCACTTGACAGGAAGAATAGGGGGCAGCAGGGCTTTTTTTGTAAAAAAAAAAAAAACCCAGCAGGAACTTGTTTGTGTATTAGGCCACACCCCCTGACATCACCATTGTTTCACATAGGGCTTTTTTTGTAGAAAAAGCCCAGCAGGAACTCATTTGCATATTAGGCCACACCCCCTGATGCCAAGCCGGCTGGAACTTCGTTCCTGTGCATTCCTGCTCAAAAAAAGTCTGGGCAGGGGCAGAGTTATGACCTCACTAGTTTCAAGGCCAAGCAGTCTAACAGTGCTATTCTAGATAAATTCCACACCCTTCTATTGAAGCTGATGGGCTTAGAAAGGGCCAACTCCGCTTAGGGTGGTGCTGCAAGAGAGCCAGGGATGGCAAGCACACCAGGAGGTGTAGCATCATGAGTAACAAGCCAAGTTTCAGCACCTTGGAAGAATTCTCCCCAGGGGCTGTTTCGTAGAAAAAATAGGTGGTGGAGCTCATCCAGGGATTGTTATGCAGCTGCACCTGCTATTCAATGGACAAGGTAGGTAGGTGGGGAGGAGGAGGGGGAACCCTCAGAAAGATTCAGGAGCTGTGCTCCTGTAAGCTCCTACTGAATTCAAGGCCTGATTCTCCCCAAGGCTTCTAGTGTAGCCAGCCTCCAAGTAGGACCTGGCATTTTCCCGCTTTCCCAACTGATTTCCATCTGACTGAGATCAGCTCCCCTGGAGAAAATGGCTGCTCTGAAGGGTGGGCTCTAGGGCATTGTCCCATGCTGAGGCCCCCTCCCCTCCCCTCCCCAAACCCTGCCCTCTCCCAGATCCACCCCCTCCAAAGTCTCCATGTATTTTCCAACACAGACCTGGCAACCCTACCCACCCCTGAGTGATCTTGACCTGCCCACCTGTTGCTCCTCGCCACGTGCAAGCCAAGGGAGGGCACATTCATTCTCCACACATGTGCGCAAACTGCAGATCCATTAAAAAATCAGGCAGATTTAGCAAGTAGGGTTGCCAATCCCCAGGTGGGGGCTGGGGATCCCCCGGTTTGGAGGCCCTCCCCCTGCTTCATCAGAAAGCGGGGTGAGTGGGAGGGAAATGCCTGCTGCACACTCCATTATTCCCTATGGAGACCAATTCTCATAGGGTAAAATGGAGAATTGATCTGTGGGTATCTGGGGCTCTTGGGGGGGCTGTTTTTTGAGGTAGAGGCACCATATTTTCCTCATAGCATCCAGTGCCTCTCCCCAAAATACCCTCCAAATTTCAAAAGGATTGTGCCAGGGGGTCCAATTCTATGAGCTCCAAAAGAAGATGCCCCTATCCTTCATTATTTCCAATTGAGGGAAGGTATTTAAAAGGTGTGTGGTCCCTTTAAATGTGATGGCCAGATCTCCCTTTGAAGTTCAATTATGCTTGTCACAACCTTGCTCTTGGCTCCACCCCCAAGTTCTCCCAGCTTCACCCCCAAAGTCCCCAGATATTTCTTGAATTGGACTTGGAACCCTGTTAGCTGTGAGACCCACCCGAGGGTCATGACCCCTTGGCTTAAGATGGCTGCTCCATCTGACGGGGGATCCCGATAGCCAAAACTGCGCGTCTGCTTTGGTAGATCAGTGTCCCCAATGTGCGGTAACGTCTACCCATCGACATTTCCCACAGAAATAAAGAGAGAACATCTCATTCCTAATAAACCCAGCCGTTGCTTCTTCCTGCAGCCGCCGAGGGTTTAAACCAAGCCAGCGTACAAACGCCATGCAAGCATATGTCTTCGCCAGGCATTCCAGGCGGGCCTGCCAGGCTGTAACTGCATCCACTTTTGGAGGCTTTTTTATTGTAGGCAAATAAAAATAGAGTTTTATGGAATTTAGCCCCGGTCTCTCTGCAATCAGCTGTTGCCATCCGCCAAGCACTTTAAGCAGAGAATCCATCTCTGCCGCAGAAGTGGAATTTAAGGAAGAGAGTTGTTTCGAGCGGGCTCTCGCGGGCAGTGGTTTATAGCTCTATGAATGGGGAAACCGGAGTGCGTCTTCTTAGCAGAGCACTTCCACCTGGAGAGCAGTTCCATTCCTGGATGCTCGGATGGCCCTCGAAGTGAGAGGGGAGGGCTTCTCGCTAGCCAGGTCGATTTCTTGAAGGAAGTGAGGCGAAGTGATAGCATTGCACATCCTTTCCCCAGATATCCTCCACAGCTATTAGGTATTTCAAACTTGCAACAGCCACACAGTGGAGCCAGCCGCAGCTAGGTTTTGTGGGGAATTTCTGCATTTGCAGCAAAATACAAATTGTTACCAATTGTAGGGGGGAGGGTTGTAACTCCTATCCCCCGTGCAAGCACCAGGCGTTTCCGATTCTGAGTGACATTGCTTTCACAAAGTTTTCACGGCAAATTTTCTACGAGGTGGTTTGCCATTGCCTTCCCCAGTCATCTATACTTTTCCCCCCAGCAAGCTGGGGACTCATTTTACCGACCTCGGAAGGATGGAAAGCTGAGTCAACCTTGAGCCGGCTACCTGAAAACCCAGCTTCCGCGGGGATCGAACTCAGGTCGTCAGCAGAGTTTAGGATTGCAGTACTGAAGCTTTAACACTCTGCGCCGCGGGGCTCTTTTGTAACTCCTATAAATGGATGCAAAAGAAGACTTTCATTTCAGTGTTTAGTTCCCATGGCCCTTTCTTACACGCCCAGGGGAATGCTGATTACCACTTTGGGGTCAGGCAGCAATTTTTCTTCAGGCCAGTTTCTCCAGGGATCCTGGAGGGTTTTTTGTCATCTTCTGGGCATCGAACAGGGGTCACTGGGGGAGTGGGGGGGAAGTACTTGTGAATTTCCTGCGTTGTGCAGGGGGCTGGACTAAATGACCCTGGAGGTCACTTCGACCTCTACACTTGTATGATGGAGGGACAGTGGCTCAGTGGTAGAACGTCTGCTTGGGAAGCAGAAGGTCCCAGGTTCAATCCCCGGCATCTCCAACTAAAAAGGGTCCAGGCAAGTAGGCGTGAAAAACCTCAGCTGGAGACCCTGGAGGGCTGCTGCCAGTCTGAGTAGACAATACTGACTTTGATGGACCGAGGGTCTGATTCAGTACAAGGCAGCTTCATATGTTCATATATGATTCAGAGTTTCGGTGAGCATACTGGGTTACTGCTGTAACTCAAAATACTGTATGTAAAATGTTATAGCCCTGACCTGGATGGCCCAGGCTTGTCTGATCTCATCAGGTCTCAGAAGTTAAGCAGGGTGAGTCCTTGCATGGGGGATCATCAAGAAGACAGGGGTGCTACACAGAGGAAGGGGATGGCAAACCACCTCTGTCCATCTCTTGCCTTGAAAATCCTACAGGGTTGCCATAGGTCAGTGGTGACTTGATGGCACTTTCCATCGCCAAAATGTTATGACATTGGTCACTGCAAAGAGACAAGAAGAAGAGGCCAGAGGGAGCTCTGGTTTTCCTCCTTTCCACACCCTCACCCCCTGTAGCGAACCAGGGCACTAGAGGTGCTCAAATGGGGACTCTGATTGGAGGCTGGCTATCCCAAAAGGAAGGGGGTTGGGAAAGGAAAGATCTCCTTAATGGGGTTGGGATACCCCCACATGCATGAACCAAGCCCTAATTTGGTGTAGTGGTTGAGTGGGCGGACTCTTATCTGGGAGAACCGGGTTTGATTCCCCACTCCTCCACTTGCAGCTGCTGGAATGGCCTTGGGTCAGCCATAGCTCTGGCAGGAGTTGTCCTTGAAAGGGCAGCTTCTGGAGGAGCTCTCTCAGCCCTGCCTATCTCACAGAGTGTCTGTTGTGGGAGAGGAAAGTAAAGGAGACTGTGTGCTGCTGTGAGGTTCAGAGTGAAGGGTGAGATATAAATTGTTATGTATGTGGACTCAAGAGAAGACTTTGGGTGTGCCTGTGGGGCTCATTGGAGCCATACAGACTGAGCTTGGGGACTTGGGAACAAAGGGCTACAGGATCCAAATCTCTGCAGCCCTAGACCAATCACGAGTCCCCGCCGGTTTGAATGATCCAATTATGTGCTAGCGCAGGAATCCAGAGATATATATAAGTTGGGCTGGTAAGTCCCCATCCCCAGTCTTGTCATGTAGCCCTATCATATATTGGGGGTGGCCAACGGTAGCTCTTCAGAAGTTTTTTGCCTACAACTCCCATCAGCCCCAGCCATTGGCCATGCTGGCTGGGGCTGATGGGAGTTGTAGGCAAAAAAACATCTGGAGAGCTACCGTTGTCCACCCCTGTCCTATATCATGTCTATTAAACAACTCAACTGTCGACTCCTCCACTATATTATATAAATCTAATAACTTCTTCCTCTCTTTGTCAAATCAAGACAGGAGGCAAGAGAATAATCTCCCACTCTCACGGATCTGCTTTTCCATGTTCCCTGCATTGGCTGGACTAGGGAGGAGAACAAGCAATCCAAGGGGAAAGGGATAAATGTTTGAACAGGGGAAAGAAGAAAAGTCTGGGTGTTGAAAGGGGAGAGGCTGGAAGACTGACCAAGCCAGTGTCAATGTGGAGAATGAGATTTCCTTAAGAGCAAAAACAGGATGCGCAAACAGTGAGAAGAAGAATCATGCCCACAAACGTTTGAGAGAGAATTGGGAAGGGGAGAGAAGGAGCTCACCAGTGTTTAAAAGAAAAGGCCTCTCTATGAATCCAGATTATCTCACTTGAACCTTTCACTTAACTGGAAAGCAGAGCAAAGCGTCCTCTTCTTGAGGGAGAATATTTCCCTCAAGCTGATTTCAAATTGAGTGAAAAGCTTAAAGGAAACAATTTTTGGGTTCCTAATAAGGAACTTAGCTGCTTCTGCTGATGCACCAAGATTTAAGCTGTCAGCTGGGAAAACGAACACCCTTTCAATGGCTCTGCTACTCTTGCATGACAGGGTTGCCAACTCTGGGTTAAGAAATACCTGGAGATGTTGGGAGTGGAGTCTGAGAAGACTTCAGAAAGGTATAATGCTATAGAATCTGTTCTCCAAGCCATTTCCTCCAGGGGAACTGATCTTGGTTATCTAAATTCAATTGTATTTCAGGTCTCCAGAGCAACCTGGCTCCCAGGCACTGTGTGCCCTAATGCCTCCCTGTACCTCAGCTATGCCTTAGGAAGAGGTGGTAAGGTTGCCAGTCTCCAGGTGGAGATCTCCCATTTTTACAACTGATCTCCAGGTGGCAGAGATCAGCTCCCCTGGAGAAAATGGCTGCTTTGACGGGTAGACTCTATGGCCTTGTGCCATGCTGAGCCCCCTCCCCTCCCCAAACCCTGCCCACTCCCAGATCCATCCCCAAAGTCTCCAGGTATTTTCTAACACAGAACTGGGAACCCTTTGCTCCAAATATCATATTACTTCAGGACATTGCCTCATATCTGTTTCTTGAAAGCCAGGGTTATGGCCCAAGATGGTGGTGGTCAGTAGGTGTGGTTACAAGAGCAAAAGGGGTGCAGCTGCATGGTTCAAGAACAATCCATGGCTGCCGCAAAGAGATTTTTTTTTTAAATTACTCCATTCTGCTAAACCCTTTCATTTAGTGGAGAAAACATTAGCTCCCATTTTAATTTCTCTCTTCCCCCCCTTTCTTTGACTGCTGTTAATGAGATGCAGATAACGCCAGCAAATCTGACTCACAGAGTAATTAGATTCCCCAAAGTTGTGTGCCCAACAAACCGGCACAATATTTTTGAGGCTTCTGACAAATAGGGAGGAAGAAGAAAGAACAGCTTTGGTGACTCATGTTCACCTTTATTCTGCTGCTGTAACAGAGATCGTCTTTGCTGCGCGGGGAGAGACACCCCACACAGCACTGAGAAGGGGTTGCAAGCCTCGGCATAGAACAGGGCAAGATAGCTGAGGCAAGCCTCTGTTCTCTCCGGCATTCACTCACCTATTAATCAGGGACTGAGATTGCCAACTTCCCCCCTTTCCCCCAGCTTCTCTGTTCTTGAGAGCCACTTAGGGTTGCCAGCCTCCAGGTGGGGGGACTGGAGATCTCCTGGGATGACAAATGGACTCCAGACAAAGAGATCAAACCACCAGGCAACCAGTGGGTGGTGGTGATAGAACTGCCAGATCTGTGTTGGAAAATAACTGGAGACTTTGGGGGTGGATCCGGGAGAAGGTGGGGTTTGGGGAGGGGAGGGGCCTCAGTGGGGTGAAATGCCATAGAGCACACCCTTCAAAGCAGCCATGTCCTCATTTCCTGCTCTCTTTTGTGGCTTCTAAAAACCTCAAGCTCTTGTTTCCATGTATTCCTTTAGCTTTCACTCTCTTAGCAACTGTCTTTCACTGCCTTAGCAGCTACTGGTCCATTCTTCACCTCTTTTCCCCTGCCCACTATGGTCCTCAGCTATGCTAATTTCTGGTGGATTCTCCCAGACTGGAGGCAAAATGTCCTCATTTCCTTCTCTCTTTGGTAGCTTTTAAAAAACCCCAAACCCTTTTTACCACGTATTTCTTTAGCTTTCACCATCTTAGCAGCTATTGTTTCGTTCATCACATCTTCTTCTTGCCCATTATATTATTGGACTGTGATGGTTTCTGGTTGACACCCCCCAGACAGAAGCCATCCCTCTGAATCAGTGACTGGCTGCTTTGCTTTCCAAACCCTGGTTTAAATTCTGGAAGCTGCCCGGTAGTTCTTAGCAAGTTCCTGGGATCAGTTCCTGAAAAGAGGCCAGGCATCTGAATCCAGTGGAAGAAAGGACCACAAATCTTGGAAGGGAAAAGGTTCCAAATGGAAGGAGGATATAAAACGGTCCTTCTTGGAAGGCTTGAACTCTACATTGGTGGGTGTAGTGGAGTGGTTGAAATAGGGTTGCCAATCCCCAGGTGGGGGCAGGGGATCCCCTGGTTTGGAGGTCCTCCCACTGCTTTAGGGTCATCAGAAAGCAGAGTGTGTGTGTGTGGGGGGAGGAAATGTCTGCTGGGCACTCCATGATTCCCTATGGAGACGGATTCCCATAGGGAATAATGGAGAATTGATCCACGGGTAGCTGGGGGAGCTGTTTTTTGAGGTAAAGGCATGAAAATTGCAGCATAGCATCCAATGCCTCTCTTCAAAAGACCCTCCAAGTTTCAAAAAGATTGGACTGAGCCCCCAGAGAAGGTGCCCCTATTCTTCATTATTTCCAATGGAGGAAAGGCATTCAAAAGGTGTGCGGTCCCTTTAAATGTGATGGCCAAAACTCCCTTTGGAGTTCAATTGTGCTTCACACAACCTTGCTCCTGGCTCCACTCCATGTCTTCTGGCTCCACCCTCAAAGTCTCCTGGCTCCACCCCCAAAGTCCCCAGATATTTCTTGAATTGGACTTGGCAACCCTAGGTTGAAGCATCATAGCTCTGAGGTCAATTCTGCCCCTCCCCCCCGCCATATATTTTACTGGGAGACCAGTCACTCAGTGTGATCCACTTCACAGAGCTATTGTAAGGATGAGATAGGGGAGGTGAGAACCGCCCTAAACTGTTGGAGGCAGGGCAGGATAGAAAGTCATCAGACACACCTGTCCCTAATTCCCAGTGGGCAAAGGTGCTCAGAAGTGTTCTCATCTTAGTTTTGACTTAGGACAGGACATCCCGAACTGTTTAGATCTTTTAAAAATTCTTTTCGAATTAAATGACCCACCTGCAGAAGAGCTCACCCTTGTGTTTTAGGAAGAGCCTGGAGTGCCTCATTAAAATGAGGCCAGCTCAGATCAATCACTCATGCAGAGAAGCAACAGGCAGCCTTCCATGAGGATCTCTGCTGCATCTCTACATCCAGAGGGAACAGGCCCTGCCCACCCAGCCACTAGGGGACTTATGCAGAGAAAGAGAAAGTCTTAAGCCTCATCTCTGGCATCACAGAGGAAGTGATGTCATCGCTGGTACAGCTGATGCTTTGGTATTTGGATAAAAATTCTATGGTAGAAGCCAATTTCACTATAGAGTTTTTGCCCAAATACAAGAGTGTCTCCTGGAGGTCACTAGTGTGATGACATAACTTCCTGTGTGATGCGGCCTGAGCCTTTCTCTTTCCCCAGGTAAGTCCCCCACATCTCCTGTTGGTTGCAGGATAGACCTGGCAACCCTAGAAATACCTGCTATCAAATGGGGTGATTGAAAAGGGAGAAGCTTTGATCATGCAGAGACTCAACAGTCAGCCTCTTCCATGGATGGTGACAGTGGGCTCACAGTGGGCTCTTGAATCACTTGATCACAGCATACAGATGGGCATATTAGTGTTCAGTCTGGGAATGAAAGACTTAGGGTGCGTTCACACTACACTAAATAATGCATTTTGCAACTGGATGTTTACTGTGTAAGAACAGCAAAAACCCAGCTGCAAAATGCATTATTTAGTGCAGTTTGAATGCACTCTTAGTGAGATCAGCAGATAACCAGAGAGGCCTTTCCACGACCATCAGGTGGGATCTTTTGGAAGCCATCCGCCATCGGCTCATAGCGTGCAAAACTTCTCTTTGCTCTTTAAAATCTGCTAAGCTCTTGGTTTGGAAACAGATTTCTTTGTCATGCCTTGGGGACACCCTCAGATCCCCCATGACACCCCTCACTTGACTTGATCAGCAAGAAGGAGATAATGACTGGCATGCAACCCCCTGTGGGGGTTTGAGGACTAATTAAATGATGTAACCCCCCCCCCCAAGGCAAATAGCATTGCACAATTGCCTCTGTTTCATTCCTGAGCTCCAGAGGCATCAGAAGGTTCCCCCTCCCAGTTCCACTGAGGAATACCTGAGTTCTTTGAAGAACTCCCAAGTTGTAAGACTGACTTTGGGGGATTGGCCTAAACCGAGAATTTTCAAGCAAGAGCTGCAATTCAGCAAGACGTTTTCTGCATTGCAACGTCTTCGGTGCTGAACAAAGGATAAATAGAGTAACACCCTTCCCCCCTCCTCCCAGAAAAAAAAAGGCTGTGCAAATACTAGAGGAATGGCACCCTGGAATATCAAAGTCTGTTCCCATCAGCCAGCTCATGGGGAGAGAGACTTGCTGCTTTTCTGGGAATGGGTTGGCCAAGCAGCAAAGCATTTGAAAGCTGTTGATGTCCTGACCCGGATGCCTCAAGCTAGCTAGCCTGATCTCATCAGATCTCAGAAGCTAAGGGGGGGGGGGGGGGTCTGGTTAGTACTGGGATGGGAGACCTCCAAGGAAGTCCAGGGTTGCTGCACAGAGGAGGGGAATGGCAAATCACCTTAGTTTGTCTCTTGCCTTGAAAAACCCTAACAGGGCTGTCAAACTCATTTGTTATGACGGCCGGATTTGACATAAATGAGACCTAGCCTGGCCAGGCCATGTGTGTCATAAAATGTAATGCCAGGTAGCAGAGATATAAACTTTATAAAGGACACACAGACAAATACAATGAAAGGCTTTTTAAAAAAAGAAAAACCCTAAAATAAAACATGCTTCAAGTATTAGCACTCTTGTAATATTCTGGTCAGTATCGAAGCAAGCTCTCCCTCCCTCCCCCCTCACTTCCTCCCCAAGAGAGGAGCCTCAGCCAATGAGGGAAATAGAGGCTTTGCTCTATAGCTTCTGTGCAATTGATAAATCCTGGCAAAGCAAGCTGTGACACAAAAAGAAGCAAGAGAGAGGGAGAAGGGAGCAGACTTGCTTGTGGGCCTGATAGGAACCCTCCAGGGGCCTGATCTGGCCCACGGGCTGCACATTTGACACCCTTGCCCTATGGGGTCTCTATAAATTGGCTGTGACTATCATGCTAGCTGGCCAGTTGGCCAGAAAGGAGCTTCAGGGAAGAATTGGGGTCTGGTAGCTGGCTGTGCATTCCTTAGGCAGTCTGCTGCCCTTGTAGGTAAACACTGAGTGCATGAAGTCCTTGCTATTTTGGAGCACGCTGCAAGATTTCCAAAGTAGGCCAGTGTCTTTTAATGGGTCAGCATCTGCTGATACAGGAACATGCAGGCTTTTGAGTTAGACTGCATTCTTTCCCTGGCAGAATGAAGCCTTATTGAAAGTTAGATTGTGTGTTGCTCCTGCAGATCAAAGATAGCGGAGGAAGTAAGGCACGATACACCTGAATTCTGTTTTCCCATAAAGATGGAATTGCAAGCTTCAGGGCTGGACAGGAATTTTCTTCAGCCGCCAGTGTGCACTAGGATTGCCAGCTCCGGGTTGGGAAAGTAATCAGGGAGATGAACCTGGGAAGGGCAGGGCTTGGGGGAGTGGAGAGATCTGAGCAGGGTATAAGGCCATAGTAGGGTTGCCAAGTCCAATTCAAGAAATATCTGGGGACTTTGGGGGTGGAGTCAGGAGACATTGGGGCAGAGCCAGGAACAAGGTTGTGACACGCATAACTGAACTCCAAAGGGAGTTCTGGCCATCACATTTAAATGGACTGTGCTTCTTTTAAATGCCTTCCCTCCATTGGAAATAATGAAGGATAGGGGCACCTTCTGGTCCAATCCTGTTGAAACTCAGAGAGTATTTTGGGGAGAGCCACCAGATGCTATGCTAAAACTTTGGTGCCTCTATCTAAAAAAAAACAGAAGCCCCCCAGAGCCCCAGATACTTGCAGGTCAATTTTCCATTATACCCTATGGGAATCGGTCTCCATAGGGAATAATGGAGCGCCCAGCAGACATTCTCTCCCCCCCTGCTTTCTGATGACCCTGAAGCGGGGGGAGGGCCTCCAAACCGAGGGATCCCCTGCCCTCAGCTGGGGATTGGCAACCCTAGGCCATAGCCTCCACCTGCCAAAGCAGCCATTTTCTCCAGGGGAGCTGATCTGGGTTATATGGAGATCAGTTGTTTTCATGGGAGATCTGACCTGGATAGCCCAGGCAAGCCTGACCTCATCAAATCTCAAAGCTAAGCAGGGTCGACCCTGGCAAGTATTTGGATGGGAGGCCTCCTTGGAATATCAGCGGTTGGGAGGGCAGAGGCAGGCTTTATTCAGGCCCCTTTCTGAATATCTTCCATGCCTCCAATGGAGTCAGTCACCATAGATTGCCATGACTTCCAGGCACACACATGCAGGCACACACACACACATAGAAACACACACAAAAATATGTAGTAATGGGAGATCTCCAGGTGACACCTGGAGGTTGACAACCTAGTGTGCACACTGCTAATTTTTTTTTTAAAGAGATGACAAAACATGGCCGCTGATGTTAAACTAAGGTTCAATCCTGTTCTGTGGAACCTTTGCAGATAATCAGGGTTTCTGAATCACATTGGTGAGTTTCCTTTAGTGGTAAAAGCTCGTTGGGTTAACTGGATGGCACGTCCAGTGGGTCGCGGACTATGCGATCCTGCTATTTTGATAAGATGTCAGGCAGGCAAGGCACAGCAAACTTGTGCATAATCCTGCCTCAGACGAAACTAAGTCTGGGTAGAGAGCTGAAACCAACTCAGGAATATTGCCTGCATTTTATTCAGGGTCAGGATGTCAAGAACTGCCCCTGAAATTTCACCTGCTTTATCCAAAGTAGTTTCCTTGAATGTATAGTTAAGGAGAAACCTCTAGCAAAGTTGTGCGGTGTTTCAAGGTTGGGCAAAATTCTACAGGGAAATTTCACTTGCCTTAGCAAAACTATTTAGCTTTCCTCTAAATCCGTACAGCCGAGCCAAATCTCCTACCTATTTTTCACTGACAAGTTCTCCAGTATTAAAACAGTCTCCTGTTTGGGAGGGATTTGGGGTTCTACTTGCAAAAATGTTCACTCACATCGTACCCCCTCCCCGCATACTTGACTTCATTTGCCTTCAGTGATCATGTAGACAAATCTAATTAATTCCAGAGCCTAATGACTGTGTGGTCCCAGATTGGCTGGGATTACCAGTGTAACTAACTTGGAAGGAGAACCGCACTAAACAGGAGCAAAAAACAGGTGAATATTCACATTATAAAATCGTTATACGTGCACTCTCCAGTGGGTATCTGGAGCAAGGAAAAAAAAATCAAATGAAGAGTGTTTAGTGCTGCTCATGAGAGATGTTTTGCCTAAATTCATCTTGATTTGGGGTTTCGAGAAAATATGGTCTCAATTTCTCCTGCCGTATAGGGTTGCCAGCCTGGGTTGGGAAATACCTGGAGATTTTGGGGATGGAGCCTGAGGAGGGTGGGATTCAAGAAGAAAAAGAAGGGATTGAATTTAGACCCTGCTCCTCACTACCCAAAGGAGTGGTTTACAATCTCCTTTCCCTTCCCCTCCCCCACAACAGATGCCCTGTGAGGTAGGTGGGGCTGAGAGAGCTCTGACAGAAACTGCTTTTTCTTAAGCTGTGTGTTTTTATTGATTTATGCTTTTGAGAGGAACAGCTCTGTGAGAACTCGTGACTTGCTCAAGGTCACATCAGCAGGTGCATGTGGAGGAGTGGGGAATCAAACCTGGCTCTCCCAGATAAGAGTCTGTGCACTTAACCACTACACCAAACTGGCTCAAGGAGGGAAGGGACTTCAGTGGGGTATAATACCATAGAATCCACCTTCTAAAGCAGCCATTTTCTCCAAGGGGATTGATCTCTGTCGCCTGGAGACCAGCTATAATCCCAGGAGATCTCCAGGTACCCCCTGGAGTTTGGCAACCCTACTAGGCTCTTGCATCTACAGAAAACAAGCCTCCAAAGCTGTTTAGGTCAAATCATCTCTCTGACCCAGCTCCTGCCCCTGAAGGTCAATTTGTTTAATTTTTGCCACACAAAGAGAGCTGTTGATCTAAAAGGAAAAAAAAAAAAGGAGGTTGACTCCTTGAATTTATCAGGCAGATGATAAACACGTGAGAGGGGGCGGAGGGCTTCTCAAGCAGGGCCAAGCAACCTGTCAGAGAGAGCAAGCTCATTTTTCATTCTTCTGACTCCAGGGAAAACACTCCTTCCTCAAGCGAGCGGGCATCTATCAGTGTCAGCCTCAAGGATACCGAGGCACTAAAGCTGGCAATGTCTGTTTTGTTCATCAAGAAGTGGGGGGGGGGGGGGAGCAAAACCTCCCCTCCAAAATTAATATTAATACAATACTGTCAGGACACCAATTTGGAGTCCTGACAGCCGCCCGGGCAGCCTTTGTGGTGAAGTCCCTGAGAAAGCTGAAATGAAGATAAAGTTGTTTTCAGGCCAGGTTTGAGAAATGACACGGAGCGTCTCACAGATTCCTGAACAGAACTTGAGTGGCGTTCTGGGCTGCGTTTTCCAAATGTGTGCCTTTCCGCTGTGATTTGTTTGCAAAGGTACCCTGGTGGTGTGCCAGTTGGGGACCCTTTTTGGTGTTGCAGAGGATTCTGGGGGATATTCTCAGGTGCGTTCTGGGATACTGCCTAGGCCTCCTGGGCTTCGCTGTTAGCCCACGTGACCAGAGAACAGTCTGGGCGCCTCATATTGAAAAACGTAGTGGTTGCGGAAAAAGCTTCAAGGAAGCCTGTCTGCCTGCGTTGATCTTCTCTCTAAGGAGCTTTTCTCTGTACATGCTTTGTGTGTGGGGTGGGTGGCGATTGCGGTAGTTTCTGAGTGTGGACCAGTGCCTAAATAGGGTTGCCAGTTTCCATGTGGGTCCAAAAAAGACTCCCAGAGTACTGCACAGGAGTCCAGCGATGAGCTGGGAAATCCCTGTAGATTTGGGGTCTGCAGCCTGGGCAGGGCAGGATTTGGGGAAGGAAGGGACCTCAGCAGACTCGCCTGCCATAGAGTCCACCCTCCAAAAGAGCCATCTTCTCCAGGGGAATGGATCTCTTCTTTCTGGAGGTCAGTTGTCATTTTGAGGCTTGACAACTCTACTACCATAGCTTAGTCCAGTGGCTCTCAACCCTTTTGGCACCAGGGACTGGTTTCGTGGAAGACAATCTTCTCACGGACCAGTGGGGTGGTGGTGCTGGGGGTTTTGCCACCCCAGGCTACCCCCCACCCCTGCCCCATCCCTGCCCCCCATGGGGGGTCTTCAAATGAGGGGTAGGTGAAGGTCACTGCCGCACTGCCACTTCCGCCCACCCTGGGCCCAGGCGGATGAAAGAGGGGGTGCTTTGAAGTGAGTACGTACTGCCTCTTTTGTCTGCCTAGGTCCCAGGTGGGCAAAAGCGGTGGTGCGGTGCCTCTGCCTCACTCCATGGCCTGGATGCTAACAGGCCACAGACTGGTACCGGTCTGTGACCTGGTGGTTGGAGACCTCTAGCTTAGTCCATGCAATTAGTTCAGCTGTTGGATACCATTCCTTTGACTGATAGTATTGGTAAGTCATGCTGCTGCTGCTACAAGCATATCCAACTTCAAACGGGGTTTGGATGAACATATGGAGCAGAGGTCCATCAGTGGCTGTTAGCCGCAGTGTATTGTTGGAACTCTCCCTCTGGGGCAAGTGATGCTCTGTATTCTTGGTGCTTGGGAGGGGCAACAGGGTGAGGGCTTCTGGTGTCCTGACCTCACTGATGGACCTCCTGATGGCACCTGGTTTTTTTGGCCACTGTGTGACACAGAGTGTTGGACTAGATGGGCTATTGGCCTGATCCAACATGGCTTCTCTTATGTTTTTATGCTTGTATTCCCCTTTGTCTCCCCGAGACTTAGAATATGAGCTATAGCACCGATAATCCTCACCTCCAGGCCAAATCTTCCCTGCCCTGGATTGCATAGTGGAGCCAGCACAATTTCCACTCTCCCCTTGAGTCCCTTGTACATAGTTATAACAGCTCCCTCGGTGCTGGTGCTGCATCGGAAGGTCACTTCTTGAGTCCAACTCTAGATCAAACCCAGTGGGACTTGGCCATCTCTAGATCTTGGGCCTTATAGCCAAGACCAGTGTTCCTTTGAAGCTGAGTTAGTGTGAGCTGGCTCACAGTTTTTTAGCCTCTGGCAAATTAATTGATGCAGTAGCCAAACTGCTGGCTCACAGCTTGAACGCCAATAGCTCACAGAGTAGAACTTTTTGCTCACAAGACTCTACAGCTTAGAGGGAGGATCGACCAAGACGAGCCTGATCTTGTCAGAGCCGAGTCGGAAGCTAAGCAGGCTCAGTTACAGAAGACCAGGGTTGCTACGCAGAGGAAGGCCATGGTAAAACCACCTCTGCTTATCTCTTGTCTTGAAAGAAAGTGGAACTTCATAGGGTTGCCAGCCTCCAGGTGGCACCTGGAGATCTCCCGCTATTACAGTGGATCTCCGAATGACCAAGATCAATTGTAAGCCGCTCTGAGTCTTTGATTCAGAGAGAAGGGTGGAGTATAAATCTGCAATTCTTCTTCTTCCCCTGGAGAGAAAGGCTTTTTTGGAGAGTGGACTCTAGGGTATTATACTTTGCTTTAGTCCCTCCCAGTTCTTAGGCTCCACCCCTCCCATATCTCCAGGTATTTTCCAGCCCAGAGCTGTCAACCCTATTCAGGGAGTTGCTACGCATCAGTTGTGGCTCGGCAGCATGGTTGAGCTTTTCTAACCGGAGAATTAAATTCTGCATCAGACACACAACTCTTTGGCACAGTGGTGATCTCGTTCCTTCTCTTGAGCGTGTCGTGATCAGGATTTCCTCCTCCATATCTGGGGGAAAAGGCTTTCTAAGCAGAAAGGGAGGGTTCCCGCTTGAACCTCAGGACCCTGTCATTTAAGGAAATGAACTGCTCCAGTCAATTCTGTCGGCCAAGGAGGGAGCGCTAGAACTCGGAGCCTGTCGGCGTGCCGCCGGTCTGTAATCTGTAATTAACACCACGGTCACTTGGGAAAGAAAATGCCTCTGAGTCAGGTCAGCCAGATCAATATGGCAATGAACTTGAGTGGTTCAGCAGCTTAATTCCAGAAAAGAAGAGAGAGAGTAATGCAAGAAAGCCCCCAAGGCCCTACCTGAACGCCGGCCAAGTCCAGTGTTACCTTTGCAGCCTGCTGCTTCATTCCAAGGGGGAGCACTGGATTTCTGGAGAGTATGGGAATCTTCCAGAGGAGGATGCTCACCTAAGAAGCAGGCTGGTGCTGGTGGCAGGGCCCAGGACCTGCATCAGCTTCAGACCAACAGCGTTTTAGCCACAGCTGCCGCAATAACAGTTGCTGCCGTTCGATTGACGACTCTTTACCAAGTAATTGGTATTACCAAGTAATACAAGCTGCAAACAGGCCTCTTCCCCAAGGAATTCACAGTGTGTGATAACCAGGGCTTTTTTTTTGAAGAAGGAATTCCTTTGCATATTAGGTCACACCGTGATGTAGCCAATCCTCCTGGAGCTTACAGTAGGCCCTGTACAAAGAGCCCTGTAAACTCTTGGAGGATTGGCTACATAAGAGGGGCATGCCCTAATATGCAAAGGAGTTCCTGCTACAAAAAAAGCCCTGGTGATAACAGAGAGCTGGGTGGGATAGTGAAGGAGAGCCAGGAAAGAGACACACAGACATAGTCCTGCTCACAGTTGCAAGACTCACCAGAATTCCTCTGTAAGCACACCACTTCTAGGTGCCAGTTGTGGGTGTCCTCTTCTCTCTTGCCACATCAAGGGAAGTGGTATCTTGCCTTTCTAGGTAAAACCATAGAGTTTTTGGTTTTTCCTAGAGAGGAGTCACAGACTTTCTCAGAAGCGACTTCCAGGAAGTGGTCACGCCATTTTTTATTTGACTTTTTCTAACCCTGCTGCTCAGAGCAATGGTGGGAAACACTGGCAGAAACTTCTCTGCCCCCAACAGGGAGCTGCTATGCGTATCACCAACATACCTTGTGTGAGAGATCAGGTTGCTTCCCCCAAATAGTATTTGGTGGGGGAAATAAGCGTTGGAAATAGAAGCCATGAGCATTGCTGAAAATTATTGCTTAGTAGGGTTGCCAATCCCCAGGTGGGGGCAGGGGATTCCCTGGTTTGGAGGCCCTCCCCCCGCTTCAGGGTCATCTGAAAGCGGGGGGAGGGGAGGGAAATGTCTGCTGGGGACTCTGTTATTCCATATGGAGATTTATTCCCATAGAAAATCATGGAGAATTGATCTGCGGGTATCTGGGGCTCTGTGGGGCTGTTTTTGAGTTAGAGGCACCAAATTTTCAGTACAGCATCTAGTGCCTCTTCCCAAAATATCCCCCAAGTTTCAAAACGATTGGACCAGGGGGTCCAATTCTATGAGCCCCAAAAGAAGGTGCCCCTATCCTTCATTATTTCCTATGGAAGGAAGGCATTGAAAAGGTGTACCGTCCCTTTAAATGTGATGGCCAGAACTCCCTTTGGAGTTCGATGATGCTTGTCACATCCTTGATCTTGGCTCCACCCCTAATGTCTCCTGGCTCCACCCCCAAAGTCCCCAGGTATTTCTTAAATTGCACTTGGCAACCCTAGAGCTTAGAAACAGGTTTCTTCCCCTAACAGCTAGTCTTTTCCAGGAAAAAAAAAATCCCCTCATATTTGGAAAGAGTTAAGAAAATAAGCATCTGTGTAACTAAAGCTGCAAACTGTTATTTAAAACAAGCGTTGGAAGAGTTTTTGGAGAGAGGAGTTGCTTCCAAGAGCTCTCAGACACTTTTCGGATGCCTTGAATGTGCCATAGCGCCTCCTGTTGGTCCGCTGCATGCCTCGGATTCAGTGGGAGCTCACAGGAGCACAGCTCCTGAACCTTTCTGAGAGTTCCACCTCCTTCTGGGAGTTCCACCTCCTTGTCCATTGAATAGTAGGTGCAGCTGCATAACAATCCCTGGATGAGCTCCACCACCTATTTTTCTACAAAACAACCCCTGGTCTGCTGTATATGGATTCCAAGCTGCAGGTGCGGCCTGGAGATCTCCCAGAATTGCCACTGCTCTTCAAATGACAGAGATCAATTCTCCTGGTGGGGTGGGGAGTGGCTGCTTTGGAGAGGGGACAGATCAGCTCCCTGTTCTCCCCAAATACCACTTTCCCCAAGATTCACGCCCCCCCCCCAATCTCCAGGAATTTCCCAACCCAGTGCTGACAACTCAACTGCCAAAACATTCTGAAGGCGCCAAAGGCAGCTAAAAGAATATTAGACAACTTCCCCTTGAAGCACAGCTTGTTCATCGCTACAAGGGGAAATATTTCAGGAGTGTTGTAGCCAACGTTTTGTTTGGAAACAAATGGAAAGTATCCTCAGAGAGGGAGACAAAACACAGCCCCTGCTCATTTTCCTGGACTTTCTTTCCAAATCTCTACACGTGTCCATGGAGGCAGCAGCAGATCACAACGGTGTGGCAAAGCGTTCACAAATGGAACCCCTGGATCGGGCCGCAGATGCCTGTATCGTGGTGGTGGGGGGGAGTGGTGGGTCTCTCTCCTCCTTTGAACTGAGACTCTTCGGAGTGGAGGGCAGGATAGAAATCCAATTTCTTTTGCTCTTCAATCCATGAACTTTTCCAAGTTGTCTCTGAGCAAAATAACCCAGTACCAGTTTACAATGCCAAGTTCTATCGAAGCCTCCTGCCAAATGAACTCGACGCTACCAGTTGTGTTGGGTTTCATGGAGCAGAAAAATGAAACTCTCTCTTTTATGGAGATAGCCACATCCAGACTACAGGAAACGAACTGGATCTTCAAAGCATCCGTGGATTCAACATCCATGCCTCAGGCCAAGGCTAACCAGTGCCTGTGTTAGAGAGCCCAAGGCCTAAATATAGGGTTGCCAAGCCCAATTCACGAAATATCTGGAGACTTCAGGGGTGGAGCCAGGAGATGTTGGGGGTGGAGCAAGATTGTGACAAGCATAATTGCTCCAAGGGGAGTTCTGGCCATCACATTTAAAGGGATTGCATGCCTTTTAAATCCCTTCCCTCCATGGGAAATAATGAAAGATAGGGGCACCTTCTTCTGGGGCTCATAGAATTGGACCCCTGGTTCACTACTTTTGAAACCTGGAGGGTATTTTGGGGAGAGGCACTGGATGCTATGCTGAAAATATGCCATAGAGTCCATCCTTCAAAGCAACCATGTTCTCCAGGGGAGCTGATCTCTGCCAGCTGGAGATCAGTTGTAAAAGTGGGAGATCTCCAGGCCCCACCTGGAGGCTGGCAGCCCTAGATGTAGGATTAGCAGAAATCTGAAAACAATGCAGAAGTAATAACTTGGCATGTGAAACAATGCAAAAATTACATAATAGGATCATACATACATCAACAGATAGCATGTGCTATACACAGCGTAGTCCACGGACCTTTTCCATTTATTAAAGCATTTTTTCGGAACCTTTTCATGATGTGCTGGAAAGTCCCCTCAAGTAACCAACTTATGAGTTTTCAAGTCCAGAGACTCTCGGTATATGAATTTGTTCTGGCCCCTTCCATTCCTTCCTTAGTTTGTATGCAAACCTGGAGCTTTTCTCCTTTCCTTGTGGGCAGATCCCATATACTTCAGGGAAGGAGCAGAACAAAGCAGGAGTCAAGTTGCACCATTAAGACCAACCGATTTTTATTCAGAACGTAAGCTTTCGTGTACTCTCTAAGCAAACTTCATCAGACGAGGGGATCAGGTTGGTCTTAAAGGTGCAACTTGACTCCTGCTTTGTTCTACTGCTTCAGACCAACACGACTGCCCACTCGGATCTATCTTCAAGGGAAGGAGGTTTTTCTCCTGTGGTATGGAGTAGATTCCAAAACATTTTGTAGAAGGGAAGTCTCTGGCCAAACGTGAGTTGTCATGTTGACCCTCTCTACCTTGATCTGTTGTTGATATCCCCCTCGACCGGAGAAGTTTTCATTTTTTTTTTTTTTACGAATTTCACTGTTAAAATTTATACCACATCCTAGAATATTTTGATCCCCCCCCCTTTCTCTGGACCAATATATATGTGACATGTTCTAAATAAATGTTATTTTAATATATTAAAAAGTCAAGAGACTCTCAGAGAGATGGTTGGCCATTGCCTGCTTCTTTGTATCAGCCCTGGACTTCCTTGGTGTCCTCCTGTTCAAACGCTAACCAGGGCCAACCTTATTTAGCTTTGAGATCAGGCTAACTGGGGTGATCATGGTCAGCACCCTAGAGAGCCAATTTGGTGTAGTGGTTAAGTGTGTGGACTCTTACCTGGGAGAACCGGGTTTGATTCCCCACTCCTCCACTTGCACCTGCTGGGTTCTATCAGTTTCAATGTCATACCTGCTGGGTTCTATCAGTTTCAATGTCATACCTTTATTGGCATAAAAAACACTGGTATTTACGATCAGGAGTATCAGTTTGGGAAGAAGGGGGTCCAGTTGAAAGAGAAGCCTGCATGCGGCAACTTGTTGGAGAGCCAGTTTGGTGTAGTGGTTAAGTGTGCGGTCTCTTATCTGGGAGAACCGGGTTTGATTCCCCACTCCTCCACTTGCACCTGCTGGAGTGGCCTTGGGTCAGCCATAGCTCTGGCAGAGGTTGTCCTTGAAAGGGCAGCTGCTGTGAGAGCCCTCTCAACCCCACCCACCTCACAGGGACTGTTGTGGGGGGAGAAGATATAGGAGATTGTAAGCTGCTCTGAGTCTCTGATTCAGAGAGAAGGATGGTGTATAAATCTGCAGTCGTCTTCTTCTTCTTCTTCTTCTTCTTCTTCTTCTTCTTCTTCTTCTTCTTCTTCTTCTTCTTCTTCTTCTTCTTCTTCTTCTTCTTCTTCTTCTTCTTCCTTATAGTGTAGTTCTATTGCCTGCATGGTGGTTCCAAGTAGCTGGAAAAGACCCCTACTTGAGGACTCCAGGCATAAATATCTCACTAAATACATACATTTTTGTTCACTCCTGGAAGAGATGGATACCATCATGGTGTAGTGGTTAAGATCCATGGAAGCTGATCTGGATAATAAATTTGATTCCCCCCTCCTCCACATGAAGCCTGCTGGGTGACCTTGGACCGGTCACAGTTCTCTCAGAGCTCTCTCAACCCCACCTCCCTCCTAGGGTGTCTGTTGTGGGGAGAGGAAACGAGGAGATTGTAAGCAGCTCTGAGTTTCCTTAAGGTAGGGGAATGCAGGGTATAAAAACTCCTCCCCCTCCCAGTATTGGGTTAAAGATAATTCGTAGGTTCAGGTGTCTGTCCATTTTGGAGGATGAGTGTTTGTATATTTTGTTTAACCAGTATAAAATGTGGCTTTCCTTGGCCCGTGTTCAGGCCTATGGTGGTTTTGGGATTCTTTTAAACAAGACAGGACGTCTGAGGCTGTAGCCGGAAGCTGTTCTTTCTTTGCTTGACTCCTTTTGCAGCCCATAAATCCAGAACGTGTGATTATTTGCATGTGCTGTGCGTCCTCCGGGCTGTTGTCCAACATTTGCATTAATGTCTCTGCTTGCCCTCGGTTTAAATTTGCAGGATTATTGGGAACCTATTCCCCCCCCCCCTGAAAAAAAAGAACTTTCTAAAGGTTGTGTCTCCTGCTGCTTAAAAGCAAAACAATTATGTAAGGCTGGCGAGCCAATGGGGAGGGGGGAAGCGGGAAGCCAGCAAGCCCCCTTGGCTGAAAGTCACTCTTTCATCTGGGCTTTCTCCTTGCGTCGCCAGCCTTCCGGGCAGACTATCCAAGGGCAGAGCAGTCGGAAGCTGCAGCTTTACAGACGGGAGAGTAATCGGGGCCTCTCCTTTAGGAAACCCTGCAAGGGCACAGGGGAACAATGCCCTGTGTTTTCAGACACACCAAATTGAGTCTGCTTGGTGGAGCATCCAGTGGTGTAAAAACGGCACCATTTCAATAACATGCCCAGCCACGACCTTGTGTGCAAATGCGCAGGCCTGGTTTGATTCTGGAATTAGGGTTGCTGGCAGGGCTGGATTAACAATTAGGCCAAGTAAACACTGGCCTATGGGCCCCCACACCTTTAGGGGCCCCAGGCTGACTCCCCCCCCCCCAGTTCCCTCCTGCTTGCAGCCTTCCCAGCCTACATGCGTAGCCAGCGACTGAGCTGTTCTTTGCCCGACTTGCCTGGTGAGGCTGCTGCTGGCGTCGTCACTAAGTTTGCCTCTTTCTGCCTCTCCCCCACAACTTTGTCAAAGGGGCTTTGGAGAAGGTGCCTGCAGGCTGCAGTGGGGGTCATGGGTGGTGGGGTGGGTGCTCTGACTCTGAGATAATTTGAGAGCGGCCCCCCAAGATTTTGACTGCCCAGGGGCCTCCAAAGGGTTTAATCTGGCACATCAGGGGAAGATCTTGGTCTCTATGCCCTGTTGTTGGCTCTCCAGGAACTGGTTGGCCACTGTGTGAGACAGGATGCTGGGCTAGATGGACCACTGGCCTGATCCAGCAGAGCTCTTCTTATGTCCTTACACCACACAAACCTCAGCTGCTTTGACCTGGTTCTGACAGGTGTGCATATTCCACTGTTTCAGGATGTCCCCATCAGGATTTCTTCCTGGGTTTGACCCAGTTTTGTTTGTACAGAGGGCCAGATTCAGTATAGACTGTCACACATGTGCAGTTGGGCTCAACCTTCCTTTCCTTCTATATTTCTATTTTCTTTTTGCTGCCAAGGATATTAATGCTTATAAGCATCGGATTTTTCTAAAAAAAAAAAAAAGCGAGAGATGGAGATGAACCGAAGGAACTGAAGACTGAGATCAGTTTGTGAAATTCAGGAAATCATTTTAGAAATCATCTGTGTTGAATGAGAAGGAAGATGGTTTTTGCCTACAATCAGCCCCAGTTAGCATGGCCAATAGCTGGGGCTGATGGGAGTTGTAGGTGAAAACATCTGGAGAGCTACCGTTGGCCACCCCTGGAATAGGGGAAAGCCTTCTATCCTTAACACTCACCCCTTGGTTGTCCTACACTTGATTACAGGATTGCCAGGTCCTCCCTGACCACCAGTGGTGAGTGGAGGTGTAGGGTGCCAGCTAGAACTCCTAGATATTTGGGGATGGAGCCTGGGGAGGACAGGGACCTCAGTGGGAGACAATCCCATAGACTCCACCTTCCAAAGCATCCCTTTTCTCCAGGGGAACTGATCTCTGTAGTCTGGAGATTTGTCATTCCAAGGGGGATCCCCAGGTTGCAAAGCAGCTGGCAACCCTACTTGATTACTCCACTGTGGACTGTGGTCTATACATGCTTGTTCGCCAGTTGATGACTACATCCTTGGGCCCCTGTGCATATGTGGGTGGGCCATTAGATACCACACCACAGTCAGGAATTGCCATAGCACAGCCATGACCCATGGATTTAGTTCACACCTGATCGGGCAAAACTCAAGGCATGTTCCTAGCATGTGTGTGAACCTGCCCTTGACCGGCAGCAACAGCAGCAGTGGAACATAGGAGATGATATTTCCAAAATACCTCTTAGAAAATGTAGATGCCAGGTATGAACAATGATTCAATGACCACTTGAAACTTCTTTAAGGCGCCCCAGAAGTTGCTTGATGCATGAGCACAAGGGTGGACAAACTTGCTTAATGTAAGAGTTACACAGAATAAACGTCAGAGGTTTGAGAGCTGCAAGACATGAACGTCAGAGGAAGGAAATAAAATAGATGGGGAGGGAGAGGTGGAAGGAAAGCAACGTTAATTTTAAACGCTTTCCCCAAGCCACTGGCTGGCATGACTTGGGGAAGTGATTTAAAGAGAGAAATGCCTTCTCCAAGCTGGGACGGTGGGGACTTTGAGAGCCACACAGTATGTGTGAAAGAGCCACGTGTGGCTCCCAAGCTACAGTTTGGCCACCCCTGCGCTAGCACCTTCAAAATTTCCCAAAGCTTGACTCTTGCATTCCCCACTTCCAAATTACGCTAAACTTAGTGGGATTATTTGAACCATTCTCTGAATTCCTATAGATGTTTCAGCTGGGCAAGGCTCTCCGAATTTGGCTTGACTTTTGCTGTGGCCCAGATTTCACGGCAACAACTTGGATGCCCTAAACTCCTTCCGACTCTTTATCCCCTAGAAATACAGTGTTTTTTAAAGTTGTGTTTCTCAAAGCCTTTTTTACCCTCCTCAGGGGTGAGAAGCAGCCTGAATAGTCCCAACTAGTCAAGAGCTTGGCTGACAAGTAGGGTTGGCCCTGGTTAGTACTTGGCCGGGAGACCCCCATGGAAGTCCAAGGTTGCTTTGCCTAGAAGGTTATGGGCAAAACCACCCGTGTTTCTCTCTTGCCCGGAAAACCCAACGAGGCATTGGCGAAGGTCTGCTGGGACTTGACGGCACTTAATTATTATATCATTCAAGGGGTGAGAGGTTCTGAACAGACCTGCAATGAATTATTTGCACGCATTTGAAATGTGCTGGGAGGGTAACCGCGGCCAGTCAGTTTTGGATAGTCAGTCCTGGCTGCGGAATTGACTGTTGCAATTCTGAGTAGGGAACGTCGCCGCAACATCTGCCTCTTCCAGGTTTGTTTGCCTTTTGCGCGGCAATCAGGTTCCAAAGTCGCACAAGCTGACAAGTGTTGATTGCCACGTGCCATTGCCAGCTATTAAATATCATTGCATGTTGTTTACCAAACCCTGTCAGATACCATCATACAATATCAGATGTCCCAGCAATCAATAGGGAGGGACTGCGGCTCAGTGGTAGAGCATCTGCTTGGGAAGCAGAAGGTCTCAGGTTCAATCCCTGGCATCTCCAAAAAAGAGTCCAGACAAATAGGTGTGAAAAACCTCAGCTTGAGACCCTGGAGAGCCGCTGCCAGTCTGAGAAGACAATACTGACTTTGATGGACCAAGTGTCTGATTCAGTATAAGGCAGCTTCACGTGTTCAGTAGCTGAGATCCCTAGGGCAAATATTCAAAGCATTTCCTATACAGGGTGGCCAGGAGACTTTGGGGGTGAACATATGAACATGAACATCTGAAGCTGCCTTCTACTGAATCAGACCCTCGGTCCATCAAAGTCAGTATTGTCTACTCAGACTGGCAGCGGCTCTCCAGGGTCTCAAGCTGAGGTTTTTCAGGCCTACTTCCCTGGACCCTTTTTAGTTGGAGGTGCGGGGGATTGAACCTGGGACCTTCTGCTTACCAAGCAGATGCTGTATCCCTGAGCCACAGCGTTTGAAGAGGGGAAGGGCCTCAGCATAGTCCAAGGCCATAGAGTCCACCCTTCAAAGCAGCCGTTTTCTCCAGGGGAGCTGATCTCTGCCAGCTGGAGATCAGTTGTAAAAGCAGGAGATCTCCAGGCCCTGCCTGGAGGCTGGCAACCCTATGCAACCGCTTGACCCAAATATTCACAGGAGAAGAATTTTTAGGAGAAATTCTTTGGAAGCAAACCCACTCCTGTTAACGGCGATCCCTGGGAAAATGTATAAATGCAGAGTTTATTTTTAATGTTTGACGCAACCCTCCTTGGGACGGAAGGCCCTGCCGGACTGTGAGTGGGGGTCTTCGCAAGCAGGGCCTGCGAGCTGGCAGGGGGAAGGCAGCCCACGAAGCAGGTGCTCCTTTCCGCTCACACAAGATCTCTTTGTCTGAACCAGACAAGCTCTTGAGTGTTGGGGGAGGGGACGCTGCCGACCGTGGGATGAAAACCCCTTCTGTTTGCTCTTACTGTGATAATGCAAGCAGTGTTTGGGGGAAATGCCTGGGGAAGTCAGGCCCCTCTTGGAGCACAGGCAGCCTGTGAAATCCTTGCAGGCCTCCATTTGAACACTGCCAAATCTGGGCTGGGAAGTTTCTGGAGACTGGGGAGGGGGAGGGTGGCCATGTCTGGGTTAGGAAATACCTGGAGATTTTGGGGGTGTAGCCTGGGCAGGGGAGGGTTTGGGAAGGGGGAGACCTCAGTGGGGAAGAATGCCTCAGAGCAGGGGTGTCAAACTCATTTATTATGAGGGCCAAATCTAACATAAATGAGACCTTGTCGGGTTGGGCCATGCGTGTACCTATTTAAGATTAGGTAGCAGAGATATGTAAGAGCCCCGTGGCGCAGAGTGGTAAAGCTGCAGTACTGCAGTTGAAGCCCTCTGCTCATGATGACCTGAGTTCGATCCCAGCGAAAGCTGGTTCAGGTAGCGGCTTTGGGTCGACTCAGCCTTCCACCCTTCCGAGGTCGGTAAAATGAGTACCCAGCTTGCTGGGGGGAAAGTGTAGATGACTGGGGAAGGCAATGGCAAGCCACCCCATAAAAAGTCTGCCGTGAAAACGTTGTGAAAGCAACGTCACCTCAGAATCGAAAATGACTGGTGCTTGCACAGGGGACTACCTTTACCTTTACCTTTTTAGCAAAGATATAAACTTTATAAAGGACACAGACAAACACAATTAAAGGTGTGTTTTTTTTAAAAAAAAAACATGCTTAAAACATTAGCACTCATTGGTCTTAAAGGTGCTTTCTTTGTATCTCTCCAAAGGGATCCAGGGAAGTGGGCAAAGGAAGCTCTGGCCCTTTCCTTCCTTCCCCAGGGGACCAGGAGGAGGAGGAGCCTCAATTAGTGGAGAAAGCAGAGGCTTTGCTCTGTAGCTCCTGTGTGATTGAGCAACCCATGCAAAGCAAGCTGCAATGTAGAAGGAACCAAGAGAGAGGGAGAAGGAAGCAGAGCCAGTTTTGTGTAGTGGTTAAGTTTGATTCCCCACTCCTCCACTTGTACCTGCTGGAATGGCCTTGGGTCAGCCACAGCTCTCACAGGAGTTGTCCTTGAGAGGGCAGCTGCTGTGAGAGCCCTCTCAGCCCCACCCACCTCACAGGGTGTCTCTTGTGGGGGGAGAAGATATAGGAGATTGTAAACCGCTCTGAGTCTCTGCTTTAGAGGGAAGGGCAGGGTATAAATCTGCAGTCTTCTTCTTCTACTACAGCAGTCAGTTGCTAGGGGGCCTGATAAGAGCCCTCTGGGGGCCTGATTTGGCCCCTGGGCTGCATGTTTGACACCCATGCCTTCGGGTCTGCCCTCCAAATCAGCCATTTCCAGGGGAACTGATCTTTGTGTTCTGGAGATTGATTGTAATTCTAGGAGATCTCTCCATGTCCCACCTGCAGGTTGGCAACTCTACTCAACATTTAGTAGTAGTAGTAGTAACAGCAGCAGCAGCAGGAGGAGGTGGTGGAGGAGGAGGAGATTCAGTCTGGGCAAGTAATAAGTTAGCCGGGAACACTTTTTAAAGTAGACTTTGCTCAGAAACTCTGAGCTGTGTAGCTGTGTAGTGTGTGTGTGTGTGTGTGTGTGTGCGCGCGCGTGCATGTGTGTGCATGCCTTTTTTTGTAGCAGGAACTCCTTTGCATATTAGGCTGCACCCCCCTGTTGTAGCCAATCCTCCAAGAGCTTACAGTAGGCCCTGTAAGAAGTGCCCTGTAAGCTCTTGGAGGATTGGCTACATCGGGGTGTGTGTGGCCTAAGATGCAAAGAAATTCCTGCTGCAAAAAAAAAGCCCTGAATGTCACTTCATGGCTGCAGCCAGACAGGGCTCCCTGACAAGCTATACCTACATAATTCTAACGTTTCAATGCCTCTCTTTGTCACATTACAGTTTTAGGTGTAATAGTCGTATATGTAAACTAGATAACACACGAGAATCCGAAACACATTAGCACTTTCTGATTGCTATTTCAACCACAGGCGAAAGCATCCTGCGGTTCTCCTTCGGCAGACTTGTCTCTTCTCTTGCAGGAAGGCATCTCCCTCTCTCCAGTTTCCCAAGCTCTTTCTAGTATTCCGGGCCCAGCGGGCGGCTGCCGCCAAATTGCTCTCCCCTGCTTCTTTTGCCTGCGAGCGCCAGAATAAAAGAGGAGCTGATGCAGCGAAAGCGGAGTTCTAAAGCCGGGGCCGTTCCTGTTCTGTGATTTTGAGAGGATGAAACTGTCGAGCGAGGGATGTCTGTGTGGGAGCTGGGGCCTAACAGCAAGACTCCTCTGATGTGGTGGTGTCAACAATCCGGTGGATCAAAATAATTGCCAAATAATAGAGCCGGGATCTGTCCAGGGGTGGGCAGGAATCAACCATGTCTAATCCTGCTTCTTTCACATGATGACCTTAAATCACACTTCCAAAGAGATGGTATTACTTGACTCTCAGCCTCCTCTTTGCATGAATGTAAAGGTAGCATTGATGGCACCAGGGGGATGCAGGTTCATTAGCCATCCTTGCCCCAGAGAGCCAGTTTGGTGTAGTGGTTAAGCGTGCAGACTCTTATCTGGGAGGACCGGGTTTGATTCCCCACTCCTCCACTTCCAGCTGCTGGAATGGCCTTGGGTCAGCCATAGCTATCACAGGAGTTGTCTTTGAAAGGGCAGCTGCTGTGAGAGCCCTCTCAGCCCCACTCACCTCACAGGGTGTCTGTTGTGGGGAGAGAAGATACAGGAGATTGTAAACTGCTCTGAGTCTCTGATTTAAAGAGAAGGGCGGGGTATAAATCTGCAGTCTTCTTCTCCTTCAGTCGGCAGAAAAAATGTGCAAAACCTATTCCTTTGCACCAATATCTCCCTCTTTGCACATTCTGGCAGTGCACATTTGCGTCACTTAAGTTGCTATCACCTAATGCAGTTTCAATCCACTTCCAATGCACTTTCCAACTGGATTTCACTGTGTGAACTGGCAAAATCTGGTTTGAAAGTGCATTGAAAGTGGATTGAAATGGCAGTATTTAGCGTGGGTGATCGCAAGGCTTAATCTGCAAAAGAGTATGTGCCAACAGTTGTGCTTTGCACACCCGTGACTCTCTGTGGCTAAGGATAATGGTTCATCCCCATCCCCATTCAAAAATACAGGCAACAGAACTGTGTTGGAGAGCTATTCTTGTCCATTGCAGGCTGGGTCTCCAACTTTAGGTTGGGAAATACTTGGCAATTTTGAGGGACACTGCCTGGAGAGGGATGAGTTTGAAGAGGGGCAGGATCTGAGTGGTATATAATGCTTTAGAGTCCACCCCCACGAGTTGCCGGGTCTGTATTGGAAAATACCTGGAGACTTTGGGGGTGGATCCAGAAGAGGGTGGAGCTTGTGGGGAGGGGCCTCAGCATGGGACAATGCCATAGAGTCCATCCTTCAAAGTACCCATTTTATCCAGGGGAGCTGATCTCTGCCAGCTAGAGATCAGTCGTGAAAGCGGGAGATATGCAGGCTACACCTGGAGTCTGGCAACCTTACCCCCAGCCATTTTCTCCAGGGAAACAGATCCCTGGCACTTGGAAATGTGTTCTAATTCTGGGAGTTCTCTATGCTCCACCCAGAGGTTGACAACCTTAATTGCAGAGATGGCTGGTTCTATTGTGGAATGCCTTAAGCCACAGATCCTTTTCTTTTGCAAACCAAACAAAAATGTTTTGTATGTGCATTTACTGTTCAGAGCTTGTGTTCAACAGTGGAGGTTGTAACACTGAACAAGAGTGACCTGGATGCAACTGTGTCCCAGTGAAGATACTTTACCCCTCAGACAGATCTCTGCCATGCACCTAAAATCAAATGTGATATGGACTCTCCGTGCAAGTATAAACCGAGAACCAAAATGTTCTCCCTCCTTTTTGAGGTGGAAGGATCAGGTGAAGAGGGCTTTCATGCATACCATGGGCTTGTGTCCCACAGAAAAAAAGTGCATGCAGGGCTTTTTTTTTTTAGCAGGCTTGGCAGTAGGGGGCATGGCCTAATATGCAAATGAGTTCCTGCGGGGGGTTTTCTACCAAAAAAAGAGAAGCCCTGACTGCATGTATCCCATTCCCCCTGTTTTTACAGTGGCAAGTCTCTCAACTTTGGTATCCCATCCAGAATGCCCTTATCAACAGCTCAAGGTGACTCTGAAGGCCAGACTAGAGAAGATCCCATCCCCCTGTTCACCTCAGAGACACACTGATATTTCAGAGTCAGCTCTCATCTGGGAACTTCATTATATTGTGCCACGGGATCCTGATTCATCTCAGGACTACCACTGTGCAGAGGGAGGAAGAGGTCCTACCTTCAACCCAATGCCATTTTTCTGACCTAACATGGTGGTGGTGGGGAGATGTAAGCAAATAATGCCTTCTGGTGAGATTTCAGCTTGGAATAGGATTCCCAACCTTTAGGCCAGTTTGGTGTAGTGGTTAAGTGTTTGGACTCTTATCTGGGAGAACCAGGTTTGGTTCCCTACTCCTCCACTTACAGCTGCTGAAATGGCCTTGGGTCAGCCATAGCTCTTGCAGAGGTTGTCCTTGAAAGGGCAGCTGCTGTGAGAGCCCTCTCAGCCCCACCTATCTCACAGGGTGTCTGTTGTGGGGGGAGAAGATACAGTATAGGAGATTGTAAGCCGCTCTGAGTCTCTGATTCAGAGAGAAGGGTGGAGGATAAATCTGCAGTCTTCTTCTTCTTCTGTAGGTGGAACCTGGAAATCTCCTGGAATTACAGCAGATCTCCAGGCACAGGGATCTGTTCCCCTGAAGGGAAAAAAAAAAGCTGCTTTGGAGTATGAACTCCATGATATTATTATGCCTCACTGAGATCTTTTCCCTCCCCAAACTCTCCCCTCCCGAGGCTAAACCACCACATCTCCAGGAATGTCCCAAGCCAGAATTGGCAACACTAGGTTGGAAAAAACCCCAGGATGAGTTAGACAGGATTTCCTCCTCCCCCTGTGGTCCTGCTGACTAGAATCAGGTGCAGATTAAAGGAGTTCCCAGGTGGAAAATCTTTAAAATAGTTTTTGGCCCTTCGAAGTGGGCAGAAAAGGAATAAAACTTTGCTTTCAGTCTTCATCAGCTTCCATGCCCCGCGTGCCCCTGAAAGTCAATGAGATCAGTTGCCCTATTGTATCTTCAGACTTCCCACTTGTAATTTTTCATAAACTGCAATCTATAAGCCCAGGGTTTTGGGACCATTTTATCCTCTGTGGTATTGAAAGGGAAATTGAAATTGGCACATATTGTGAAGCTGGGTTTGTTATTTTCCTTTCTCTCTCAGGTAGAAGGGATACATGGACACCTGTGGTGGTTTCCCTTCCACTGTAAACAGATATTCAGATAGCAAAGGACACAGAAGGTGTTAAGACACACTGTGGCAAACTGGTGCCAACTCTGTGTTGACAAACCCCAGGAGATTAAACCTGTGGAGGGTGAGGTTTGGGGAGGAGAGGGACCTCAGTAGGGCATCGATGGGTACAATTCAGGGAATAATTTTAGAAATTATCCGTATTAAATCAGAAGGAAGGTAAGGTAGTAGCCACTGCCTTTTTCCACCCTCGGCAGATATGGCAGTTGCTTCCTTACCTTGAGCGTAGCAACTTATCAATGGTGATCCATGCTATGGTCACCTTGAGAATAGACTACTGTAAGGCCCTCTACATGGGGCTGCCCTTGACTCAGATTTGGAAGCTGCAGATGCTGTAGAATGCTGCGGTCAGACTGTTAATGGGGCTCCTTCAACGGGAGCACATTCAACCTGTGCTAAAAGCACTGCACTGGTTGCCTGTTGTGTTTGAATCTGTTTCAGCCAGAGTAGGTGGCTGCCTGGAGCACGAGCTGGGGAGGGCTCTGCAATGACCACAATCCCAATGGATGAACAAAGCACCAGTAGACCTTCTGCTGCTCCTCAGTCTCAAGAACAAAGAGGAACCTAAGAAGAAGATATTGGATTTATATCTGCCCTATACTCTGAATCTCAAAGTCTCAGAGTGGTCACAATCTCCTTTACCTCCCCCACCCCACAGCAGACACCCTGTGAGGGAGGTGGGGCTAAGAGAGCTCTTACAGCAGCTGCCCTTTCAAGGACTGCTCAGCAAGAGCTATGGCTGATGCAAGGCCATTCCAGCAGATGCATGTGGAGGAGTGGTGAATCAAACTCCGTTCTCCCAGATAAGAATCTGGGCACTTAACCGCTACACCAAACTGGCTCTCAGTCCTTCGCCCCACACCCTCCCTCATGTAAACTGCACGGTGTCGCCTTTGTTCTCCTTGGCTTCTATCACCTGAGAATCAAGGGGAGAGCGACGCCCTCCTGCTACCCTTTCAGCCTTGCTGGAGACGAAGCTATTTCACCGTCTGTTAACTCTCCCCGTCCAAACCTATCAACTGTGGGCCAGCGAGCCTTGCTGATTAAATGTAAGGGAATAGAGAGGAGGGGGGAAGAGAGAGGTGGGGGGAAATGGGGAAAGAAAGAAGAGACATCTGCAAATGACTTTTCCTTAATGACTTTTTCACGGCAACGGTTCTGGAAGGAGGAGGTGCTCCCAAGGCGTCGCTTAGAAGAGTAAACTGGCACGGGCATCAGCTTTGCAAATGAAGCCCCAGTTAATAGCCCACAATGGACTGTGACTAGCCCACATAGTGTGTGTGTGTGTGTGTGTGTGTATAGGGGGTGTAGTCTGCAGCCTATGAGCAACCTGAAGAAACTTTCCCAGCACTTCTGTTTCGGTCTCTGTTGGTGTTTATAGGTTTCAGGGGGGAGGGAGGTAACCGTATGGGTCAGAAGCAGTAGAACGTTGTTTGAGTCCAGTGGCACCTTTAAGACCAATGAAGTTTTCTTCAGGGCATGAGCTTTTGTGGGCATGCACGCTTCCTCAGATACAATGAAGTGGAATTTACGAGTCCATACATATAAGGCCTTATGGTACCATAGAGTTTTCCCTCCCAAATTGCTAGAGCATCCGGGAAAACCATAGGCCAGTGCGCGACTTTGTTCTGTGTTGTTTGTTCTGTGGGGACTGTCTTTGCTGACTTTTGTTGCTGTGTGACCAGGGCTTTCTTTTTTTCTGAGCCGGAATGCAGCTCCAGCTGGCTTGGTGTCAGGGGGTGTGGCCTAATATGTGCGTGACCTTCTAGGCACGTAGACGATGCTGTCTGCAAAAGCTTCCCATGATAGTCCCCTGGACCTGATTCTCACGTCTGTCCGATCTCTGAACGAGAATTCTAGAATTCTAGCCATGCTAGTCAGCAAAAATAAACAGAGCCTTGTGGACACAAGTGAAGCTGCCTCATCCTAAACTAGGCCCTTGGTCCTTCAAGGTTAGTGTGGTATGTTTATTGTATATATGTAATGGAACAGTCTGCTCTCTCCACCCCCCCCCCCCCCAATATCTGTGTAATTTAGTTTGGCCCTTCTGGGTGGGGCTCTTATTTCAGTTTCCAGTTTTGTATGTTAGCTGAAGATGTTGGTGATTAGAGTTGCTTCTGTAGCTGATGTTTTGAGCCAGCTTGTCTCTGTTGAATGGACCAGAGAAACGGGTGCCAGAGTGAGCATCCTAACCTGGAACCCACAGCCAAAGGGGGACATTACAATTTATATTATCTACTTAGACAAGTAGTGGCTCACCAGGGTCTCAAATAGAAATCTTTCACATCAACTACTACCTTGTCCTTTTAAACTGGAGATGCCAGGGACTGAACCTGCTACCTTCTGCATGCAAAACAGAGTGAGCTACAGCTCCATGTGATAACTTAAAACTTAACAAGATTTTATTCCAGCATCAGCTATTTTGGTATAGAACCCACTTGGTTTGATGCACGGCAGAAGATTCCTAGGCATGTGGGCCTGTTTTGTTCTCCCTCCTTCCTTTTCACATTTAGAGTCTATTCATGCACATTACTGTCTTTATGGCCACCAAGACAATTTCTGAGCACACATGTTCTAAAGTCCAGCACTTCCCCAGTGCATTATGGGTCTTCTTTAGCTCAGGACCATGGTGCATGAGGAGGGGGAGCTGAAGCCTTCCCCTCTGCACCATTTTCTCCACCTGAAATGGTGATATTTATAACACTGCTTTTCAAATGCAAACATTCTGTAAGCAGGTCACCCGGAAAAGCTAATACAATTAAAACATTGTAATACATAAAAGCTAATATATGAGAAGGAAGCCTTTCTTAGCACAACACATAATTAACTTACAGAATTCATTGCCGTAAGATATAGCAATTAATTATGCTCCAGCACCCGCTGGTTCAACTCACATCCAGCTCACTGGTTGTGAATGGGGAGCTAATCACCCAGCAAGCTGGTTTAATGCACTCAGCAGCTTCAAGATGTGTCTATTTTCTTGATCGCAACTGTTTTCTCATGGGATGAGACCTCTACCTAGGCTACCCATCTACTACTGCTGCCATCTCCAACATTTAGAAAGACACATAATTAAAAAGGAGGGAATCATGTTGATATTTTTTTTTGAGATGAGACTTATTACTTAGAGTCTCTGTGTGCTTTCTCCATCTGTCCATGAATCCAGCAGTCAAAGCAATTTAGCCAATGTCAATCATTCAAAAGATGTGCCTGTGTATCACTGAATGCTGCTGAGGGTGGGGCTGACAGTGTATGTGCATATGTGTCAGTGAGAAAGCTGTGCTCCTCATACTCTCCTTGCGGACTCCTCAGAGATGTCTGATTGGTAGAGGTGCCATCCTCCAGCTGGAAACTGGAGATCTCCCCCAATTACAGCTGATCTCGAGACAACTGAGATCAACTCGCCTCGAGAGCCAGTTTGGTGTAGTGGTTAAGTGTGCTTGACTCTTATCTGGGAGAACCAGGTTTGATTCCCCACTCCTCCACTTGCACCTGCTGGGATGACCTTAGGGAGCTGCTATAAGAGCTCTTGCAGCCCTACCTACCGCACAGGATGTCTGTTGTGGGGGAAGACAATAAAGGAGATTGTAAGCCGCTCTGAGACTCTGATTCTGGAGAAAGTGACTGCTTTGAAGGGTGGACTCTATGGCATCACAACCCCAGCGAGCTCCTTTCCACCCCCAAACTCTGCCTTCCTCAGTCTGTACCCTCAAATCTCCAGGAATTTCCCATCTTAAAGCTGACAACCCTAATGATTGGCCTAGACTGGCTGGACCTTTTGATCTGATCCATGGGTGCTCTTACGTTCAAATACGAGTTGTCTGGATGAATGGACTTGGATCAAAGTACAATTCCGGAGTTGACCTGTTCTTCCCACTCCCCCTTCTGATGTCCTCATCGACGACAGCTGGAGATGGGATTTGATATCTCTCGGCATGCACTGTTTCCTCCTCATTAAAACATGCCAGCAATTAATAATACATGTATACTCTTTTTCATGTATTAAAAGCCATCTCTCTCGCAAGAGGACAAATACTGGCACTGACACAGGGGCTGCTGAAGATGTCACTCGGCGTGAAGACAGAAAATGGGTTCTCTGGGCATGTTCAGAGGACCCCGACCAAAGAAAGTTTGCATTCCCAGTACCCTTGCAAATGGTGTAGGCTGAGTCAGAAAGCCTTGCCCAAGACTCCCTAGTGAGCATCAGGGCTGAGCGGAGGCTGCTACTTGTCTCTTCCCAGCTGAATTACAATATTAACTTTGATAGCTCTCATATTTAATATTTACGTAATGCTCCCCCCCCCCCGCCACTTAAAGCTCAGAAGCATCACATATATTACCTCGGGTAACCCTTAAGACATCCATACAAGGGAGACAGTATTATAACTCCTGCATTACAAATAGGAGTGGGGGTGGCCTAATGGTAGAGCATCTGCTTGGCATGCAGAAGGTCCCAGGTTCAGTTCCCAGCATCTTCAGTTAAGGAAGAGAAGAAGAGATTGGGTTTATACCTCACCCTTCACTACCCAAAGGAGTCTCAGAGGGGCTTACAATGTCCTTTCCCTTCCCCTTCCCACAACAGAGGTAGCTGGGGCTGAGAGAGCTCTCTAAGAACTGCTCTTGAGCAGAACAGCTCTGTGAGAACTTGTCGCTGACTTAAGGTCACATCAGCAGGTGCAGGTGGAGGAGTGGGGAATCAAACCCGGTTCTCCTACATAAGAGTCCGCACACTTAACCACTGCACCGAACTGGCTCTCAGGTAGTAGGAATCAGGTAGTAAGTGATGTGGAAGACCTCTACCTGAGACCCTGGAGAGCTACTGCCGGTCAGAGTAGGCAATATTGACCTTGATAGACTGACTCCGTGGAAGGCAGCCCCATTTGTTCCAGTGGGATGGTTTGCCTCAAGACCACATGGTAAATTTATGGCTAAGCTGAGATCCGAAAAGGAGGCCTACCTGCTCCATCGATTGTAACGGTTACCTTGTTTGGTCTAGAAAGTTCAAAAAGATTATCACAGATATCACCATCCTCAGATTGAAATTCAGAAAATTCCCAGGGCCATTGTCATTTATCCAGTTGTAAGATTGGCATAGTGCAGGCTGGCCTGAGCTCGTCAGATCTCAGAAACTATGCAAGATTGGCTCTGGTTAGCACTTGGATGGGAGGCCATTGGGGAAGTCCAGGGTTGCTACACTGAGACAGGCAATGGCCAACCATCTCTAAATGTCTTTCATCTTAAAAACCCATCGGGGGGGGGGGGTCACACAAGTTGGTTGTGACCAATGTTCCCTCTAAGCTGCAGAGTCTTGTGAGCAAAAATTCAACTTTGTGAGCTATTGGTATTAATGTTGTGAGCTACTGACATTAAAATTGTGAACTACTACATAAATTATCGTGCTTCCTTCATCCTTCCTTCCTTCATCATCTTCATCCTTCATCTGGGGTGTGTGAGCTGGAGGCTAAAAATCTTTGAGCTAGTTGAGTTTGGTGTTGTGAGCCAGTTTGCTGTAGTGGTTAAGTGTGTGGATTCTTACCTGGGGGAACCAGGTTTGATTTCCTACACCTCCACTTGCACCTGCTGGAATGGCCTTGGGTCAGCCATAGCTCTGGCAGAGGTTGTCCTTGAAAGGGCAGCTGCTGTGAGAGTCCTCTCATCCCCACCCACCTCACAGGGTGTCTGTTGTGGGGGAGGAAGATGGCAATTTAGGGTTGGATCCTGGAGAGGACAGGGAGGTCAATGGGCTCCAAAGCCACAGAGTCCACCCTCCAAAGCATCCATTTTCTCCAGGATAACTGATTTCTGCAGTCCAGAGATGAGCTATAACTCTTGGGGATCTCCAGGTTCCATCCGGGGGCTGGCATCCCTACTTGACACTAGTTTCATTGGTTTTGTGCTGGCAGTTTCTGCTTCCTGAAATAGTCACATGAGTGCACTCAACCAATGAAAATGCATGCAGTGAATGGGATGGGACTACAATGATATGGAGCCAGTCAGATTTAACTATGTGATTTTAACTATTGGGAGGTCAATGAGTGTGAACAAAAACCCTCTTTTGATTCTTCTATAGGGGTTTTTTTTGCAGGAGGAACTCCTTTGCTTATTAGGCCACATACCCCTGATGTAGCCAGTCCTCCAAGAGCTTCCAGGGCTCTTATTCCAGGGCCTACTGTAAGCTCTTGGAGGATTGGCTGCATCAGGGGTATGTGGCCTAATATGCAAAGGAGTTCCTCCTGCAAAAGAAGCCCTGCTTCCATAACATTTGCAAGAAACTATGAGTAGTTGAGGCTCTGCTGTAGCTAAATATCATTGTTATCCATGGAGCCCCTGAAATTTAAATGGACCATCAGTAGATCCTGATGTCAGTCTTAAATGCAGAGGGTGTGGACTTTGGGAATGATCCCTGAACACCCCAGTGTGTCTGTTCTAAATTCTCCTTCACCTCCATCAGAGGTGTTTGATGAAGAGCATTTCAGTGGTGGCGATCTTCTGTTCTTTAGTGCTGATGTAACAGTTCTTCATTTCCAGGACTGCCTTAGGCAAGGCATGCAGGGAGAATCAAGGTTATGTCCTTGTTCCCAATGATTTATTCCTTTGCAACATTTTACGAGTCCAAGAACTGAGCACAATCCAATAAAAAAACCAAAATATCCCCAGAAGTGTGAGGGTAACAAGCGCTTACTCAAAGGGGAACCGGTAAAAAAGGGAAAGTTTGCTGAATTCCGGCCAACTGTAGAGTCTCTGTGAATTGTTTGCCCTTAGTGTGGGTACCATTGTGAATCATGGGAGCATAAAGCTGGAATCGAAGGGGTACGTACCAAGAGTTTCTGGGAAAGCAGAGTCTGTGTTTTGGCCATAACCATTTTTCCTTCTTGATAATCCCATGCTTGTGATTAGGTTGCCAACTCCAGGCTAGAAAATTTCTAGAGGTTTTGGGAGTGGAGCCTAGGGAGGCGAGCAGCCTCAGCAGGGTATAATGCCATACTGTCAAACTTCCAGAGTGGCCATTTCCTCCGAGAGAACTGCTCTCTGTAGTCTGGAGATCAATTGTAACTCGGGGAGATCTCCAGGCTCCATTTAGAGGTTGGCAACCTGACTCGTGGCACAGAGTGGTAAAGCTGCAGTACTGCAGTCCGAGCTCTCTGCTCATGACCTGAGTTCAGTCCTGTCGGAAGCTGGGTTCAGTTAGCCGGCTCAAGGTTGACTCAGCCTTCCATCCTTCCGAGGTTGGCAAAATGAGTCTCCAGCTTGCTGGGGGGAAAGTGTAGATGACTGAGGAGAGCAATGGCAAACCACCCCATTAAAAAGTCTGCCGTGAAGACGTGATGTGACGTCACCCCAGAGTCGGAAACGACTGGTGTTTGCACAGGGGACTACCTTTATCTTTAGAGCCCTATGGTGCAGAGTAGTAAACTGCAGTACTGCAGTCCGAGCTCTCTGCTCATGACCTGAGTTCGATCTGGTGGAAGCTGGGTTCAGGTAGCTGGCTCAAGGTTGACTCAGCCTTCCATCCTTCCAAGGTCAGTAAAATGAGTACCCAGATTGCTGGGGGGCAAATATGGAAGGCAATGGCAAACCACCCTGTAAAAAAGTCTGCCGTGAAAACATCACGATGCAACGTCACCCCAGAGTCAGAAATGCCTGGTGCTTGCACAGGGGACTACCTTTTTTACCTTTACCTTTCAGATGATTCCTTTTTTGGCCTCCATCAAAATTCTGTTAAAATTTCTCAGTGCATTGGAGAGAGTCGCATCCCATTCTTCTTTCTTGTGGTATAGATGCATTTGCCAAGATGCTTTGGTCTGGACCTTTGGATTCCCCCTCCAACCACACCTCTATGCCCAGCATTCCTGGAGTGTTTCACCCCCGACCTCGTGACTGCTCCAGTGCTCCGGGCTAGCTCCGGAGCCGAGATGTGCGTTCTGATGAATATCCGCTAATGAAGATGGACTCCGCAAGGCAGATTGCTCGATTCCCCACGAAGACCTGCTCCCCGCTGCCCTCATTTCCACCCTGCAGTTCACCATATGGGTTATGTCTTCTTGATTATATCACCCCTTCCCTGCCCCAGCTGAACACATTTGTGCAGCTGGGTTGGGTGCATTGTTCTTCTTAGGTTTTTTTTTATGGATGGTCAACCTCCAATCGCTTCTCTCATTCCCTCATGTCCTCTTCCATTAATCTGGTGCTCTCGGAAACCTTAATGTTTTCTACAGGAGGGGATGGAGCGGATGGGGTCCCGGTTTTAGGCAATGCTTTGATCCGAATGGTAATGGAATCTTTGCCCTGTCTAATGGGAGGGCAGGCGTCAGACCCCAGAGTCACACAGATGGTTAGTTCAGACGTTTATTCCAAGCATCATAAGGCAATACAACTGGAGGCGGAGAGGAGGGAAACCTGGCTAGGTTTAAAAAAGGTAAGGCAGCGAAGGGGCAGCAGGAATGCACATGGAGTTTTGGCTGGCTTGGCGTCAGAGGGTGTGGCCTAATATGCAGATGAGTTCCTGTGGGGCTTTTTCTACAAAAAGGCCTGGTGTGAAACAATGGTGATGTCAGGGGGTGTGGCCTAATATGCAAATGAGTTCCTGCTGAGCCTTTTAAAAACAAAGTCCTGAAGAGAAGGGTGGGTAAATGACACTTGTTCAGGCAGAGACAGAAGGTGTAATAAGGAAGTGAGGTGAGCCATGGATAGGGTTGTCAGCTCCAGACAGGGAAACACCTGGAGATTTTGAAGAAGAAGGGGAAGAGATTGGATTTATATCTCGCCCTTCACTTGGAATCCCTGAGTGGCTTACAATCTCTTTCCCTTCCTCTCCCCAAAACAGACACCCTGTGAGGCAGGTGGGCCTGAGAGAGCTCGATCGAGAACTTTGACTGACCCAAGGTCACCCAAAAGCTGCATGTGGTGAGTGGGGAATCAAAATCAGCTCTGCATATTAGAATGCACCACAAGCATTACGCCAAACTGGCTCTCTGAAGAGTTGATTTTATACCCCACTCTTCTCTACTCAAAGGAGTCTCGGAGCGACTTACAGTCACCTTCCCTTCCTCTTCCCACAGTAGACACCCCATGAGGGACAGGTGGGACTGAGAGAGCTCTGAGTGAACTGTGGCTAACTCAAGGTCACCCAGCTGGCTTCATGTGGAAGACGAGTGAGAAATCAAACCTGGTTCTCTGCTGCTCTTAACCACTACATCAAACTGACTTTTGCGGGTGGATCCTGAGGAGAGTGGGGTTGGGGAGTGGAGGGACTTAAATAGGGCATAATGCCATAGAATCTTCCTTCCAAAGTGGCTATTTTCTCCAAGTGAATTGGTCTCTGTCACTTGGGAGATCAGCTGTAACAGCAGGCGATCTTCAGCCACTACCTGGAGGTTGGCAACCCTATTAAACACTGGAACAAATGAACTGATCAGCAGACCGCTTGGTAGAGACCACTTATTGTTTGAGCGTACATAATTCTGCATCACCTTTTCACAGAAAGTCTCCAAGGCAAGCCAAATGACTGCATTGTCAAATAATAATAGTCATACTTAGTACCTCTTTCGCAGGTAGAGTCATGGCTCAGCAGTAGACAAGGGTGGCCAAACTGTGGCTTGGGAACCGCATGTGTCTCTTTCACACATATTGTGTATCTCTTGAAGCCCCCACCACCCTGTCAGCCAGCTTGGAGAATGCATTTAAAGTTAAAGTTCCTTCCTCCTTCCCAACATCTGAAGTTCACATCTTTCGGCTCTCAAACCACTGATGTTTACTGTATGTGGTGCTTACGTTAAGCAGGTTTGGCCACCCCTGGCAGCAGCCCATCTACATTGCCTGGCATCAGGCTTGAACCCTGGCATCTTGAGGTTTTTTTAAAAGGAATTGGTATGAGATGACAGGAAGGACCTCCACCTGAGACCCTGGAGAGCTGCTGCCAAGCAGAGCAGGCCATACACTGACCTTGACAGACCAAGGAGAGAACTTCACAGAAGGCAGCTTCGTGCGTTCATTTCATTAGCGCTTCCAACGTGCAATGTTCTTCACATTAAAAAAGAAAAAAACCCAAACCCCAAACCTGTTCTCGGTGGAGGCCGAACACTCTTTGATGAATCTAACAGCATGTGCGAGCCAGCCCCGCGCAAATAATTGCCCAGATGGACTGACTGACAGCCCGCTTGGCTTCACGCTGCCTGCCTGGCTGAGAGAGCTGCATTCGGCTTTGGCTCCAGAGAGATGGCACCTTTCCCGGCCTGTCTGGCTTCCACCGAGGGACCCTGGGCTGGGGAGCTTCTGAAGCATGCGAGCCGGGTGAATGAAAATCCAGGCGCGACTCCCAAGGACGGCCACCTTTCCGACAAAAAAGCTTTCTCTCCCTCGCCCGGCTGGCTGCTGCTTCCCAGTCATGTTGACCTTCTCCTTTGGCTCAGCTAAGTGCAAACCCAAGAAGGCAGAGAAGCCTCCCGAATGGCAGGATGGCAGAGCGTGCTGTGATTCATTCCTCCTTCTCTCTCTCTCCCCTCCACCCCAAGCCCTTGTCTCTTCCGAGCTTTGTTCTTTTGGCAACCTGCTTCCCATCAAGGAGAGTTGGGGAGGATGTAGTCCAGAGGATCTCAATGGCAATGCAGGTCACTGCCGCAGAACAGCAGTGGCTTCTGCCGGCTCAGGCCAGGCGCTCGGCACATTCCTCACAAAAGAGCACCATCAGCGGACTGCGTGGTGCGGAGCGTCTGGCCCTTTTAATAAGGAGAGGACATTCATGCTGGCTAATATAAGAGGTATTTTTTTTCTGGAGGATTCAGTGCTCCGCCGAAACAAGGGAGGGCTCATTTAATGAATACTGTGTTCCCGTGAAACATGGCCTCATTTTATTTCCAATTTATAGTCCTTTGTTGGGGGGGGAGGGGAATCATGAAACTGTCTGCAATGGGACAGGGGTTAGGAAGAAGGAATGTATCTTATTGTTGAATGGATTCAGCTGGTGCTCATTTGCCCTTCAGGCTAAATGGACTACGTTGGTATGAAGGTGGATTAGGATGTGCTTGGCTTGTTGTTTGCGTGCCTGCAGCCGGTAAACCCCTATCCTTGGCTAGGGGTTTTTTTTGTAGCAGGAACTCCTTTGCATATTAGGTCACCCCCCCTAATGTAGCCAATCCTCCAAGAGCTTACAGGGCTCTTCTTTACAGCGCCTACTGTAAGCTCTTGGAGGACTGGCTACATCAGGGGTGTGTGGCCTCATACTTTTGTAGCAGGAGTTCCTGCTACAAAAAAAGCCCTGCCATTGGCTCCCATTCCCTGCCTTTGGGAAACTGGGAGGGAAATGGTCTTCACAGTGATGCTCTAGGAACTTCCCCATGTCTCTTATGGACTTTACAACAGAGATTTGGGGAAATCCTAGAGTGTTACCCAAGAGTGACATCACATTCTCCCCAAACTCCACTTTCTCAGGCACTGCCCTCCAAATGCTTGTATTCCATTGCGAGAAACATTGCAGATGGACGAACAGCCCATTGGGGAAGTAAGGGCTTTCAGACAGGAAACAAAGTCTAGGCATAGAGACTGCCTAATAAATGTCAGAAATCTGTGACTCATTGGCATTGCTCAAAATGGGGGGTGGGGAGGCAGAAGCAAGTGGTTGGTTTCATGAAAGAGGCCCATCTTTAAGTAAACTGTTGTGTAAACTATTTGCTATCAACCTTGAAATAGCTAGCTGTACCTTGAAATCATTGTAGTCAGTTATCTGGAAGATCACCTTGTTACTCAAATAGATATATATGTTAGGTCAAATAGTCAGGTGTTTGCTGGAGTCTGCGGGGGGTGGGGGGGAGAGCTCTCCCACTATAGCAATAGCGGGACACCTTCTGGCAATTCTCCCTGTTCCCTGTAGGTGCTTCAAAGATGTGTGCATTTTGCAAAGTTCAGTGAAAACTCTGCCGATCACACTTCCAGGACTGGAGAGAGTTCAAAACCTAACTGCTGGATCCTGCGCATCCCTAGCAGAAACATATCGGGATGATCAATGAACAGGCAACAAGGGAAAGAAAGTTGCTTTGGAGCGCAAACTTCTTAAGCCTCCAGTGGCTTCAGACCCCGGACGAGGAAAGAGCACGGTGTAGTCACCTTATCAAGCACCGTCACACTTTATGCGATCAAACCACAGCCCGAGGACATTACACTTGCAAATCCCATCTTTGTTGAAGTGTTGCAGCGCACACTGTTTTCAGAGCGAAGTTTGCGTGGTGAAATAACCTTTTCTGGCTAATTAAGGCAGCCTGCAGAGATCCCTGCTCCATCCGATTTTGTTTGCTTTGCTGGAAAATTGACATTGCAATTCACATTCATTTGCATAACAAAGTACTCTGCGCATTTGTATTTCATGGAGGAATATATGTATAAATGCCGTCACTTCTGGGGCTCTGCCATCAACCTGCCATTTTTAATTTGGAGTAGAAACTATATATTGTGGTAGGAGCTGGACACAGAGGAGGGGTTATACTAAACTGACCCCTCAAACCTGAATATGTGAATATTCACCTTTTAAAATCATGTCGCATCTGTCGCATCAACCATCACCAGTGGTCTGACCTAGCCTCAGATCGCAAAGCATGGAGGCACACCATCCACCAGGCTGTCTCTTCTTTTGAGAACGCACGCATAGTTGGTCTTGAGGAGATTGAGGAAGAATCGCACTGCTACAGCACCAACCCTAAATCAGACTTTTCCCTGCAGCCACTGTGGCCGGACCTGCCTGTCCCGCATTGGTCTTGTCAGCCACCAGCGAGCTTGCAGCAGACGTGGACTATTGCACCCTTCTTAAATCTTCGTTCGCGAAGCCAAGCCGAGAGAGAGAGAAAATCACGTCAGGCAGCAGGGCTTTTTTTGAGAAGGAACACACCAGGGTGTGGCCTAATATGCAAATGAGTTCCTGCTGGGCTTTTTTCTGCAGAAAGCCCTTGTGTGGAACAATGGTGACATCAGGGGTGTGTGGCCTAATATGCAAATGAGTTCCTGCTGGTTTTTTTGTAGAAAAAGCCCGGTGTAAAACAATGGAGCCACTAGAGGGTGTGGCCTAATATGCAAATGAGTTCTTGCTGGGTTTTTCCTACAAAAAAAGCCCTGCTGGGCATCATTATTGCCTTTGCTTCTTACCACCTCTGAATTCCCAATCTCTGTCTCATTGAATCTTCTTTCAGGCTCAATCGCTTGAGCGATGACATCAAATCAGAGATCAGGGAGTGAATAGGCTGACCCCACTCTGGCTACATGATGATGTCATTAGAATAGGTGAGGGCCGTTGAGACTAGCGATGTCAGCCTCCAGGTGAGGTTTATATCTGTGGGAGAGACACTAACCCAACCATCAAAATAGGAATCTACCTGGTGTGATTATTGTATAAACCAAGTGGCAAACATGCTATCACAATACATCAACCAAACAAGGTTATGAAAGGTACGCAGCCAACAATACAGAATCCATCAAGAGGATAAAGCAATTTCTCCAGGTCACCTAAGTGACTCGGGTTGTACACAGCATAAGTCTCAACGGTGAACAATCACTCAAAAAGTCCATCATGATAGAAAATCACTTAAGATGGAAAGTTATTCTCTAAAAGATGTCCTCAAGGGAGTCCAAGTCAAAGAAGAGTCAAGATGTGGCTTTTAGGTGTTGCTGATGTTCCAGTCGTCTTCACTGGATGGAATTCATTCAGGGCTGGCCCTAGACTGTCTGGCACACTGGGCAAGACTAACTTCCCTGGATCCCATGGGAGAGATGCAAAGAAAGCACTTTTATCAAAGATTTCAGGGTTTCATGGCTGGTAACATCATTAGGGTTTGTAGAATCTTTCGGGATCAAGTGCCGTGTTCTACTGGAGAAAGTTTTCCTTCCAGACGTTTCGTTCTCAGCTGTGGAGAACATCCTCAACGCCACTGAGGATGTTCTCTGCAGCTGAGAATGAAACGTCTGGAAGGAAAACTTTCTCCAGTAGAACACGGCACTTGATCCCGAAAGATTCTACAAACCCTAAAGCACTTTTAGTCCAACGAGTGCTAATGTTTTAAGCATGTTTCATTTTAAGGGTTTTTTTTTTAAAAAAAAAACTTTAATTGTGTTTGTCTGTCCTTTATAAAGTTTATTTCTCTGCTACCTAATCTTAAATAGGTAGACACATGGCCAAGCCTGACATGACCTGGCCCGACAAGGTCTCATTTATGTCAGATGCGGCCCTCATAGCAAATGAGTTTGACACCCCTGCCGTAGGGGTTTCAAGGCCAGAGATGTTCAGAGGTGGTTTGCCATTGCCTGCCTCTACATCATGACCCTGGACTTCCTTGATGGTCTCCCATCCAAATACTAGCCAGGGCCAGCCCCTGCTTAGCTTCTGAGATCTGATGAGATGGGGCTAGTCTGAGCTATCCAGGTGAGGGTGTTACTTGCCTCGTGTCCTGATATTTTGGCACGAGGTTGGTGGTGGAGCATTCCAGGTAGATAGACCGATAGACAGACAGACAGCAGCTAGGAGATGGCTCTTGGGCACTCATGGAAATGGACATGCAACCAGCTTGTTCTATTACCCTGCCGTTGGGTTTTCCGAAAAAGAAGGAAAAGTTTTATGCCAAGAGATCCATTCTGTTTCAAGTGCCCTATCAGCCCCACTCAAGCCTTTTGGAGAACAGTTATCAGTTGGAAAGGAGGTGAAACGGAATATTTATGGCTCAGGGCATGAAAGAAAGAAATCCTCTCCCAACTCAGAGGCAGTCATGGAGTGCTTCTTTTCAAGAGTAAATCCGAGGCAAAATATGTGAATATCCCTCCTATGTGGCAAGGCCCTCTGAATCTCGCTGATTATAGTAATTGCCGTGAAACGCTTTTGCCAAAAAGGCTCGGGTTGATTGCCTGTTCTATTGTTAATGTGTTGCATGGAAAACACCTAGTTTCATGATTAGCTGTCAAAAGCAAAGCCTTTTGTGTGTTGCTTGGTGTGTGTGTGTACACAGTGACTGAAATGCCTTGAGCCAGAACAGAGAAAGGTTGTTGGTTTTGAATTTACTTTTCCTGCTTTTACATCTAAAGCTCAAAGGTAAATGACACATTTCCCTGTTGAGAGTCATGGTGGAAAAACTGCTCTTCTCACAGTGCATTTTGGGTTAGCGATGCCAGAGTACCTCATGGGTGTTCCCTGCTTTTGAGCTCTACTTCTCTGCCACCAGCCAACTGGCTGGTGGGAAGAATTACTCCCCCAGAAGCAGAGAAGAACACCCAAATTAAATGTGATATGTCTATGTTACATAGAAGTGATGTAGGCATGTCAGCAGGGGCGACACTCTGGTTTTTGGGCAAAACTCTATGGTAGAACCCAATTCTACCATAGAGTTTTGCCCAAAAACCAGAGTGTCCCCCCCATGTCCCTAATGTTTCTATGTCACTTCCAGGTCATGTAGGCACGTTGCATTTATTTCCAGCATTCCACCCTGCTCATGGTAAGTTCACCCCCTCATTCCCCGTTGGCAGGTCCAAGGGACCTGGCGACCCTGTTTTGCACGTGGAATAGGACAAGGGGTGTAGATAGATAGACAGACAGACAGATGGATGGAGATAAATATTGCAGATCACTATATAAACAGGTGTTTGGCCCAGGATTCAGCATGCAGAATGTTTCAATTTTTACTTTATTAGAAGCAAGTTTCTGGCCCATCTGATCAGGATCTTGCATTCTGTTTGTTTCAAAAATAGCACTCCGCAGAATCAGCCAGAACGAATACACCAGGCTGCTTCATACTGACTCAGCTCGTTTTGTGTCACATGAACATGTGAACACATGAAGCTGCCTTATGCTGAGTCAATGAAGGCTGGTATTTTCTCCTCTGGCGGTGGCTCTCCAGGATGTCCAGGAGGGGTCTTTTGGATCCTCTGCCACCTGATCTTTTCTGCTGGAGATGCTGTGGATTGAACCTGGGGCCTCCTGCAAGCCAAGCTGATGTTTCATCGGTGAGCCCCAGGTTTTCCCCTGCCTCTGCCAAGACAGACGGGGCCATCCAAGAACTCAAGGTGGCGTTCATCCCCATATTGTCAACCAAACCTACCTCACAAGGTTCATTGCACAGATACGAAATGTGGTAGTTGCAGAAGTTTGCTGTCCTGAATGACAAAAGCAGGGCAGAGATGTGTTAAAGCTACCCGGGGTGGGGGGAGAAGACTGTGTAGTTGGGCAAAGATTTGATGGCCATGAACCCATGGAGCTGCCTTATACTGAATCAGACCATCGATGCATCAAAGTCAGTATTATCTACTCAGACTGGCAGTGGCTCTCCAGGGTCTCAGGCAGAGGTTTTTCATCACACCTACTGCCTGGTCCTTTTTAACTGAGGAGTGACCCTGCATTAAAGCAGAGGCTCTTCCACACAGGGCTGGCTCTGCCACTAGGCAAACTAGGCAATTGCCTAGGGCACTGTCCTTCTGGAGGTGCCAAATTGGGCACCCCCCCCCATGTGATTCAGTGACATTATCAGCGCAAGGGTGGGCACCAGACAGTCTAGGGCCAGCCCTACTTCCATAGAGTCACAGCCCCTCCCCATATCTTGCTTCCCCCCCACTGTCATTTTCTCTGTGTGTGTTGAGCCTCTTGAGGGGACAATCCAAGCCACAGCTCTTGCATCTGTTTCACACATTTTAACAAGGTCTGCAATTTGCATGGCACACGAGGGGGCGGGCAGCCTTCCGCTTGGCTGTGCAGACAGCATAACCTGTGAGGTGGGTGTGCCATGTGGTGATGCATACATGCAGAGTCCTGTTTGGGATGCTTCTTCACCTTCATAAAAGAGGCCGTTGCACGAAGGGCCAGTGGTGCATATGGCTACCCCACAAATGCTATGCCAATTGTAGTGTGAGCCCAGTCAGCATGGCTGCCAAGCCCCCCATCTCTTTGCCTAAGAGTCCCTGTGGACTGTCACATCTGTGTCCCCTGCGTGACAGGTAAAGCCAGCAGCTCACTGATAGAGCTCATGCTTTGCACACAGAAGGTTTGATCACCAGCAATGCTAATCCAAGAATCTCAAGTAATAGATGTGGGGAAAAGAACTTTCTCTGCCTGAGACCCCAGAGACCGGCTGCCAGTTGATGTGAAGAATACTGAGAGATGGACCAAGGATATAACATGGCTTCTGAGGCTCAAAGGCAAAAGGTCTTCCTTTTCTTCATGCCCATGGGATGCTGACTCTTGGGGAGCACAAAATTTCTTTTTGCTGTCTCCAAACAATTTAGTGTTATGTTGCCTAGACAACCAGAACTCCCACACACTGCTATTTTATTCCAAAAGACATTCTGCCATTATGAGCTAGCTTCTTTCTTTCTTTCTTTCTTTCTTTCTTTCTTTCTTTCTTTCTTTCTTTCTTTCTTTCTTTCTTTCTTTCTTTCTTTCTTTCTTTCTTTCTTTCTTTCTTTCTTTCTTTCTTTCTTTCTTTCTTTCTTTCTTTCTTTCTTTCTTCCTTCCTTCCTTCCTTCCTTCCTTCCTTCCTTCCTTCCTTCCTTCCTTCCTTCCTTCCTTCCTTCCTTCCTTCCTTCCTTCTGTCTAGCTTTGTCTGTCTGTCTGTCTGTCTCTCTCTCTCACACACACACAGATACACAAAGAACGACATAGAAGATTTAGATGTCATCTGAGATACCTCCCACAGGTCCTTAGTCCTTCACGGTCTCTCTCTCTCTCTCTCTCTCTCTCTCTCTCTCTCTCTCTCTCTCTCTCTCTATATATATATATATATATAATGTTATACAGTTCACCATTCAAAGTTGCCATTTCTTCTGGGGGAACTGATCTCTGCAGTCTGGAGGTAAGTTGTAATTCCAGGAGAGCTCCAGGTGGCACCTGCAGGTTGGTTACTGCAGAGGAGATGCCCTGCATCTTTGTATACAGAGAGACACATCACACCTTCCCAGGCTCCAGGTGCAACCTGGAGCTCTCCTGGAATTACAACTTATCTCCAGACTGCAGAGATCAGTTCCCCCAGAAGAAATGGCAACTTTCCAGCTCAACATTATGAAGATTGTCCTAACTGTTAGAGCGGTTCCTCAGTGGAAGAGGCTTCCTCAAGAGGTGGTGGGCTCTCCTTCCTTGGAGGTTTTTAAACAGAGGCTAGACAGCCATCTGACAGCAATGTGGATCCTATGAATTTAGGGGGAGGCATTTGTGAATTTCCTCCTTTGTGCAGGGGTTTGGACTAGATGACACTGGGGGTCTCTTCCAACTCTATGATTCTATCAGTTCCACAGAGTCTGCAGAACAAGAGTTGAAAATGCCACTCAGGAACAAAAATGAAGCAAAACTCCCTCCATGGATGTGCTCTCACTCAGTCCCTGCCTACTGCCATCTCCCTCTCCTTTGAGAAGAAATTTCAAATTGTATTAAAAGAGTTAGCCTGCGCTGGAGATTGAATCTGACATGCCATTATAGTGACAGCCTGGCCAAGGATTTTTATTAAGGGTGGGGGAGCCTTGCTTTAATGTGCTTCCTGGAAACTTGAACTCCTGCCTTCTCCCCAGCGGCACCCGGGAGTTACCTGCTGATGCACAGCAGAGGGAAGGCGTCTCTGTGTTGACTTGCAATTGCTTTTGCTCACTAACCGGAGCGAGGGATGTCAAACATGAAGCTCGGGGAGCTGTTCAGGCCCTTTGGGGTTCCCAGTTCATTGCGTGGCATGCCTGCAAGGCTCTGCTCGAGATGGCTGAGCCCCCTTCAGGGCTTTGGGAGCAAAGCACTTCGTAGGGGAGGCAGAGGGGTTGACTGACTAATGACTGCCTGGGCATGCTGCGGCAGCAGCTTCTTTCCGTTTCATTGAAATTAGCTGCGCAGGCCACAAGGAGGGTGGTGGGAGTGGGCTTGGCAGCCAAGGGCATCAGGGGAGTGCCTTTAGCTAGCAAAGAGGGAGGTTTTTGTGGCATGGATAGGGTTGCCAGGTCCAGCTCAAGAAATGTCTGGGGACTTCGGGGGGTGGAACCAGGAGACTTTGGGGTGGAGCCAGGAGCAAGCATGACTGAACTCCAAAGAGAGTTCTGGCCATCACATTTAAAGGAACCACACACCTTTTAAATACCTTCCTTCCCCTGGAATTAATGGAGGATTGGGGCACCTTCTTTGAGACTTGGGGGGGGGTGTTTTGAGGAGAGGTACCAAATGCTATGCTGAAAATTTGGTACCTCTACCTAAAAAACACCCCCCCCAAGAGCCCCAGACACCCACAAATCAATTCTCCATTATACCCTATGAGAATCTGTCTCCATAGTGGAATGCCCAGCAGACATTTCCCTCCCCCCCCCCCTGCTTTCTGATGATCCTGAAATGAGAGATTGGGGGATGCCCTGCCCTCAACAGGGGATTTGCAACCCTAGCATGGAGGAGTATGTTGTCAGGATGAGAGTGAGAGGGAAAGATTTCTTTGGTATGTGAGATTTTGGAGGAGCGAGCAGAAAGCCCACCAGGTGTCCTGCTACAGCCTCCCACCCTCCCCCTTGCTCCGTCTGCTACTGCTTGATGGGGTGGTGGAGGACAGTGGAAAGGGAAATTGGAGTCATGCCACTGGCACAACATCACTTCTGGCATATGACCTGAAGTGACATCACCATGTTTATGCGGCATTCTAGGATTCTCCCTAGGGAATCCTAGACCATCACACCTGTGTGGTGACATCAGTTCATCTTATTCCCTGGAAACAATGCTGAGCAACATCCTAAGCCAAGCCCCGCCCTCTCCTTCTCCAATGGCTGGCAACTCTAGCAAGCAGGAACTTATAGGTTGGATGGTTCAATGATGGTGGGGGGCGGGAGCAACAGGTGGGTCTGCAGGAAGCAATGCTGGCTGCAGGTCAGAGGCTTTTTAGGAACAAGTGGAATCATATCAGTCCCTTGTGTCACGTGATCCTTGCTGAGTTGGTAGCTGCAGTACCACCATTTGGCCATCCACAATGGTGGCGCTGTAGAGCAGGAAGGAACAGACCAGCAGCTCCCTCTTCTGGTGAGTTGTACCTTCCGGAGTCTGCAGTATCTTACAGCTTCCCCCACCCGGTATAGGCCTCAGGATGATCAACCCTGCAGTTCATCTTGGGGGAGAGCAGGTTACGACTCGTCTCACTTCTACCGTCTCAGATAAAGGAGCTCAGATAAAGAAGCTGCGTTACTGCTCTGGAGAAATGGAAGCGAAACAGTTAATCTCTAGTCTCCTGGATAATGGTGCTGGGACTGCATTTTCATAAAAGAAACCTGCAGTTCCATAGAGCACTGTCAGGTTCCTGGAAGTCCTAGGGCTGCTTGTGATAGCTCTTTTGATCATGCCAGATCTGATTGTGCGTCATGCCCAGTCAGCAAGCCACAGTGCAGTGATTCTCCTGTCTCATCTAGCTCTATTTCATTTCATTTAAAGAAAAGGTTTTATAGCCCGTTGGACGCAGGTTTATCTCGAGAGCTCTAGATTACGGTATTGGGTAATGAGTCAGCCTGGCTGGTGCTAAGGAGAACCAGGGAACGGCTCAATGAATATTAGACATGAGCGGGAAGTATTTATAGGCCAAGAAGTAATCAGTGGACTTCCTGAGAAAGTGATGCCAGGCTGGGACCTGGGAGGATAATGTTGCCCCTTTGTCTTCACTTTGGAGCCTTTCTGCAAGAGATCACCAGTGCACAATCCGGGAGGTTTTTCTGTTGAGTCCTGGCTGATCCCCACAGAGAGTCCGACTTCAGAGGAAGGAGATTTGAGGTGGGGTAGGTGACAAAGATTTAGAAATGGTCTGGAACCACAAAGCTGAGAAAGGAAACTCTTTAATAAAGGGGTGGCCAAACTGTGGCTCAGGATCCACATGTGGCTCTTTTACACATATGGTGTGGCTCTTGAAGCCCCCAGCACCCTGTTGGTCGACTTGGAGAAGGCAGTTGTCTCTTTAGATCACCTCACCAAGCCAGTTGGTTGCTTGGAAAATGCATTTAAAGTTGCTTCTTTCCACTTCCACCTCCCAGCCCCTATTCCCCGTCCTCTTTCCTGACTTGCAGCTCTCAAACATCTGACATTCATGTCTTGTGGCTCTCAAACATCTGACGTTTATTCTGTGTGTTTCTTACGATAAGCAAGTTTGGCCATGCCTGTTTTAATATATGCGAAGAAATCTGTTCTTTTTCCTGGGAGCTTTGAGATGAGCAAGGCCTCCACATTGTGTTTTAAAAGTCCCACCCCTCTCTCGGCAGAGAACAGGCATGGGGAGGAAGTCTGTGCAAGGGTTTTTCAGATTTACCTCAGCTCACCTTCTATCAAATACTAATAGATCTAGGAGAAGAGATCATGGGTGAGTGGAGTTCTTTCCCTTCCTCCTAGCAGGGAACAGAGGTTTGGAGGACTTTAGACTAGCAAGACTTCAGGACTAATCTCCAGGAAGAAGCTACAGGAAACTCTTACTTGACTTGGCCTGGCCAGGTTAGTGGGTAGAGAAAGGAGGGTTGCATCAGTGCTTAGTTCTTGTGACCCTTTCTTACACGCCCAGGGAAATGCTGATCACCACTTTGGGATCAGTGAGCAGTTTTTTCCAGGGATCCTGGAGGTTTTTGCCATCTTTGGGGCATGGAGCTGGGGTCGCTGGGGATGTGTGTGTGTGTGGGGGGGGGAGGTATTTGTGAAGTTCGTGAGACACTTCGGTGCGAAGGGCGGGGTATAAATCCCAATATAAATAAAATAAATAAATAAATAAAGTTCCTGCATTGTGCAGGGGGTTGGACTAGATGACCCTGGAGGCCTCTCCCATGATTCTATGATCTCAGAATGCTATTTTAAGAAGAGGGCTGGGGAAGGCAGGCAGCTGGCAACTGGCCATTCCTTCAGGGGTGCAAAGTAGTAAACTGTACCTATGGTGACGAGACATGGGGCAGCAGGAGACACAGAGGCAAGGCCTCAGAACTTGGAAAGGAAGTTGGGAGTCCTGACCCTCCCAGTGGGCAATTCCACACAAAGCTCAGGTGATGATGGAGGGCTACTTTGAGAGTAGAAAAAAAGCCTTTTCAGGTGTGGAGAAGCACCTAGGAGGGCAGAGTGGAATAGGGCTGGCAGGTCAGAGGTGAGACGATCTGCCACAATGTCAAGATCTATTCATGCACTTAATGAGAACACTTAATGAACGCACTTAATGAGAGCCAGTTTGATGCAGTGGTTAAGTGCGCAGAGTCTTATCTGGGAGAACCAGGTTTGATTCCCCACTCCTCCACTTGCAGCTGCTGGAATGTCCTCAGGTCAGCCATAGCTGTCAAGACTCACTCCATTGTACAATGCTATCCTGTGCTTCAATGCTATGCTGCGCTTGCTGTGCCTTTGACATAATTGTAACTTGTCGCTTATCTGAAGGGAGGATGGCATGTCTGGAAATTGGCTAGTTGCTAAGTAACTAAGGTCAAAGAGCTGGAGGAGATGACAACCATGAACTGATAGTGGGCATCTGCGGTGATGAGAGCTTAGCAAAAACCCCACACAAAACCCCCGCTTTGCTTGGCATGCTTTGGCTTGAATTATAACAGTCAGGGCAAAGGTTTATAAGTTGGGGGAACTGACAGAGAGGTCAGTTCCGACAATGCATGTGTATGCCCATGAAGCTGGAATAAAGATCTTAAACTTCAACTGTCTTTTCCTTGACTCTGGCAATAGCTCTCGCAGAGCTGTTCTTGAAAGGGCAGCTTCTGGGAGAGCTCTCTCAGCCCCACCAACCTCACAGGGTGTCTGTTGTGGGGAGGAAGGTAAAGGAGATTGTAGGTCTCTGAGACTCTGAGATTAAGAGTGAAGAGCGGGGTATAAATCCAATATCTTCTTCTTCTTAATGGGAGTCTTGTTTGCTACACCAACTGTTTCTGTTTGTCTAACCCATTTCTGTGTCCATCTGCAGGTCAGGTTGCCCTGTACGAAGCCATGCTTGGATTTTAATAGCCATGTTTCGACTTGCCATGGATTTCACCTCCTGCGAATCTCTGAGCCAGGGGCATAAGCTCCGGCTCTTGCAAAGACCTGTTAACTGGTATGAATTTCCCCATAGTTCTTTGTGGCACCTTAAAGCCGGGCAACAAACGAGGAGTCGGGGGCTTCTGGGAAGCCGGGCGTTTCCTTATTTGGAACAGTCTAATGGACCAATGCCCACATATCATTCCAAAAGGCTGCACAAAGCTGTGGACCTCCTCTGGAAAAGCGGGTGGCCTAAGCACTTTGTGGAATCGAACCCTTCCTTGGCAGAGTATCGGGCTTATTTGAAACGGAGGAAAAGGAACATCCAGGGAATCATCAACCCCACGGTGGAGAACGGGGTGATTGTGTGGGGGTCGACGAGCCCTTTGGAGTCCTTAGAAACGGATACACTTCCTCACACCAGCACCAAAAGGAGTACGCCGACCATCACCACCACCACCGTTGTCACCACCACCACCCCAGCTGCTTCCACAACAGTACCACCCAAAGGACCTGGGCCGGGGACTGGCACGCACAAGAACAACCCCGGTACTCGGGTCAGCACAATGGAACCACCTGCCACCCCCAATGGGAACGGGAAAGATGTCGACGTCCCTCCACCTAAGCTACCGGGGGAGACTTCAGGTACACATAAACCTATTTCCTTGGAGATGTGCACGTTCCGTTCTAATAGTTGATGCTTAGCAACCGGGAGATATATTTTAAAAGGCGAGCTGTACTTTTAGGTTAAAAAAAAGTGGTCAGAAGGAGAGAGATGCACCACTGCATAGGAAACTTATGAAAGATAAAGCTGCTGGGTACAAGATCATTACGTATTAAAATCTCACAAAGCAGCTGCAGAGAAACTGACTGCCAATATAATTCCAGCAACCCAGTAGTCTGGTAGGGGCAATTGGATGCTTATACAACCAGCTACACAGTAGCCCAACTTGACCCCACCCATTTCTTAAAACGCTTGGCGGGCACCAAGAACCATGTTGGCATGCAATAGCTGATGGCGGAAAAGCCTGTTCCATGACAATTCCAGTAATTAAAGGGATGTAGCTATTGGGTTATTTTTGCCAATGAGGCCTGGGCAGCTCTCATACATTTCACAGTGCATCATTATAACGTATTTAGGTGGACAATATAATCACAGCCAGGGGAGGGTCCTTTTCATTCCTGCATGTTCACAGGGAACGTATATCGGTTTGGCTCATTGGCATATTAGGCCACACCCCCTGACATCACCATTGTTTTGCATAGGGCTTTTTTTTGTAGAAAAAGCCCAGCGGGAACTTATTTGCCTATTAAACCACACCTTCTGACACCAAGCCAGCCCAAACTGCATTCCTGTGCATTTCTGCTAAAAAAAAAAAAAAAAAGGCCCTGGTTTGGCTCTTATTAATTCTTTCTTAATACAGACATTCATTCAAGAGGAAAAGTGAAAAATACAGCCAACGGCTCTGTGTGTGTACTTGTGAGGAGGGGCCTCAATTTTGTTATTTATATATTCATTAAATTGGATTTTTTTTTTTTACTGCCTTTCCTTGCTTGCACGGGGCTTCAGGGAGTTCCACAACAATTTAACACAATGCAATATAAAAACCAAACCATAAATATACAGTATTTATAACATTCCAAATATTTAAAAATTTTAAGAACAAGATGACTGTACTAGCATAATGTCATTGGGGGAAGGGAGGGTGCCTGGCAGATGCAACAAACCAGGGCTTTTTTTTGTAGTAGGAACTCCTTTGCATATCAGGCCACACATCCCTCATGTAGCTAGGCTTGCAGATTCCCAGGTCCCAGCGGGGGTTCTTCTGCTTTCCCAGGCTCCTTCCCACCCCAGTCAGCTGGCCAGTGGGGGGAAACCCCGCCCCCAGAGGACCATGTGCCTTTCCACCTCTGGAGGCTTCAGTCTCTGATTGAAAGGCTTCCTCTTGGGATGGTTCCTCTTGCCCCAAAAGACCAGCACAACCACGTTTAACTTTAAAAGGGGTAAATTCTCTGAGATGAGGAGGCATGTGAAAAGGAAACTGAAAGGAAAGGCAAATACAGTCAAAACCCTTAGGGAAGCTTGGAGGCTATTTAAAACTACAATCCTAGAAGTTCAGATAAAATATATACCACAAGTTAGGAAAGGCACAAACAGGTATAAGAAAAGGCCTGCATGGTTAACAAGCATAGTAATGGAAGCTGTAAAAGGTAAGAAGGACTCCTTTAGGCGGTGGAAAGCTAGTCTGAGTGAGATTAATAAAAGGGAACACAGGCCGTGGCAAATCAAATGCAAGACTGTGATCAGGCAGGCAAAAAGAAGTATTTTTCTCCCTTTCTCACAATACAAGAACTCGTGGGCATTCAATGAAATTGCTGAGCAGTCAGGTTAAAACGGATAAAAGGAAGTATTTCTTCACCCAAAGGGTGATTAACATGTGGAATTCACTGCCACAGGAGGTGGTGGCGGCTACAAGCATAGACAGCTTCAAGAGGGGGTTAGATAAAAATATGGGGCAGAGGTCCATCAGTGGCTATTAGCCACAGTGTGTATATATATGTGTGTGTGTATATATATATATATTTAAAAAAATTGGCCACTGTGTGACAGAGTGTTGGACTGGATGGGCCACTGGCCTGATCCAACATGGCTTCTCTTATGTTCTTATGGTGTGTCTGTGATACTTTGAAGAAGTTGGCAGCAATTCGTGAGTAGAGAGGCCAATCCCTCGCTTCAGAATCGCCAGAAACGGGGTGCAGGGGGGGAGGGAAACGTCTGCTGAGCACTTCATTACTACCTGTGTGGAGATCGAATCTCATAGGGTATAATGGGGAATTGATCTGGAGGTTTCGAGGGCTCTGGGGGGGCTGTTTTTTTGAGGTAGAGGCACCAAATTTTCAGTATAGTATCTAGTGCCTCTCCCCAAAGTACTCTCCCCCCAAGTTTCAAAACAATTGGACCAGGGGGTCCAATTCTATGAGCCCCAAAAGAAGGTGCCCCTATCCTTCATTATTTCCTATGGAAGGAAGACATTTAAAAAGGTGTGCTGTTCCTTTAAATGTGATGGCCAGAACTCCCTTGGAGTTCAATTATGCTTGTCACACCCTTGTTCCTGGCTCTGCCCCCAATGTCTCCTGGCTCCACCCCCACAGTCCCCAGATATTTTTTGAATTGGACTTGGCAACCCTAGATGTAGCCAATCCTCCTGGAGCTTACAGTGGGACCTGTACAAAGAGCCCTGTAATATGCAAAGGAGTTCCTGCTACAAAAAAAAGCCCTGCAACAAACCATTGTTGGCCTCAATCAAACTTCTGGTTATGTGAGCCCCAGCAACCATGAAAGAATGAGAATGAAGGATCTCACGAGGAAAGGTACCATGCCTGCTCAAGCCTGCAGTGGAAGGTGCAGGGCCATCCCTGATACTAGGCAAACTAGGGCAGGGGTGGCCAACAGTATCTCTCCGATGTTTTCTGCCTACAACTCCCATCAGCCCCAGCTAGCATGACCAATGGCTGGAGCTGATGGGAGTTGTAGGCAAAAAACATCTGGAGAGCTACCGTTGGCCACCCCTGGCCTAGGGCGCTGACTTTCTGGGAGCGCTGAATTGGGCACCCTCCATGTGACTGGGTGATGTTATCAGTTTGGGGGGGGGGGCAGAAATTAGCCTTGCCTAGGGTGCCAGACAGTCTAGGGCCAGGCCTGAGAAGGCGTATTTCCTTTTTGGAATAATAGTGGGATATGCCCATAGGGTTGCCAATTTCAGGTTGGGTAATTTCTGGAGATTTGGGGGTGAGGGTTGGGTTTGAAGAGGAGAGGGATCTCTGTGGGGTAGAATGCCACAGATGACATCTATCAAAGCATCCATTGTCTCCAGGGAAGTACCTCTGCGCTCAAACCATTTCCTGATATTAGGGTTGCCAACTCTGGCTCGGGAAATTCCTGGAAATTTTGGGGGGGTGGAGCCTGGGGCAGGTGAGATTTGGGGAGGGGAGGGGTTTCAGTGGGATATGAAGTCATAGATTCCATCCACCAAAGCATCCATTTTCTCCAGGGAAGCTGATCTCTATAGTCTGAAGATGTTATAGTTCCAGGAGATCCTGGTCAGTGCTTGGATCAGAGACCTTTGGGCATCCCTGTGAATCCTGCCTTGTATTCCATGATAAAATAAAGGTGAGGTTTCCTTCCTTCCTTCCTTCCTTCCTTCCTTCCTTCCTTCCTTCCTTCCTTCCTTCCTTCCTTCCTTCCTTCCTTCCTTCCTTCCTTCCTTCCTTCCTTCCTTCCTTCCTTCCTTCCTTCCTTCCAAGGGATAGTTATCATTCCAAATTAAATGGTTGTAGGAGCTTCAATGTAATGTCAGATATATATCTTCAGTGCCCCTGGCCTGTTCAGTTATATTCTGCAGTTGACTTCAAGCATGCCAACACTGAGTTGCCAGCTCTGGATTGGGAAATACCTGTAGATTTTGGGGGTAGAGCCCAGGGAGAGTGGGGTTTGGGGAGGGACCTCAGCAGGGTACAATGCCATACTGTCCACCTTCCAAAGCAGCCAGTTTATCCAGGGGAACTGACCTTGGCTATCTGGAGATCAATTGTAATAGCAGGAGATCTCCAGGTGCTACCTGGAGGCTGGCAACCCTATGCCAACAGCCTGGCTTGTGAGCATGGAGCAGAGCAGGCAGAGCTGCCAATCATTTGAAGCAAGACATTCAGCATCCCATTTGTCATCTCTGCCTTCTCTTTACGGAAATGCTCCTCGAGTGTTTTTGAGCATTTTAAATGTTTGGCTGTCAAAAGTTTGCATGCCCAATGAGGGAGAACCTTTCAGCAAACAGTTAAGCAAATGGCATGGAAATGAAAAACGTTTCCCTGCTTTTAGTCCCAGCCTGGGACTTGAATTGCAACTCAGAGAGAGCATGTACAAAACTCCTGGAGGCTGATTTTTCTCCCCCCAGCTCTTGTAAACTGTCTGACCCAAATGAACTAAAACGTAAACAGAGCTGCTGCTGTATTCTGTGAAAGCACTTTCCGGCAGCCTGGTTAGCATTTAGAGTGTGGGGTTAAGGTGGAATTCTAACCAATCATGCACACTTACACTATGAAGAAAGGGATTCTCTTTGAGCTTTGATGCATTTGGATCAGGAAATGTCTGAGAGTGCAATCTGCTCAGAATCCTATGGACGTATATTCTGCTGGAAAGCAAGTCAGCTGTGGTGCAGTGGTTAAGAGCACTGGACACTAAACTGGAAAACTGGATACAAACCAGGGGGTATGTGTGTGTAGAATAAACCTAGCAGGAACTCATCTGCATAATAGGCCACACCCCCTAATGCCACCATTGTTTCACACAGGACTTTTTTGTAGAAAAGGCTTAGCAGGAACTCATTTGCCTATTAGCCCACACTCCCTGATGCCAAGCCAGCTGGAACTGCGTTCTTGTGCGTTCCTGCTATATATAAAAAAACCCTGGATACAAACAGATTGCTATTCCAACTAATGCCTGTCTGTGTGTGCATGTGCGCTCGTGCACATCAATTGTGTATGTGGTATTAAAATGATGTAAGATATACCAATTGCCATACAAATGCTGGAATGAAACCCAAATGGGACATTCTCCAAGAAAAATGGAGGATGGACAAGCTCTTCCCAGAGATTCATGGATATTCAAGGAGAGGAATACAAAATAGATAATGGTTCATCCCTAACTGGACAGCAAGTTCAGTAAAGGGTGCACTAGGCAGTCTTTCATGGATATTTGTCTGCCCTTTCCGGTCTCAGGACCATGGAACCATAGAGCTGGAAGGGGTCTTATAGGCCAACTAGTCCAATCAGCCACCTAGACTAGTGCAGGTAACCCAGATAACACCATCTATGACAAATGGCTGTCTAATCTCTGCTTAAAGACCTCCAGTTAGGAAGAGCCCACCAAACACAATCCAGGAAGGAAGTGGGGAGGAGGCAGCGGCATGGCTGCTCTTTCAGCAGCTGACTCACCTCTGCTTCCCTGGTGCTGCTGTTCTCGTGAATTAAAATTGTGATGAAGGAACGAGGGAGGAGACAGGGGGGTGGGGCGTGGTGCTGCGTGGCACCGCGAGGGTGGAGGCTGCCTGGGGCTGGCCCTGCCACCTTGGACAAGCTTCTAGCAATCTCTTTCAGTCAGAGTGTGGTTCTGCTGTGTATACCACCACCCAGGTCCTGCCTTCCCGCTCCAAGCCAACCCCAGGTTCTCCTCAGCCCAGGAGTCCCAAACCTGGCCATGTGCATCCACTTCTCATTTCCTAAGTGATCTCCCCAACTCTCATAGAGACGTTTCTTGAGAGTGGCCTGCCAGTCAAGAAAAGGATCACAGTTGATAACGGAGTAGGAGTTGCAATGAAATGTCCAGAAAATGAACAAACCGAGATTCTTCCTGACGATTTATTCTATCATTTTACAGACAAGTGCCCTTTAAACTCTGGAGGTTTAAAGGGCACTTGTCTGTAAACTCAGTAAATATGTACCGTGTCGGCATAATCGAATGTAAGCACTGGGCTCATTCCTTGCGATGATCCCCACCGCTCTCATTTGCTCAGCAGATATGGATGAGGAAGTGGACTTTCCATTTACTGCAAATTATGTTTGCTATTTCTAAAGTTAAATTGGGAAGCTGCTTGGTGCACTCTGAGTAAATTAATTCACAGAACATTGGTTGGGACTTGTACGGCAAGAATGATACTCATCTTTTAAAAAGACAGAGAGAAAGGAATTATGGGATTTTGCATTATAATCTAGACCGAGATTAATTTCTCTAATGGACTCATCTTTTGAAAGAGTACATATTAACTTCTTCCTGTCTTGGAGGCCAAAACGAAGACACTACAGAAACCGCATGGCTGCCGCTGAAACTGGCAACCCTGTGTCGCCTCCTTGTCTCTCCCCCACTAAATCCTAGTACTACAAAACATGATGAGGTGCGAGTTTTTAAACTAGGGTTCCCAGACTCCTGGTGGGGGCAGGGTTTTTCCTTATTTCGGGGCCTCCAACCCACTGCCATGGAACTGGCTGGTGGGGAGAGCCCCACCCCAAAGAGCACTGGCGCAATGATGTGCCCAGAATGCTGGTATCACCCAGAAATGATGTTAATGCAGCGGGCGCATTGTGGGAGGGGGATACTCCAGCACAGGGGTGGCCAAACTTGCTTAAAATAAGAGCCACATAGAATAAATGTCAGACGTTTGAGAGCTGCAAGACGTGAACATCAGATGTTTGAGAGAAGGAAGGAAGGGATGGAATGAAAGCAACTTTAAATGCATTCTCCAAGCTGCCAGCTGGCTTGGCTAGGAGAAGTGATTTAAAGAGAGAAATGCCTTCTCCGAGCCAGCTGACAGGGTGGTGGGGGCCTTGCGAGCCACACAATATGAGCTAAAGAGCCACATGTGAATCCCAAGCCGCAATTTGGCCCTGCTCTAGCATTTGGGGAAAACTCTATGACCTACGATCACCTCCCAGAATCCAGGTAAGACCTGGCAACCCTATTTTAAACAATGAAACAGGATGGTGGCATCATGTGGTGACATATCCAGGGATGGATTGTCCATTTAGCTCACTGGGAAAGTTCCAGGCGGAACTGGAGAACTGCTGGCTTCCATTATCAAATAGAGACAAGCCCTAAAAGTTCGGCTTCAGACCCGTCAGTAGAAATAGTGATCACTGTCATCTCAGCAGCTTTCTCCTCCCACAACTGGGTGATTTGATGCTTATTACTAACTATTACTTTTGGCCAGGTATGAGCGGAGGAATTCTGGAGCATCACAAGGCTTCCAGCATCACAAGGGCCACACCCACTGGGCCGCTTCCTGGGCCATTCTAACTGCCTGTCCCACTCCTGGTTACATGACAGTCATGTATTCTGATAGCCACCTCTGGCCCCCATCCATGGATAGCTACAAGAAAGAGCCCAGGGACCTCAGCAGTGGCAGTTGCTGAAGAGCCCAGGGATTGTGGCAGCAATGAAGCAGCTGCTGCTGGAGAGTCCAGGGGCTGTGCTAGGCGGCGGCTGCCACAGAGCCCAGGGGCTGCAGCAGTGACAAAAGAACCTGGGAGCTATGCTGGACTGGGCAGTGGCTGCCTGAGACCCTGGGAGCCAGGTTGGGGCCAGCAGAGCTGCTGGAGAGCTTGGGGACCACAGCAGTGACAAAGCAGCCCAGGAGCTGTGCCAGGCTGGATGGCAGCTACCTGAGAACCTGGAGACTGTGCTGAACCTGGCAGGGCCTGGCAATGGCTGCCACAGAGCCCAGGGATCATGCCAGGCTTGGAGATGACTGCTGAAAAGCCCAGAGCCCTTGCTAGGCTCAGTGAGAGAATGGGGAAGGGAGATGGTATTCCTCGCCCTGCAGAAAGGAACGGGCTCCTTTAGAGAGATGTGTAGGACCCAATTTTAGTGAAGGATCCAGCACTGGCTGAGAGGTTGGGTTAGGGTTGACCCAGGTAGGGGCAGGGGATCCCCCAGTTTGAAGGCCTTCCCCCCGCTTCAGGGTCATCAGAAAGGAGGGAAAGGGAAATATCTGCTGGACACTCCATTATTCCCTATGGAGACTGATTCCCATAGGGTATAATGGAGAATTGATCCATGGGTATCTGGGGAACTACATTTGCAGCATAGCATCTGGTGCCTCTCCTCAAAATACCCTCCAAGTTTAAAAAAGATTGGACGAGGGGGTCCAGTTCTATGAGCCCCCAAAGAAGGTGCCCCTATCCTTCATTATTTCCAGTGGAGGGAAGGCATTTAAGAGTGGTCCCTTTAAATGTGATGGCCAGAACTCCCTTTGGAGTTCAATTATGCTTGTCACAACCTTTTCCTGGCCCCACCCCTAAAGTCTTCTGGCTCTACCCCACAGGCCTCAGATATTTCTTGAATTGGTCTTGGCAACCCTAAGTTAGGTGGTGAGACTAGGCTGTGATCACACCCATTCAATAATGCACTTTCAATCCACTTTCAGTGCACTTACTGTGTGAGCTGGCAAAATCCAGTTGGAAAGTGCATTGAAAGTGGGTTGAAAGTGCACTACTGAGTGTGTGTGATCCTAACCTAAGAGAGGGCTAAAATGACCAGACTTAGGCTATCATACTTGTGGTCACATGATGAGAAGCCACAGGAAGAGAAGACAAGACAGCAATGCTAGGGAAAGTGAAAGGCAGCAGGGAAAGTGAAAGCCTCCACATGAAAGGGATGGAGCCAATCAAGGAAACCACAGCTGTCAGCTTGCAAGACTTGATCAGGGATGCTCATGATAGGACATTCGGGAGGTCATTAATTCATAAGGGTGCCATAAATTGGAAGTGACCTGATGGCACTTAGCATACACAATAAAGCTGAGAAGTGCAGAAGCCTGCTAAGGGCTTCAGAAGAACCTTCTAGGCATGGCAAGGGTCAAGCAGCAGCTCGAAGGGTCCCACACCTGATCCTGAAGCATTTGCTGCCTGCTGGGTCACTGTGGGCTGATTGAGGACTGGAAACAGGGTCGCCAATCCCCAGATGGGGGCAGGGGATCCCCTGGTTTGAAGGCACTTCGGGGTCATTGGAAAGCAGGGGGGGAGGGAAATGTCAGCTGGGAACTGTTATTCCCTATGGCGACTGATTCCCATAGGGTATAATGGATAATTGATCTGTGGGTATCTGGGGCTCTGGGGGATGTTTCTTTTTAGGTAGAGGCACCAAATTTGCAGCATAGCATCCAGGGCCCTTCCCCAAAATACCCTCCAAGTTTCAAAACAATTGGACCAGGGGGTCCAATTCTATGAGCCCCAAAAGAAGGTGCCCCTATTTCCAATGGAGGGAAGGCATTTAAAAGGTGTGCTGTCTCTTTAAATGTGATGGGCAGAACTCCCTTTGGAGTTCAATTATGCTTGTCACACCCTTGTTCTTGGCTCCACCCCCAATGCCTCCTGGCTCCACTCCCAAAGTCCCCAGATATTTCTTCAATTGGGCTTGGCAACTCTAACTGGAAAGGATAATCCAGCTGGTTCCGCCTCTTTTTAGACGCAGGCCATTCAGACGGTGAGATTTGCTGTTGGGGTCGTGATTGACTTTGGGGTGGTCTGGGGGGGAAGGGCAAACGGAAAGTGCTCCTGAAGATGGATTCCAGCTGCTGGCTGTGGTAACCCCTTCTCCTGTCTGAGGACCTTGGGGGAGGCGCATGTTTTTCTCCACCATGTGAACCTTGGCAATGTAGGTTTCCTCCGCCCAGCTCTGTTGCTATTAGCAACGTGTTTCGACGTGAGCTCGAAGTGGAACGGGATCCACCCACACACATTAATGCTGAGAAAACACCCGTGTATCCTTGGGAATAAACCAGAAAGGGCAAATCTTTCAGAGCCCTTCTGAGCAGCCAGGCGCAGAGAGAAAGGCACAAGTTGCTAGACTTTTCTCCCAGAGTCTGAGAAAATGACAAGGCTTTTCTTCTTTGCTTGCTTTTTTTTTCTTTTAAAAAAGAAAGCTTCATTTTAGAAAAAAAAAACCCTTTCTGTTACAGCAGATATATGCATTATTTACAATCTGACTTCACTCTGCTGATGTTACAACTTTGTGCATTTTATTCTGTTACTGCACCACAAATGCACTCTGTAGTACTGTGGATGGCATAAGAAACCAACCAGAGATCCCAGTGAGCCAGAAGTATCTCCCTGCAGCAGAGTCATCCCTCTGCATCCCTGTATGACTCACTGCTATGGCCTTATCCCCTTTGAGTCAGCTTTCTTTGGATGTGCAGGATCTTTATCAGTTGTGATTGGATTGCTCAGTTTCTTCTGAGAAGAGATTAGGCAGATCTCACCAGAGTTTGCCTGTTGCATCTCTGTGTGAGTCACCGGTCTGGGTTGGGCTCTTCCTAGTCAGCAGGTACACAGTAATCTTGCAGATATGTGCGGTGGGCTTCTGTAAGGGTAGAGAGTTTTTCTCTTATGTTTGTTTAAAAGAAACCGGTTGGGATTTCTTCAGCTATCAGACATTAGAAGGGACTCATTTTTAAACCCCATTAATTGATATTAATAAGAAAGAAATCCCCCCTACTTTATTGTTTCTACCATATACAGAGGGCCTAGGGTTGCCACCTCTGGGTTGGTAAACACCTGGAGATTTTGGGGGTGGAACCTGAGGAGGGGAGGGTTTGGGGAGGGGGAGAGACTTAGAAACATCAATGGGTATAATGCCATAGAGTTCCAAAGTGGCCGTTTTCTCCATGTGAATTGATCCCTGTCACCTGGAGATCAGTTATAGTATCAGGAAATCTCCAGCCAAAATTTGGCAGAGCTCACAAAGAGTCTGCCTGCTGCATTTCTGCGTGAATTACCGGTCTGGATGTCACTGGCCTGGAATTGGATGTTGGCAACCCTAAGAGGTCCCTCTGCAGTGTTGTGCTAATCAGCGTATTTGAGTGACTGGCCCAAGATCATGAAGCCGACCTTCCCGGCAAAGTGGGGAATCAACCCGGGGTTTTCTAGATCCTTGTTGGACACTTTGGCTGTTCCTCTGTGCTGGCTGAAGGTCTCCCATATCAGGCAATGGGTGTGGATTTGAACTTTAAAACAACCTGGGTACTCAGGGAGGCTGATTTAGCAATAGCTGTAGGGGAAAAGGATTAACTGATACCTCCCTAGTGGTTAAGAGTGCAGACTCAAATTTGGGAGATCCAAGTTTGATTCCCTACTCCTTCACATGCAACAGCTGGGTGACCTTGGGTCAGTCAGTTCTCTCAGAGCTCTCTCAGTCCCACCTACCTCCCAGGGTGTTTGTTGTGGGGAGAGGAAGGGAAGGTGATTGTAAGCCACTCAAAAACTCTGAGTGAATGATGGGATATAAATCCAATCTCTCTCTTTTCTTTCTTTCTTTCTTTCTTTCTTTCTTTCTTTCTTTCTTTCTTTCTTTCTTTCTTTCTTTCTTTCTTTCTTTCTTTCTTTCTTTCTTTCTTTCTTTCTTTCTTTCTTTCTTTCTTTCTTTCTCTCTCTCTCTCTCTCTCTCTCTCTCTCTCTCTCTCTTTCTTTCTTTCTCTCTCTCTCTCTTTCTTTCTTTCTTTCTTTCTTTCTTTCTTTCTTTCTTTCTTTCTTTCTTTCTTTCTTTCTTTCTTTCTTTCTTTCTTTCTTTCTTTCTTTCTTTCTTTCTTTCTTTCTTCATCATCACCATCTTCATCATCATCTCCTCCTCCTCCTCCCTCTTCCTGTCTCTCGGTCTGCTTTTCCCCTGCATCCTGATCAGAATGACATTGGCGTTGAAACAAAACTCAGAGGAATCAGCCCCTTTCTTCAAACAAATCTGTAACTCAAATCTGAGATCCCAGCTAATACTCAGACTTCCATTTCACCCATCCCAAAGTTGGTGATATTCATTCTGAACTGTTAACATTGCATTACGGGGACCATTGCATTCTGCCAGGCTATTTGTAACCAAAAGAGCACGTGGCCTCATTTCTTCAAAAAAACCCAGTGCAGGATTGTTTATTGGAGGGCGGATAAATGCAGCGGGTGTGGAAGGGCTATCAGCCGAGTGCAATTGCGTGTGAAGGAAGCTCCGACTGTGTTCTATGGAGTGCGAACATGATAATGCATTCCTGAGGTCGACCCTGTCGTTACCTGTGGAATCTTAACAGGGATGAATCTTTTTTACATTTTTCCAAAGGTTTCCTCCTCCTTTCCTGAACTCAGGCTGTTATTTTTGGCTCTTTTCCAAATGTGTACAAAGACTTTTTGCTGCCATTCTCTGTGTGTGTGTGTGTGTGTTCAGTGCCTCCTGATCCTAGGGTTGCCAACCCCCAGGTCGTATAAACCCAGAAAGTGGGAGGGAATGCAATAAAGGATACTATGCTAAAAAAGCCAACAGCTGTTGCCAGGGGTGGAATTCTAGCAGGAGCTCCTTTGCATATTAGGCCGCACCCCCCTGATGTAGCCAATCCTCCAAGAGTTTACAGGGCTCTTCATACAGGGTCTACTGTAAGCTCCAGGAGGACTGGCTACATCAGGGGGGTGCGGCCTAATATGCAAAGGAGTTCCTGCTAGAATTCCACCCCTGCCTGTCGCGGACTCAAATTACTAGGAAACATATTAGAATATTGAAATTGCTTCCACTCTGTATTGATCTAATGTATGTACTCTAATAACACATACACATACCACTGTAATTCAATTCATTGCATAAAGCAGGCTAACCACCATGTACGAAAACATTATCCAAAACATTTACAAGAAGAAATAACGTCCTAATTTCCAGTAGCACACAAACAGTCCTCAGTCTCCTGCAGAAATTCTTTTCCTTGTAAGTCGATGGAGCAAGCGGAGCAGATGGGAGAAAAGGCAGCTTGAAACCTGGTATGGCCCAATCCTGTCAGATCCTGGAAGCTAAGCAAGGTCGGCAATTGGATGGAAGGCAGCCAAGGAAAAGTGCAGAGGCCTCTGCTTCTCGCTTGCCTTGAAAGCCCCTTGCTGGGGACACCATAAGTTAGCTGTGACTTGAGAACACTTTCGACCAGGGGTTGCCCAAACATGTGGCTCTTTCATACATATTGTGTGGCTCTTGAAGCCCCCACCACCCAATCGGCTGGCTTGGAGAAGGCATTTGTCTCATTAAATCAGTTCTCCATTTTGGTGTAGTGGTGAAGTGTGCGGACTCTTATCTGGGAGAACCAGGTTTGATTCCCCACTCCTCCACTTGCAGCTGCTGGAATGGCCTTGGGTCAGCCATAGCTATCGCAGGAGTTGTCCTTAAAAGGGCAGCTGCTGTGAGAGCCCTCTCAGCCCCACCTACCTCACAGGGTGGCTGTTGTGGGGAGAGAAGATACAGGAGATTGTAAGCCGCTCTGAGTCTCTGATTCAGAGAGAAGGGCGGGGTATAAATCTGTCTACTTCTTCTCTGAGCCGAGCCAGCCAGTAGCTTGGAGACTGCATTTAAAGTTAAAGTTGCTTGCTTTCCACCTCCCACCCTCCCCATCTATTTGCTGCCTTCCTTCTTTGCTGTCTTGCAGCTCTCAAACATCTGACATTTATTCTGTGTGGCTCTTATGTCAAGCAAGTTTGGCCACCCCTGCTTTAGACACATTCACAAAAGTTTCAGGAAGGTAGCCATGCTGACCTGCGGTAGAAGACCTAGATTCAAATCCAGTGGTACCTTGGCAATCAAGATTATTTTCTGTGTAGAAGCGTCCAAGAGTCAAAGCTCTCGGGCTGCCAGCTCTGGGTTGGGAAATACCTGGAGATTTTGAGGCTGGAGCCTGAGGAGGGCAGGGTTTGAGGAGAGGAGGGGTTTCAGTCAGGTGTAATACCATAGTGTCCACCTTCCAAAGTGGCTATTTTCTCCAGGTGAACTGATCTCTGACACCTGGAGATTAATTGGAGTCACAGGAGATCTCCAGGCACTGCCTAGAGCAGGGGTCCTCAACCTACGGCCCGCGGGCCAGATGCGGCCCGCTGAGGACGTTTATGTGGCCCACCGGGTTATGGCAAAATCAGACCGGAAGTGACGTTCGACCTAAACTTGCGTTAGCAACGCACACTTTCGGCACTGGGCTGAGGCGGCGGAGACAGAGTGTGAGGTGATACCGAGGTGAGGTGAGTTCCCAGGCCGAGGTGTGTGGTGTGGGGAAGGGAGAGAGATGCAGAAGACGGAGAACTGACGGCCCGCGGCCTTGTACAGTAACGGCAGTCCGGCCCTCCAACAGTCTGAGGGACAGTGAACTGGCCCCCTATTTAAAAAGGTTGAGGACCCCTGGCCTAGAGGTTGTCAACCCTACAAAGCTCCCTTCGCCCAGCAACTAACGGCTTGATTCCTGAAAGCTTACAAAGTGAAAACCTTGTTGCTCTCTAGGGTGCTCCTGGATTCAAATCTGGCTTGGTTAAAAGACTGTGAGGGCCAGCGTTCTCTTGAAGCTGAGTTAGCGTGAGCTAGCTCAAAGATTTTTAGCCTCCCGCTCACACATTTTTGCCTTAGCTCAGGAAGGATGACCCCGGAGCACAGTAATTTATGCAGGAGCCTCGCAACTTTAATGCCAGTTGCTCACAAAGAAGAATTTTTGCTCACAAAGTTCTGCAGCTTAAAGGGAACATTGGGGAGGACTATCTCCAGTCCTGTCTGTGGCACTTGATCTGGTTCGGCCCAAGGTCAACCAGTTAGCATCCTGGCCCAGTCTGCAACATTTGGCTCCCTACACCAGTTCTAAACACATTGCATCTGTACACTGCATAAAAACGAAGAGTGTTCTAAGAAAAGATTATAGCCTTTGATCTCCGTAGCTATTCATAGGTTGCTCTCTAGCTGAGATCAATCAAAGCCTAAGGATGGAGCTATTCTTTAAAAAAAGTGTTGTTGTTTTGCATATGTGCTTCCAAGGACATGTTTCCGTGTCTCCTTTGTCCTTGTCAATACAGAACCTTTTTGGTTTCCTTCAATTGCTGACATTCACACAATTCCACCGAGAAACATTTTGATGACGCTTGTGCCATCCTGGGGAAGAGGGGAGGGGGGCATCTAATTAAAATCAAAGTCAAGGAAAACCTGGTACAAGTGGAAATATTGGATAACAGGAGAGGACAAAGGGGGCATGTTCCTTTTATATTCATTATTTTGAAACGTCCTTTTCCCTACAAAATGCATGCAGAGTTTTATAGCACAAATCTTAACAGAATATATATATATATATATATATATATATATATATATATATATATATATATATATATATATATATATATATATATATATATATAAACCTTTTGTGTCGTCTCTGTCTATACAAGCCTGTCCCCCAGTTGAACCACGAAACAGAGCCTGAGATGGCCGACTGCAGAGAAAAGGGCAGAGTTATGCAAAGCAGATTTGGTTCTCAGTGTTTTGCCATCACCCAAGGCAGGATTGTCTCTAACCCAACTTCTTCCAGTAATTGTCATCTTCTGTCCTGAAGATAAAAATAAAGCACATTGCTCAGTAGCAGCACTTTGATTTGGACCCTTTTCACTTCTGAAGGCGGGTAACCTGGCCCATGTGGACAAACAAGCAGGGGTGGAATTTTAGCATATTAGGCCACATACCCCTGATGTAGCCAGTCCTCCAAGAGCTTACAGGGATCTTTTTTGTAAGCTCTTAGAGGATTGGCTACATCTGGGGGTGTGGTCTACTATGCAAATGAATTCCTGCTAGAATTCCACTCCTGCAAACAAGTACTGCAAGCCAGAGGGAGGATGTCCAAGACTAGGGTTGCCAAATTGGGAAATAGATGGAGATTTGAGGGATGAAGAAGGGCAAGGTTTGGGGAGGGACTTCAAGGGGCTGTAACGCCATCCACTCTGCTTTCCAAACTGGCCGTTTTCTGATGAGCCGATCTCTGTCACCTTGAGATTAGTTGTTATCCCAGGAGATCTCCAGCCTCACCTTGAAGATGGCAACCCTATCAAGAACCCCACTGTGGTCCCTGGGGGGGGGGGGGACTGGCATCCTATGACATGGCAGCATCACTTTTGGGGTGAACCTGAAAGTGACATGATCACACTTTGGTGGAATCCTAGGGCGTTTCTTCTCGGTTCATGCCAGAAGTGATGTTGCAGTGTTAGAGCAATGTCCATTTACATGTACTCCCAGCAAAATCTCCCATTGATTAGGCTGGCAACCCTAAATCCCTGAAATATATAATAGACCAGGGCTTTCTTGGAGCAGGAATGCACAGGAACGCAATTCTGGCTGACTTGGTGACAGGGGTGCGGCCTAATATGCAAATCAGTTCTTGCTGGGCTTTTGTGTAGAAAAACCATGGTGACATCAGAGGCATGGCCTAATATACAAATGAGTTCCTGCTGAGCTTTTCTTTTCTTTTTTAAAAAAAGAGCCCTGCACAAAACAATTGTGATGTCAGGGGGTGTGACCTAATATGCAAGTGAGTTTTGCTAGGCTTTTTCTACACAAAAAAAGCCCTGTAATAAACCAAGAGTAGGCAACTGTCTTAGCCCAAGTGCAGGGGGCGGGGGGAATGCAACCTCAGCCTGGGAAGCTGCTGTATCAGAAGACCAAAACAGTGGTAGGAGGGTTGTAGATGGCCAGACATGCTTGGATTGAAAAGGCCAAATAAACTGCTCCACCTGGCCCCTTCTTCTTATATTGTCTCCTCCCTACCAATGAAGAGTTGTTTTCTTCCAGACATGCTTGGAGCTAGCGGAGTCCCAGTGACACTGTTGAGATCTCGAGGACTCGCCTTGGACTTTGCTGCTAGCAGAGCAGGTCTGGAAGGCGACGACGGGCATCAGCCATGCCTGTTGCCTTCTCCCACCTTGTTCCCTCCTGACATGGACCTGGAAGATAAATCGGACCAGCAGCTGTTTTTATTTTATTTTAATAAAACAGCTCATCTCCCTTTGGCTGCTCTTGGCACTTTTCGTTATTCTGAAAATGCATTCATGAGGCTAAAGCTGATGGGTTGCACTTTCTGACACCACACCCATTCCAGCAGTCTTGTCAGTGCCTTGTCGGCTTGAGCAGAGACCGGGCCCCAGATGCAAAGCAAAATGCTGTGGTGTGCCACTATCAGTGTGCTTGCCGGGTTTGATTCCCCACTCCTCCACTTGCACCTGCTAGCATGGCCTTGGGTCAGCCGTAGCTCTGGCAGAGGTTGTCCTTGAAAGGGCAGCTGCTGTGAGAGCCCTCTCCAGCACCACCCACCTCACAGGGTGTCTGTTGTGGGGGAGGAAGGTAAAGGAGATTGTGAGTCGCTCTGAGACTCTTCGGAGTGGAGGGCAGGATATAAATACAATATCATCATCTTCTTCTTCTCTTGGAGGATTGGCTACACCAGGGATGTGTGGCCTAATATGCAAAGGGGTTCCTGTTACACAAAAAGCTCTATATTGGCCCTTCTTTCTCCACACATGAACACTTACATACACCAACCTCATTACAATTATGGAGATTTGACTAGTTAGACATTGATAGAGATGTGTCCAGCAATGATATTAAACTAAAATTATATTAAACTAAAATTATATCCTCTAATTTCGTACTCCAGCACCTTTCTTGCTTCCTTTGCTAGTACGCACCCTGATCTGGTTGGCCTCGGCTAGTCTGATCTCGTCAGATCTAAGAAATAGAGTTGTCAAGTCTAATTCAGGGAATATCTGGGGACTTTGGGGTGGAGCCAGGAGACTTTGGGGGTGGGGCCAGGAGCAAGGTTGTGACAAGCATAATTGAACTCCAAAGGGAATTTTGGCTGTCACATTTAAAGGGACCACGCACCTTTTAAATGCCTTCCCTCCATTGGAAATAATGAAGGATAGGTGCAATTTTGTGTTGCTCAAAAGAAGGAGGCAGGGTGGGGTTTTGTTTGACACTGCAGGAAATGACCCCGTGCAGTCGTTTTGGATCAGCCCTAAGCAGCGACCTCTGATAAAGGATGGTGAGAGCAGAACCCCCCCCCCCCGCATTTAGCTACAGTCCAACTTTAGGGCCCTCTTTCCATTTGGCAGGCAGTTTGAAACGGCTAGCCAAATCTTTTACTTCTGTTCTGATCTCTGGGTTCTAATAACAGCGTGGCAGGCTGCGCATATCCCATAAAATGCCATTCTCGGATGCACAAGGCTTTGCGTTCCACTCAGAGATGCCATATGCTTAGAAACGAAGATGAGGCGATGCATCAGCCCCTCTTTAATCCGGTTGATTGAGTGTTACAATTCACTGTATTCATCTTGTTAAATTTAGTGTAACAATAACCAAAGAGAAATATGCAGATCAGGCTGGGCAGCTATTTTTAAAGCTTGCATCGTCTTTTTTTAATTTTTTTTTTTGTAATGTACCCAAAGATAAAATCAAAAGCTCCCCCCCCCCCCAAAAAAATCCCAAAGATAAAATGGAATGTTTGTGATACCAGAAGGCTAAGATGTCCTTGGAAGGTTATTTGGATGGATTTTGCATCATCCTCTTTGGGGCAGGGTGGTCTTTCAAAAGCCCAGCCAGTCTCGAAGCTTTGATACAGTCGAATATTTTAGAACAGAAAGACAGATGTCAAACGCCTTCTTTGGGGCTGCATTAAATCCCTCCTATCTAGGGTTGCCAGCCTCCAGGTGGGGCCTGGAGATCTCCCGCTTTTACAATTGGTCTCCAGCAGGAATACACGTACAGGAGAGAATAAGAAGAGGGAAACATGGCTGGAGTGGGTAGACGATGCCTCAGGCGTAGGTGGATACAAAGGCTTAAATCCACGAATGCGTGTGCAGAAATGAAAACGTGCGTAGCGCAGTTCCACAAACAACCGTGTAAGGGAGGCAACAAATCGTGGTACTACAGCATAACGTTAATGATGTTGGGATGTGTATATGGAGCAGTGGAATATACAACTACTTTTGTGTGTGCGTGTTAAGTGCCGTCATATCGCTTCTGACTTATGACAATGCTATGAATTAAGGGCCTCCAAAACATCTTGTAGTTGACGGCCTTGCAAACGGGTCTCGCAAACAGAAGCTCATGGCTTCCTTGGCTGAGTCAACCCATCTCGTGTTGGGTCTTCCTCTTTTCCTGCTGCCTTCAACTTTCCCTAGCCTTGTTGTCCTTTCCAGGGACCAAAGGCTTGATTTGGCCAAGAATCCACATATTTGCCCTTATGGTATCCATAAAGCTCTCCTCCAACAGCACATTTCGACTGAATGAACCTCCTGCCGGCTTTCTTCATTGCCCAACGTTCACACTCATGCATAGTAATGGGGAATAGCCAGGGCTTTTTTTGAGCAGGAACGCAGTTCTGGCTGGCTTGGTGTCAGGGGATGTGCCCTAATATGCAAAAAAGTTCCTTTTTCTTTCAAAAAAAGCCCTGGGTTTCAGGGCGGGCTTGCCCACTAGGCAAACTAGGTGGTTGCCTAGGGTGCTGGCAGGGTGGGTGAACCAAATTTGCCCTTCCCCCCTAGGCAAATGGCTAGTTTGCCTGCTCCCCAGCCTCCCTCCCCCAACAAGTCTATTTCAACCCCCCCAGAACTGGCAGTGAAATGCCTCACTTCGGATTATCTAAAGCCCCCCCCCCCCTCGGCGATCAGTTGATTGGCAGGTCAAACAGTGTGCCACGCTATCAATGCCTAGGCAGGCCAGCAGCAGCAGACCACGAAGCCTGAAAGGGCGGTCACGGCACTGCCTCCTCCCCACTTCCTTCTCATTCAGGAAATGGGCAGTGAGGGACGGTGGCTCAGTGGTAGCGCATCTGCTTGGGAAGCAGAAGGTCCCAGGTTCAATCCCCGGCATCTCCAACTAAAAAGGGTCCAGGCAAATAGGTGTGAAAAACCTCAGCTTGAGACCCTGGAGAGCCACTGCCAGTCTGAGTAGACAATACTGACGTTGATGGACCGGGGGTCTGATTCAGTAGAAGGCAGCTTCATATGTTCATATGTCATGGCCGCCCTTTCAGGCTTCGTGGTCTGCTGCTGCTGGCCTGCCCAGGCATTGACAGCATGCCGCATGGTTTTACCTGCCAATCAGCTGATCGGTGTGTGGGGGGGTGCGCCTTTAGATAGCCTGGAGCATGCTGGTTCCGGGCATTGCGATTGACCTGGTGGGGGGAGGAGGCAGCACGAGGGGGGGTGTGCAGCAGGCCTGAGTCTGCCTAGGGCACTATGTGCCCAAGGGCCGGTCCTGCTGGGGATACTATAGCATGAATTATCTTGATCCTGGTTGCCAGCAGGCCTCAGATTCAGTGGGAGCTCACAGGAGCACAGCTCCTGAACTTTTCTGAGAGTTCCACCTCCTCCTTCTGAGAGTTCCACCTCCTTGTCCATTGAATAGTATTACAACCGCATAACAATCCCTGGAGGAGCGCCGCCACCTATTTTTCTACAAAACGACCCCTGGTTGCCAGCATCACATCCTTACACTGAATAACCTTCTCTAGCTCCTTCATGGCTGCCAGTCTCAGTCTACTGCTTTGCATGATTTTAATTACTTTGGTTGTGCTGTTGTATCTGGGGAAGTGCCTTGCGCTGTCTTCTGCATATGGAAAAGACAGCGGGTTGGATCCAGACTACATTGGTCGTTTCCACTGGTTCCTCTCTTCACTCTGCAGTCGCCGTTGATGGCATTCCACAGGGTCCCCTGTCCCCCAGGAGCAGCTTGTTATGGAGATCAGTGTGTTGCAGGGGGAAAGGACAGGCAGGAAAGTTTTGACCCAGAGAGAACTCCAGTTTTCTGGGTTACACCTCTGAGGATGCCAGTCACTGTTGCTGGGGAAATGTCAGGTCTCACAATGCCAAGACCATGGCCATACAGCCCAGAAAATCTACAACAATCAATGGACATTGGCCGTGAAAGCCTTCCACGACATATTTTGCACCACGGATGGAAAGTTTAGTCTGCATTCAACCCCATGGATCCAACCCCATGGGGGATGCAATCCTTTTTGCCCAGCAGACAGATAGTTCAGCACTTGTACTTGGTGCATGGATTGTTGTGCATGTGGAAATCTTCCTCGGGATCCAATCCATGCGGGTGGGAGAGAATTTGGGGTTTTAATAAAACTGTTTTATTGTTGCTTGAAGTTTCAATTACATACTGTAAGCTGCCTTGAGCCGATGGGAAAGGGAGGCTAGAAATGTTTTAATTAAAAAGCAACAGCCAGGGAAACACAGGAATGAGGGTGAACAGTCAAGGAAGTAGACTTTGCCACCTTTCTTCACCTGACCAGTCTTGCTGCTGAACCACATTTTAGAATAAATAATCAGGTGGGGGGGTGGGGGCGTCAGGAGTCTTTAAGGATTCTTTCATTTGTGTAGCTTCCTTCCTCTGTGACTTCCTGATGCACTGATATTTGCTCCATGATACTCCTGGCATATATTTGGCTTTCTGAAGAACCATTTGCAGAGGTCGTTTTGTAGGAAAGTAGGTGGTTGAGCTCATTAGCATAACTCATTAGCATATGCCACTGCCCCTCCACCCTCAGCCAGAAGCAACCTGTTGCAAGAAAGGAGAACCACGGACGAGCAAGGCCTTCTTGGGCTGACTAAAGATTCAGCCAGTCCAAGCAGGCCTTGTTCACCTCGGGCTCTCCGGGCCGCCCACCCCAGTCAAAAGGCCAGCAAGCCACCTGCCACCCAAAATCACATCAGAAGTGGAGAAGTGGCCTATACACACACACACACACCACACTGTGGCTAATAGCCACTGATGGACCTCTGCTCCATATTTTTATCCAGCTTCAAGAGGAGACTGGATAAAAATATGGAGCAAAGGTCCATCAGTGGCTGTTAGCCACAGTGTGTGTGTGTGAATAGGCCACTGTGTGATACAGTGTTGGACTGGATGGGCCATTGGCCTGATCCAACATGGCTTCTCTTATGTTCTTAAAGGGTGGCGCGGGCTTTTCCAGAGGGCTGTTGGGGGGTGGCAAAGCCCCTGGTGGCTGACTGGCTGCCCGCTTTCCTAATCCAGGGATTGCTATACAGTTGTACCTCCTATTCAATGGACAAGGTAGGTGAGGAGGAAGGAGGGGAACCCTCAGAAAGGTTCAGGAGCTGCACTCCTGTGAGCTCCTGCTGAATCTGAGGCCTGACGGTTTGAAACCACCATCAAGTGGAAATTGCAGTGCGGCAATCATTCACATTTTCTTAGCCACGAGAACAGATGGATGTGCTGGTCATGTTATATATTCTAGTTGCAGGAAGCACAAGTGTATTCCTTCCCTCCTTCCCCCCTCCCTTTTTTTTTTTTTTTGCAAAGCCCAGGTAGTTTGATGCAAAAAAAGAAAAAAAAACACCGCTTATATTCTGAGAAAAAAAAAATCATGTAGGGGGAAAAGAATGCATTGCTGTCCTGGTATGATTATTGTTATTAATAAGAGCAACGGGGTGCCAACTCTCCCCCCCCCCCTCCCCATTGGGCGATGGGGAAAGTAATGGCCGCAACCGAAAAGGCCGTCTGGCTGGGCTGATTAGTGTTGGCGGAAGCCAGCACAGGTGTTCCTGCCTAATTGACATAATCAGTCCTGGAATGTGCTGAAATGAGCTGCTGGAAGAAGGTGCTCGAAAGGAAAGGGGGAGGCAGAATCTCCAGAAGGAAGGAAGGAAGGAAATCTTGCCTAGGATTGGGGTGGAAATTCAGCTGTGAGAATCTCATTTTAGAGTGATGCTTCGTGGAGGGGGAGGGAGGGCGTGGTTCGGAGGCAGAGCATCTCCTTCACCTGCAGAAGGTCCCAGGTTCAATCCCTGCCCTCTCCAGTTAAAAGGATCAGGTAGTCCAGCACTAGCCTTGACTTGTTTAGCCTATGCTAGTCCAATTGGGCCAGATCTTGGAAGCTAAGCAGGATTGGCCCTGGTTAACGTTTGGATGAGAGACCGCCAAGGTAGACGAGGGTCGCTACGCAAAGGCGGGCAATGGAAAACCATGTCTGCATGCTTCTTGCCTTGGAAAGTCCAACATGAACCACTGCACCACGCTGCAACAGACTCGCTTATTCCACTGGAATGATGTAGGTGCAGAGGAAGACTGTTTGCTCATATGTGGAAGATCAGATGCGAAAGACTCTTAACTGAAACCCTGGAGAGCTCCTGGTCAGTAGGTAATGCCCACGGTCTGATTCAGGATGAGGTAGCCTCACGGGTACGTGCGGGTGAATCATCTTGCTTGTGTTTGCTGCACAATGGTCTGACTCGATAGAAGACATGTTCAGGTGGCTCCCTGGTAGAGCAGGGGAAGGGTCAACGGCTCAGTGGCTGAGAAGAAGAGGAGGAGGAGGAGATTGAATTTATACTCCGCCCTTGACTTGGAGTCTCAGAGCGGCTTACAATCTCCTTTCCCTTCCTCTTCCCACAACAGACACCCTGTTGCGGTCGGTGGGGCCGAGGGAGCTCTTTCAAGGATTGCTCTTTTGAGAGCAGCTCTGAGAGAACTGCAGCTGACCCAAGGTCACCCAGCTGGCTGCCTGGTTCGCCCAGATTAGAGTCCACACTTTTAACCAAATCAGCTCTTAAATCTTTCGCCCTTTTAACCAAATCAGCTCTTGAGCATCTGCTTTGTGGGCCAAAGGTACCCGATTCAGTCCCTGATGTTCGTGTCTTGCAGCTCTCAAACCTCTGACATTTATTCTCTGGGGCTCTTACTTTAAGCAAGTTTGGCCACCCCTGCTGTAGAGGAACTGCTCTTTGTAGATTGAAGATCAGTTGTAATAGCAGGAGATCTCCAAGTCCTAAAGGTGCCTCCTGTTTGTTTTTATTTATTTATCTAGATATTAATACCCTTCTTTGCTCCTAAGCAAGAGCCCCATGGCGCAGAGTGTTAAAACTGCAGTACTGCAGTCCTAAGCTCTGCTCACAACCTGAGTTCGATCCCCGTGGAAGCTGGGTTTTCAGGTAGCCGGCTCGAGGTTGACTCAGCCTTCCATCCTTCCAAGGTCGGTAAAATGAGTCCCCAGCCTGCTGGGGGGAAAGTGTAGATGACTGGGGAAGGCAACGGCAAACCACCCCGTAAAAAGTCTGCCGTGAAAACGTTGTGAAAGCAACGTTACCCCAGAGTTGGAAACGACTGGTGCTCACACAGGGGACCTTTCCTTTTCCTTGCTCCCAAGCCACAGTTTGGCCACCCCTGCCCGAGAGAAAATGGCTGCTTTGGAGGGTGGACTGTATGGCATTTTCCCTTGCCGAGGTCCCTCCCCTTCCCAACCCCCGCCCTCCCCAGGCTCCATTCCCAAAATCTTCAGGTATTTCACAACCCAGACCTGGCCAGCCTTTCCTTAACGACTGAAAGCTTAAAGGAACATTTAAAAAGTGATAGCTTTTACCACCATGATTCCTTTTTGCTACATGCATTTAGGAGATAGGGAGCCTCGCCAGGCAATAGGGTTTAAGAACATACGGCAGTGCCTTCGACTGGAGCAGACCATCGGTCCGTGATCCAGCCCCAGGCTGCGTGCATAAGTCAGCCCCTTGGTCCATTGAACTCAGCCCTTCTTTCTCCAACAAGCGTCAGAATGCCACCATTACTGCCAGATTAACTTAAGTTAACTTAAACAATGAATTCTTAAATATTAACTGGTTTTTATAATGTTTAAATGTTTTTATTGTTAAACTTAAAGTTTTTATTTACTATTGTACATGTATAAAAGGTAGTTAGCCGCCCTGAGCCGCCTGGGTGGGGAGGGCGGGATACAAATAAAATTTATTATTATTATTATTATTATTATTATTATTATTATTATTATTATTATTATTATTATTATTATTATTATTATTATTATTATTATTATTATTATTATAACAAGGCAGTGGCTTTCCAGCCAGCTGACCTGAGATCTATCGAACAGCGGATCAACCTGACAGATTCTGCTTGTGCTTTTACAACTGAGCTGCAGCCTTTCACTGATGCAGCTGTTTAAGTTGAAGCCTCGCTTGGGGCTTGTTCTTCCTGCATTTGCCCTGGAGCAAGATGCCTCTCCTGCACTGATTGCACACGACACTCTTCTGTCTCCTTGCCCTTTCCTCTGTCAGGTAAGAGGAACTGACAGTTAAATGGGGTGACCCGGAAAGCAATGTGTTGCAGGTGCTACCAGGGCTTTTTCTTTGTAGCAGGGAACTCCCTTGCATATTAGGCCACCTTGATGTAGCCAATCATCCACGAGCTTACAGGGCTCTTAACAAGGCCTACTTTAAGCTCTTGGAGGATTGGCTACATCAGCGGGGTGTGGTCTAATATGCAAAGGAGTTCCTTCTACAAAAAAAAAAGCCCTGGGTGAATTCAAGTTCTCTCTGTGGAGTTAGATCTGTGACAGCGCATTCACACATGTAAGGTCACATTTGACCCTCAAGTGGTCAATATGAGTGTGTGAAGCAGGAGACAAAGTTACAAACTCTGTGTGGGGGGGGGGGGCTCTATGTATCTCCTTGCCCCCAAATCTTTCCATACTAAAGAGTCCTAAGAGAGTAGCTTAAGAACATAAGAGAAGCCATGTTGGATCAGGCCAATGTCCCATCCAGTCCAGCACTCTGTGTCACACAGTGGCCAAACCCCCCCCCCCCCAACCCCAGACACCATCAGGAGGTCCATCAGTGGGCCAGAACACTAGAAGCCCTCCCACTGTTGCCTCCCCCACCAAGCACCAAGAATACAGAGCATCACTTGCCCCAGACAGAGGGTTCCATCTGTACCTTGTGGCTTGTTCTGGATGCTTGCAGATTCTGGGTATTTTTAGAGTTGCCAGTAAATACCTGAAGATTTTGGGTGTGGATTCTGAGGGTGGGGTTTGGGGAAGAGAGGCATTGATGGGGTGCAATGCCATACAGACTGCCTTCCAAAGCAGGCATTTTCTCCAGGTGAACCAGTCTCTGTTGCCTGGATGTCAGTTATGAGATCTCCAGCCACCACCTGGAGGTTGTAGCAACCAAGACTGGTTGAGAATGGGAGGCAGCATTTGGTGAAAGTGGAAAAGAAATTAAATTGAAAATTGAGAAGACTGGAAAAAGCTATTGAGTGAAACAGGACATTAAACTGGTTTTGCCTGTTCCTGCTGTACGGGTTGAATGGACGGAAGAATTTAGGCTTTGGATATTTGATTGTATTTGCCTTGTGGTGGAAGAGAATGGAGTCCAGGGGTGGAATTCTAGCAGGAGCTCCTTTGTATATTAGACCACACACCCCTGATGTAGCCAATCCTCCAAGAGCTTACAAGGCTCTTTTTTGTAAGCTCTTGGAGGATTGGCTACTTCAGGGGTGTGTGGCCTAATATGCAAAGGAGCTCCTGCTAGAATTCCACCCCTGATGGAGTCTAAGGGAAAAGGAGTGAAATTGGGACTTTGGTTTCTCTACCTGTGTATAATCGTTTGCCTAAAAGAAAAACAAAAGCATTACAATTGTGATTGAAGATTCTCTGATTTGTTTTTAAAAGAAATTGACATAATCCATCTTTAAGAGGTTTCTGGAACACAGAGCCTTTGGGTTTCTCTCCAGTATCACCTGGAGGTTGGCAACTCTATTTAATGTACCCCCCCCCCCCCCAGGGATGAGAACCAGGTTCTAGAGATAAATCCCTCCCCTGGTGGTACCCTCACGATCAGTTTTTAATGTAAGCGACATGTTAAAAGCTTGTTCTCTTTGCTCTCACCCATCGATACTAGAGCAGCCAACTCGACAGAAAAGAGGGAAAAGGGGGAAAGGAAGACAAACTTCTTTCAGTGCGGCTTAGAAAGCCTATTGATTCTGCTGCTTTTAAAAGGCTGTATTCTCCACTGATTGAAACCTCCATTGGAGGCTTAAGATAGCTCTTTTCATGCTTGAGTTAACTGTAAAAGAGCGGGCCATTTATTGACTGGTCAACTGACTCATTTTCCCCTTGATTTACCTCCAGGTAGGGATGCATTTATAAGGCTCTTTCCATTATTATTTTTTTTGGGGGGTAGGTGTTTGCTGTATGGCAGGGCGTGTAGCAGGCCTTGACTTTGTGGACTTAGAGAAAGCAGCACGGGATTGCTTTGGAACTGGCCCCCCCTTCTCTGAGCGGTGGGGACATGGGCAGAGAGGGTTGTCAGCTTCGTAAGGAAACCGTCTGTCTCATTACCTGCTTGCTTACAAATGAGTAAACTGGTTTGTGTTCTGCAAGCTTAGATCGAAGCTTTGTACCCATTTTGCTCGAGGCAGTTTTAACTTCCCTGTCTGCTGTCTCCAATCTCCAAACGCCTACCTAATTTTTTTTTCAAATGTCACTTTTTAAATCTACCCTTCATCTAATGGGCTCAGCAGTAGGGTTGCCATCCTCCCCAGGGTAGGCCCTGCTAGGCTTATTTGCTCAGTTGCCATCCTCCAGGGGGTGGCTGGAGATCTCCCGCTATTTCAACTGAGCTCCAGGCAGCAGAAATCAGCTCCCCTGGAGAAAATGGCCACCTTTGTGAAGGACTTAATGCACTGTACCCCAGTGAAGTCCTTCGCTTCCCCAAGCCCTGCCCTCCTCAGGCTCCACCCTCAAAATCTCCAGGTATTTCCCAATCTGGAGCTGGCAACCCTAGCAGTGACATTGTGCAATGATGCCTGCTATTGTGCTGTCACTTCCAATTTGCATTGAGAAACAATGTCAGAATGCTCTCGGAATTTGCCTGCATCTATGCGCCATTACTCCTTGCTCTCCAAAGGCTCCCGGAGGTTGCCAGCATTCAGCATTCCACTGGCAACACTACTCAGCAAGGTGGCATTTTTTGGGGGGTAGGAAAAGCCCAGCAGGAACTCATTTGCATGTTAGGCCACACCCCCCGATGCCAAGCCAGCCAGAACTGCATTCCTGGGCGTTCCTGCTCAAGAAAAAGCCCTGGTAGCCCTTCCTTTTATCTTCATAGCCACATTGTGAGAGAAGTCAGGCGGAGTGAAAGTAACATCGAGGTGGGACCCCTTGGAATTACAACTGATCTCCAGATTACAGAGATCAGTTCCCTGGAAGAAATGGCGGCTTTGGTGGGTAGGCTTTGGGGCTTTACATCAGTGCTGAGAGCTAGTGCTGTGTAGTGGTTAAGGGCAGCAGATTCTAATCTGGAGAATTCCCCACTCCTCCACATGCAGCTAGCTGGGTGACCTTGGGTCAGACATGGCTCTCTCAGAGCTCTCTCAGCCCCACCTAACCTCACAGGGTGTCTGTTCTGGGGAGAGGAAGGGAAGGAGATTGTAAGCCACTTTGGGACTCTGAGTGAAGGGCAGGGTTTAACCTCAACTCCTCTTCCTCCTCCTCTTCTTCTTCTTCTCCTCCTCCCCCCAGACTTGGTAACCTCAGTAAATGTCCTCCCATGAGATTAGGACAGCCAACCCCAGCTGGTACCCCAAGTGGGATAACTCAGGGGGTGGGAATGAGTGATTTGCAGTGATGCCATCATGTTGGGGCAATGCTGTAGGATTTCTCTGAAATTCTATAGTTCAACCATCAAGTTTTGGGTGAATTTTAGAGCAGCACCATTACTTGATTACATCACTTCCAGTTTTATTCTGGAAGTGACATCACATGTCAGTATGGCACTGAATTCCCTCTGACTGCCACCCTGTCAAGTAGCAACGGGGACACGGTGTGTGTGAGGGAGACAGAGAATAGGAAGTCTCTCTCCAACTCCCACTATAATGGAGCTCCATGTGAAACGTGGTAAAAGGGACTGAATGGCCAATGGAATACTTTCAAAAATCACCAGCTATATCATGAAAACCGCAGAAGGGGCAAGGAAGAGGTCAAAGTTTGCCGGGTCCGTGTTTGGAAATCCCTGGAAAGGGTGGGGTTTAGGGAGGGGCCTCAGCAGGGTAGAATGTCATAGAATCCACTCTTGGAAGCAACCCTCCCCCCCCCCGGGGGGGAACTGATCTCTGCAGTCTGGAGATCAGGTGTAATACTACCTTGAGAACTCCAGGGTTGTATCTCTTCCACCTGGAGGTTGGCAACCCTAGCTGCAGTCTGGGGGAAGACATGAGAGGAGGAGATCCCTGTCTAACAGCAAATGAATTTGTTCAAACTCGGCGAAGCTCAGGGGGCTCCTGAAGCCCCTGCTCTTTGAATTGCAACCTTTCTGATTTCTTTTGACATTTTCTGTTAGAGTCAATTGCATTCTTCTTGTGGCTGCCGGAATCCCGGACTCTGCTCTGACAGAGATGAACTTTTACTCCCTGCTTCCAAGCTTGGCTAATACGCTTTGGGCATTCCGGAAAGGGAGGAGCAGGCCAAGGGAATGCAAGGGAGCTCTTTTGGTAATGATGTATCATTCATCCTCCCAGAATACAAGTCACAAACACCAGCTACCGCTGGAACCTCTGTTGTGTTGCAGTCAGCCTGGCAGAAAATAGTGGGATTTTTGCTCAGTGTCTTCAAGCTAGAGTTACGGGACTCCTCCTGGCAACCAGAGGGGGATGGAGGGGGCTTTCCAGGAAAAACGACCTAGGCCACATTGCTGCCATCACACAGGAAGTGATGTCATCACACCAGCAGCTTCTGGGTGATGCGCTGGTATTTGGTCAAAAACTTGAGGCACAAACTGACGTCTACCATAGAGCTTTTGCTCAAACAACAAACACAGCATCTCCCAGAAGTTGCTGGTGTAATGACATCACTTCCTGTGTAATGCTGGCAACATGGATAAAAACATGGATTGATGGAGGTAGCATTGAGCGGCAATACAGGGATGATGATAATCCTAAATGGTGTACCTTTGCTCTGACCTGGATAGCCCAGGCAAGCCCGATCTTGTCAGATCGCAGAAGCTAAGCAGGGCAGACCCTGGCAAATACTTGGATGGGAGACCTCCAGTGAATACCAGCAGTCGGGAGGCAGGAGCAGGCTTTCTTCATCCTCCTCCCTGAATATTCTCCATGCCCCTAGTAGGGGTCAATCACCAAAGGTCGCCATGACTTCCAGGTGCAAGCACATACACACACACACTCATGCAGACATGCATATACATAAAAATGCAAAAATACCATGAATGAATTCATGATCTACTTTTCTCCAGCCACTACTAGGAGCAGCCTTGGCTGCCCTATTTGGATGCCCCCCCCCCCCCCCAAAAAAAAGAGATAGCCTTACAGTCTGTTGGTTGAGCAAAACCAAAATCCAGAATTGCAAATTCTTTAAAAATCCCCCTGCCCCAGTGTTTTTGATCCCAGCTTGACCCAAGGAAACCCAGCTTCTAAAACCTCCTGCTACGGCATGAAGAAAGTCATTGCACATCAGAGTTGGCTTTTAATTTTTTTTTTTTTTAAATTCTCAGGTAAAAGCACCAAGTATGGTTTTCCTAGCCGGACACTTTTGAAAAAGAGGCCTAGGGGGAACTGAGGTTTTCTTTGTTTTTAATTAGGAGCTTCTGTTTCCCCACATCCTGCTATCGCAACACTAGCTTTTATGGCCACGGCTCAGCGAAACCTGTGTCCCAAATCAATTTTCCATCCGCAATGAATTACACCGGTGGCGAGGGTAGCCCCCAGAACGTTCGTGAAGCTGCTGAGTGCACAGAGCAGAGGTACCCTGTGGTGTGGTAATTAAAGCGGCTGACTGCTTGCGTTTTTAATTTTCAGGTAGAAATTAGCTGCCTCCCCCCTGCAGCTACTACCTGAGAAGATGCTGGCATGTTGGCAGACAAAAAAAAGCACAGGGGGGGAGGAGGAAGTGGAGATTGTATTTGGCCAGAGATATGGGGACCTAGCTGACCCTCCAAAGAGCTGCCAGCTCCTTGGTAAGGTTTGCCAACCACCAAGTAGTACCTGAAGACCTCCTGCTATTACAGTTGATTTCCAGACTTCTCCTGGAGAAAATGGCTGCTTTGGAGGGCAGGCTTTATGGCACTCACTGCAGAACTATTTTTTGTAGCAGGAACTTTAGGCCACACCCCCTGATGTAGCCAATCCTCCAAGAGCTTACAGTAGGGTTGCCAAGTCCTCTTCGTCTCAGAGCAAGGGACTTTCGCATGCAAGACTTGTGCACATGTGATGTAACAACATCACCAGGAAGTGACATCATTGTGCTGGCAATGTGTGGCCGCTCTAGGCATTTCCAGGAAAACTCTATGGTTTTCCTGGATGTTCAAGCCATTTGGGAGGGGGAAACTCTATTGTACCTATTGTACCACACACACACACACACTCATGCACATATGCCCAAAAGGCTAGAGTGTCTGGGAAAACCATAGAGCCCTGATTACTCGCCATGACTCTGATCAGCAATGGCAGAAAATCAAAGAGAATAGAAACAAACAAACAAAAATCCCAGCATCCTCAGCTGCATTGAGACATCACTTCTGGGGATTCACAGTGGTGATCAGTGGTGATTCTCAGAGGTACCCTGTATCACTTTCGTTTCCCCCTGGAAGCAATCTAGTGATGCAGATGATGTTCCCCCAGAAAGCTTCATGTTAGAATAGGGCTTCAAAGCTGGGTCTTTCAGGTCTGACACTTTAATCTCTCCACCAAGCTGTATGTCTGGGTTACTTACCTCTGATCTAGCATTTCCCCCCTGTGGCAGGGCATGAGCTTTTGTGAGTCGCTGCTCACTTCTTTCGATACAGCTGGAATGAGAGTCCATCTGTCCATCTGATTGGAGAGTAGAGTGATTTCAGATGCTGAGTGATAATAGCAGGTATAATTGGAATAGCTGTCATATGCAGAGGGGTAGTAGGTGTGGAGAAATTGGCATTGATGATGAGACAGGAAACCTAGGTCTCGATTCAGTCCAGGAGGGTGCATTGTCTTGAGCTTCATTATCAGTTGCAATTCAGCAGTCTCTATTTCTAATCTCCCCTTGAAATTCCTTTGTAAAAGCACTTCTGAAGAAGTGAGCAATGACTCATGAAAGCTCATGCCCTGCCACAAATTTTATTCATTTTAAAGGTGCTACCGGACTCTTGCTTTCTTCTACTGCTACAGACAGACTCACATGACAATCCATCTTGATACATTCCCAGAATAGCATAGTGAATCTCGACCTCTATTTGATCCTGTGTGGTGTCTTTGTTTCCTGGGCTGCTCTTTCTCACTTGGATTAACCTGGGCATGGAGCAGGTGTCACTGGATGTGTGTAGTGGAAGGTATTTGTGAATTTCTTACATTGTGGACGAGATGACCTTGGAGGTCCCTTCCAGCTCTATGATTCTAATCACATGGGTGATGGCCCACCGACCAGTCTGGCTTGATAAAGTGAATTCGAGATACAGTAAGTGTCATGCCTGTTGCAATTAAATTTGGCTGGGTGATGACATCACAGAGGTTGAGGGTGATTGACAGTGAGGGCAATAAAAATGAAACAACAAACATTCTTAAAAAAAAAACCCTGAGTATCACTGAAAGGAAGAATACTTTTTGGTGCATATATGCACATTTCTGCAGACTCTATTAATCTTTCCATGGCCTGTTTTGAAGCCTAACTGTTCATTGCTGAGTGGGAAGTCATGAACTGTTCAAATATTACATCTTTTAGCCCTCACTTCCTGTACCCCACTGAGAATAGCATGTTCTGTCCATCAAGTTTGACAGGTAAATAGAGAAGGCTTCCGTTCAGCCTTCCCTCTGTGATTATCAAGCACCTGGCATTTGGAGAGTTGACGGCACTTCTGACTCTGGGCTTGAAAAGTGACATCCTCAAGGAGTTCCAATGATATGGTTGGTGTATAATTTCTAGAGGCAATCTCTTGCCCAGTAATCAAGATGTAATGAAGTAATTTTACCAATCAGTGCACCCTTCAGAGTTATTTACCCGATTCTCTGTCTTTTCCTCCAGTTTGCATTCAAGTTAACTGTTGACTCATGCGGCCCAGTCCAGGAATTCTAAGTCCTTGGATGGCCCAGGCTAGCATGATCTCATCAGATCTCAGAAGCTAAGTAGGGTCAGCCCTGTTTAGTTCTTGGATGGGAGACCACCAAGAAAGTCCAGGGTTGGGACACAGTGACAGGTGATGGCAAACCACCTCTGAATGTCTCTTGGTTTGCCCTGGTTAATACTTAAGAGACCACCAAGGAAGTCTAGGGTTGCTATGCAGAGGCAGGCAATGGTGAACCACCTCTACTTGTTTCTTGCCTTGAAAACCTTATGAGGTCACCATAAGACATCTGGGACTTGATGGCATTTTCCACCACCAAATCATTGGGGGCTGCCTTAATTTGCAGACCATCATCCAAGAAGTCTGTTCTTGGGGGGGGTTGCCTTGCAATTGAACACAAATCAGATGATTTGTCTATCAATGTCAGGATTTGTCTGCTCTGACCAGCAATGGTTTTTCAGAGATTCAGGTAGAGAGGTCTTCCATATCACCTACTTCTCGATTCTTTTTAACTAGAGATGCTGGGGACTGAAGCTGGAATCTTCTGCATGAAAAACACATGTCCTACCACTAAGCCATAGCTGCTCCCTGTAGTTGTCCCAGACATTCGGTCTTACCCCTGTCACAAGCAGGGGACCAGTGAGGGGCCTTCTACTGGCTACCATCACTCTGGTAAGGGTCTGTCTTGGAGGGCACAGAGCACTCACCTGACCCCTGTTTTCCTTTTCAGCAAGCACCTTTTATCTGTGACCAAAGAGGCATGCAGACCCAGGCAGTATAACAATGTTTGTTGTAAATGCTCAAGAACAAACAAGTGGGTTGTAACTTTTAGTGCAATGGTGAACATGGAAAAGAGTAAAGGTGATATAAAGAAACATAAAAAGCGCTGGCTCGACTATAAATTCCCTTCCTCTAATTCCAACTGACTCACCGCTCTTTGGATAAGGGAACTCTCCTAGCTGCAGCCTCTCTCCAGTTCAGCCTTTTTCGAGAGAAAGCTCCTGACTGCAGCCTCCTCAGAGAGAACAAGCCTCCCTCTCTAGCTGGGCCTTTCCTTCCTTCCTTCCTTGTCCCACCCCTCTGGTCTCCACTAGGCAAGTTCTTCCTCCAAAACTGCTGCCCACTCAATCAGAGGGACAGAAGGGATCCTGGGAAATGTAGGCCTGGTTGCTACTCTAACATAGGCTTCCATGGAGCCTTTAGGCCTCACTACACCCCCCCCCATTCACTTATATCTGAATGCTTCAAGGATTTCCCTGAAGAATAATCCTTAATTTTTTTGGCTTCAAATTTTGTATTAACCAGACCTTTGGTAGCAAATCTAAAAACAACACACATCTTGTGCCACAGCAGCTTTGAAACAGTAGCACAAAGTGTTCCTTCAGAACAAGAACATCATCCCAATGTGTTGCGATGAGGAGCATGTGGCTCTTTCTCTGTTGAAGTGTGCCATCTGCGTGCTCCTGTGGAAAAGATGCAGACAAGGTTCCCTTCTGTGTCTATGTGTTACATCCTATTTAACAGAGACCATATTGGGGTCTTCATTATAGAAGCATTCAATCTGTTTCTCCCAAAGCTAGTGGTAAAAAAACTGTGCATGAAATTATCAGGTCAAAATCTTGATATTTGGGAATATGGCTCAGGACAGTTGAAGTTGAGGTTGGGATTGGTACTTGCTGGAGGACTCTGGTTTTGCAAGGAGGGTGAAGGGCTATGTGGTCCATCTAGGGTTGCCAAGTCCAATTCAAGAAATATCTGGGGACTTTGGGGGTGGAGCCAGGAGAGTTTGGGGGTGGAGCCAGAAGACATTGGGGTGGAGCCAGGAGCAAGGTTGTGACAAGCATAATTGAACTCCAAAGGAAGTTCTGTCCATCACATTGAAAAGGACCACACACCTTTTCAATGCCTTCCCTCCTTGGAATTAATAAAAGATAGGGGCACCTTATTTGGGGGCTCATAGCATTGGACTCCGCAGTCAGATCTTTTTGAATCTTGGAGGGTCTTTTGAGGAGAGGCATCGGATGCTATGCTGAAAATCTGGTGCCTCTACCTCAAAAAACAGCTCCCCCCCCCAGAGTACCAGATACCCGCTGATCAATTCTCCATTATTCCCTTTGGGAATCGGTTTCCATAGGGAATAATGAATGCCCAGCAGTCAGTTTCCTCCCCAGTCTGGTAAGTCACATGCTCTCTCTCGCTAGGGAGGCAGTCTTGCCTGGCTGGTTGCGATGCCTTGCTGGCCCTTTTTTCCACCGCATAATGTGCTTTTAAAATTATTTACCCAGACCTTGCGTATTTGAGGTGTGCGTGCCGTGCACACGAAAGCTCATACCTTGAATAGCACTTTGCTGGTCTTAAAGGAGCCGCTGGACTCTCTAACTTTACCCGGACCTTGCAAGCGTTAAGAAAGTGGACGGCTTCCTTCTCACTCAGGAAGAAAGCAAAGAGTGCAGGCAGGCGCGGGCTTCCTCATGCCGGTTTTAGCTTTTCTTCGGGGTCGAGTTGGAAAACGGCCTGTAATTGGCAGCCTCAGACGGGGGGGGGGGGGGGGGGCTTGCATGGGGTTGTTGTTTTTCTGTTTTACCTTTCCTCCCTTTGACTTTCCTGATCGCTCCTTCCCAGCTACAGCCGCTCCTCGGAAGGAAGGGCAATTGGTATTTATTGTAAAAAAAAATCTCGCAAGTCCCTCCCAGAAGGCAGGATCAAAGGGGGGGGGGAGAGGAGACCCACTGCCGCTCTCCTCAGGCACTGGCAGCCTGTAGCTCGGGCCGCAGCCGCGGTGATGGGCCTGGGCCAGCAGCGCTTGTGGTGGCGGCGCTGCGCTGGTGTTGCTGCGGCGGCCCGGCGCTGTGAGGGGGAAGCATCGTCCCCCCTCCCGCTTCCGAATATTTGCAGACCGGGGGAGGAGGCTCAAAATCCAGTGTTCTCCCGCCAGGGCGGGAGATTTGGGACGCCTAGGTCCATCTCCTGTCAAAAAGCAGGATTCCATGTTTCTTCTTAAGGAGCAAGAAGGGAGGGAAGGTGGCATGTATAGAGCTATCTCATCAGAACTTTGGAAGCTAAGGAGGGTTGTTACTTGGATGGGAGACCACTAGAGAAGGCTCTGCAGAGAAAGGCAATGGAAAACCACCTCTGCTACATCCTGCAAAATGTAGGCCTGGTTGCTACTCTAACATAGGCTTCCATGGAGCCTGTAGGCCTCACTACACCTCCCCACAATTGACTTATCTCCGAATGCTTCAAGGATTTCACTGAAGAATAATCCTTACTTTTTTTGGCTTCAAATTTTGCATTAACCAGATCTTAGGTAGCAAATCTAAAAACGACACACATCTCGAGCCACAGCAGCTTGGCAATGGGAAAGGCAATGAAAACCACCTCTGCTTTTGACTTGCCTTCAAAACCGCTTGCTGGGGAAGTCATAAATTAGGTGCATCTTGATGGAACATGTAAGGAAGCCGTGGATTCTGTGTGCATTCCTGCACTGTATACAAAAGAAGTTAGGTTTTATATCCTGCTTTTGTCTACCCTATAGGAGACTTGAAGTGGCTTATAATCACCTTTTGGAATGGGCACGAATTGGCTCGCAAACCAAATTGTGTGATTAATTTTGGCCGGTTTGTGGTTTGCAAAGCAATTTCCTCTTCCTGCAACAGGCACCTTGTGAGTCAGGTGGGGCTGAGAGAGAGTTCTGAGGGAACTGTGACTGGCCCAGGGTCACCCAGCAGGCCTCATGAGGAGGAATAGGGAACCAAACCCAGTTCTCTGGATTACAGTTTGCTGTTCTTAACTACTGCACCATGCTGGCTGCTAGAAAAGCTTACCTGTTTTTCCATGAGTGCTGAAAAACTTTTTGAGTGTGATTCTTGACACTTACTGAGAACATATTTTCATTGTTTCTATACCATCTGACACCTTTTTTTTTTTCACCTGGATTTTGCTTCTCCTCAGTGCTGTTTTTCTTCTTCACTCTCACTGTTCTCTCAGCTCCATTTGTCCTCACTGGCCATTTAATATGATCAGCTCAGGGCATCCAGTAAGATTTATATATGATGTCATCATGCAGCGCTGGTGATGATGACCTCACACAGGTCCATAAACAAAATCGCGGAGAGTGACTCAAACAAAATCACATGGCCAGTCTTATTAAATGGCACCAGAAGCCTGTAGAGTCTTTCTTTCTGAAGCTCAACTTCCTTTGTTAACTGGCCTTCCTCTCTTAAATGTATAAGAAGCTGCAAAGATACCAGACTACTGTTCAAATTCTGGTTGGTCAAATTCAAGTTTGACTGGCTTGTGAGCTTGTAGAAGTATCTGGTTTCCAGTGTGGTTTTAGTCGTAAGAGCAGGAATCCACAACCTTTTTTGAGCATGTGAGTGCCTTTGGATGTCTGACACAGATTGGTGGGTGCAACTACAAAATGTCTGCTGCAGGACATTTTTTTTTTTTTTGGTTTTAAGAAATAATCTTTAATATTACATATTCACAATACAATAGGGTTGCCAAGTCCAATTCGAGAAATATCTGGGGACTTTGGGGGTGGAGCCAGGAGACTTTGGGGGCGGAGCCGAGAGCAAGGGTGTGACAAGCATAATTGAACTTCAAGAGAGTTGCGGCCATCACATTTAAAGGGACTGCACATCTTTTTAAATGCCTTCCTTCCATAGGAAATAATGAAGGATAGGGGCACCTTCTTTTGGGGCTAATAGAATTGGACCCCCTGATCCAATCTTTTTGAAACTTGGGGGGTATTTTGGGGAAAGGCACTAGATGCTATACTGAAAATTTGGTGCCTCTATCTCAAAAAACAGCCCCCCCAGAGCCCCCGATACCCGTGGATCAATTCCCAATCATTCCCTATGGGAATCATTCATGGAGGTGCATGATGGCTCTGGGGGCGGGGCTTCCCCCGCTGGCCAGCTGGCTGGGGGAGGGGGGAAGCCTGTAAAACCGGGGGATCCCCCTCTGGGACCTGGGGATTGGGAAGCCTACAATACAATATTCATTAAGACAGGTGAAGATGCATCCAGAACCGACAACCTCTTCTAAGAAAAAAAAAGTCTAGGCAGATCTCAGAGGCCCTTCTTCACTGCTTTCACCAAGTACAGTAAGCAGTGCTTCTTAACTCAGTGAAATAGCACATTTACACAGCACAGGACATCTGAGCAACCAGATGCAGACGGTAGAAGTTTGACACCCTGTCTTGTGCTCCCAACCACTTTTCTACCAGCTATGTTTATGGCCAGGTGGTGCATGAAAGTGCCAAAGCCTCTTTTCCACCTTACTCCATAGCAGGTGCTAGAGTTATCAGCTTCCAGATGCTGACAGCTGTCAATACAAAGTCTAAATGACAGAACCTCCATCACTGCAGCATCTTTCTGGTGGGAGGAGACAGGAGGCCGAACAGAGCTGATGAGACTTCGGGCGTTTTCGCACAGGGCTTACCCCGGAGCGACGTCCCTCTTCACCGCGCAGCGTCTGCGCGGATTTCGCACCAACTGCTCCGCAGAACCCGGAAGAGCCGCGTAGTGCCGTGGCTTTTGCGTTGCAAATGTAAACTGCCCCAAACCAACTTTACATTTGCGACGCAAAAGCCGCGGCTCTTCGCGGCTCTTCCGGGTTCTGCGGAGCAGTTGGTGCGAAATCCGCGCAGACGCTGCGCGGTGAAGAGGGACGTCGCTCCGGGGTAAGCCCTGTGCGAAAACGCCCTTCCTCTTTCTGCTGCTCTTCACTAGCATCCAACAACTGCTGCACGTAACAGGAAGTGCCAAGCAACACATGGCCTGTAGCTTGCATGGTGAAGAGTGTCCAACGTAGAGCTGCCTTCATTATCCTTTTGGCCCCATAGCACTGCATATCGTAGGACATACTGTATGTGCCATAGAGGTTGGCTTTGGCATTCAAGCAGCCAACGAAGTCTTGAGGATTGGTCTTGTAGAGGTCGAAGGTTACACATGCCACATCAATCCTGTGCCGGGGCTTGTGGGATAGCGACAGCTGGTAGCCTGCAGTCTTGGCTGGGCGCCAGATCTGACCCTTGGTTAACACTAGCAACACGCTGCCTTCTTCTAGTGTCTGGAAGAACTCTTCTGTCTCCACGCTGGTGCCATCCTCATCTATGACAACCGATATGGGTCCCACCAAGAGCAGAGCACTGCGCACTTTCTCAAGCAAGTCCTCCAGGCTGTCAGCCATGATGCCTTTGCGCATGGTGCGATCCCAGTTAGTCACTCGGTAAGGCCGGGCATGGGGAGCAGGCGTGGCTAGCAGTTGCTGCGTCATGGAGGCACTGGCAGAGACACACTTAGAAAGAGACCTTGGGGAGAGCAGGCCCAGAGACTTCTTGGCATAATCCATCTTTACCAGTGTAGCTTTGAGCTCCTATCTTCAAGCACTTCCAAGACAGGAAGACGATTAAGTTGCTGTCATCCCTGGGGGCAACTGCCAGGTGCCATCCCACCAATCTCCAAGAAGATGAAGATGAAGATAGAAGATGATATTGGATTTAAATCCCGCCCTCCACTCCGAAGAGCCTCAGAGCGGCTCACAATCTCCTTTACCTTCCTCCCCCACAACAGTCACCCTGTGAGGTGGGTGGGGCTGGAGAGGGCTCTCACAGCAGCTGCCCTTTCAAGGACAACCTCTGCCAGAGCTATGGCTGACCCAAGGCCACTCCAGCAGGTGCAAGTGGAGGAGTGGGGAATCAAACCCGGTTCTCCCAGATAAGAGACCGCACACTTAACCACTACACCAAACTGGCTCTCCAACAAGTTGCCGCATGCAGGCTTCTCTTTCAACTGGACCCCCTTCTTCCCAAACTGATACTCCTGATCGTAAATACCAGTGTTTTTTATGCCAATAAAGGTATGACATTGAAACTGATAGAACCCAAGCTGGTGGCATCTGCTTCCTCTGAAACTGCCAATCAGATCTCAAGGGGCCAATCAGAAGACCCATTTGGTAAGAGCCCAAAGTGGGCCCACCAACTTCTAAAAACTCTTGGTGGGAACCAGGGAAGATGTTGGTGGGCACCATCGTTGGGGCCTCTAGGTTAGAGCATCTGACAAGGACCTTAGATACGCAGGCTTGAATCTCCACTCTGCCATGGGTGACCTGGGGCTATTCACTCCGATTCTGACTTTCTTCACTTTACAGGGTCGCTGTTGTGAAGATAAAATGAAGGGAAGAAAAAGGCTGTATGCCACTTTGGGTTCCCACTTAAGGATGTCAGCCTCCAGGTTGGACCTGGGGATCCCCTGGAATTACAGCTCGTCACCAGACTATAGAGATCAGTTCTCCTGGAGAAAATGTATGTTCTGGAGGGTGGGCTCTATGGCCTTATACCCCACTGAGGTTTCTGTCCTCCCCAGGCTCCACCCCCAAAGCCCCAGGAATTCCCAACTTAAAGCTGTCAACTCCTCACCCCCATCCCCTGCTGGTGGCCAGGGGAGACCTGGCAATCCTAATCCCCATCGAGGAGTAAAATGGGGCACAAATATCTAAAATAAACAAATGCTATCAACAAATATGCACACTTCCTGTTCCATTTTTACGACGCCAAGATAAGTCATTTCTGCTATGAACTTAGAGTGAAATGGGAATCCTTTTCCCTGAGTAAAGATGGCTTAATCCAGTCTGAAGGCCATTCTGGTAAATATCTGATTGCTTATGCAATGATGCTTGCTGATTTTGCCTGCAGATGTCTCAGGGCAAAATGGCGGCATACGGAGGGCTACCCTGCCATTTCCAACTCAGTGGTCAGGGCTTTGCTCACAGAGAGTCAAACTGACAGGTTTTGAGTCTGTAAAAAAGAACGCTGTTTAAAGAAGCAGAACAGAGCTTTCCTGACAAGGAAGTCCCCTCCTGGCTCATGGCTAGCCAAGACATGCTGAATTAATACTCTGGAATCAGATGGAAGTCAGATATGTCAACCTTTCAGAGCTGAAGTTTCCTGTGGAGGACCTAGGTCTGAATTGAACATTCGGATTTTATGAATTTGTTCTTCACTTACGAAAGAACTGAGATCTCCAGATGGAGATAGCAATTAATTTCCTTTCAGTTCATTTTCAAATGAGATACCTGAAGCCTCGATAACATTTTCTGAGAAGACAAAACTGATCAGACTAGAAGCTGATTCAGGAGATTGTATTTCAAAGCAGGGGAGAAACAGTTGCACCCCGTTAGCAGCTTAGGCGGTGGGCATCATCTTACAAGAGTCTGCTCAGTTGTAAGATGTAGGAAAAGGGTCTGGACTCAGGAGTAGAGGTGTGTGGCGGCTGGGAAGGCTTGGGTTTACTCCATCTGATGCTCACAAGGTGAACTGAACACAACAGTGATGAGAAGATAAAGAGGTAGGGTTGCCAAGTCCAATTCAAGAAATATGAACATATGAAGCTGCCTTATACTGAATTAGACCCTTGGTCCATCAAAGTCTGGGGGCTTTGGGGATGGAGCCAGGAGACTTTAGGGGTGGGGCCAGGAGACTTTAGGGGTGGGGCCAGGAGACATTGGGGGTGGGGCCAGGAGCAAGGTTGTGACCATCACAACTGAACTCCAAAGGGCGTTCTGGCCATCTCATTGAAAGGGACCGCACACCCTTTAAATGCCTTCCCTATATTGGAAATAATGAAGGATAGGAGCATCTTCTTTGAGGGCTCACAGAACTGGACCCCCTGTTCCAATCCTTTTGAAACTTGATGGGTATTTTGGGGAGATGCACAAGATGCTATGCTGCAAATCTGGTGCATATATCTAAAAGAACAGGGGCCCCCCCAGAGCCCCAGATACCCGCAGATCAATTCTCTATTATACCCTATGAAAATCTGTCTCCATAGGGAATAATGGAGTGCTCTGCAGACATTTGCCTTCTCTCCCCCCCCCTTTCTGATGATCCTGAAGCAGGGGGAGGGTCTCCAAACCGGAGGATCCCCTGCCCCCACCTGGGGGTTGGCAACCCTATAAAGACGCCATCACATCCCAACTGAGGAATGGCAACTCCATCTACGGGACATTCCACTATTCAGCACTTTTCTCCTCGTGACCATCTTATTAGCATTCCCAGCTCTGAGTTGGGAAATTCGTGGAGATTTGATGGTGAAGCCTGTGGAAGTGATCTCTATAGACTGGGGACCACTTGAAATTCTGGGAGATCTCCAGGCCCCACTTAAAAGTTGGCAATGGCCCATCTCAACCAGATCTGATCCAAAGGCCAAAAAACACGGAAGAAAATGGCACAGAAACAAGGCAGCAGTGGGGTGAACAAAGGGTCCTGCCTAGCATTGAAACAAAGCAAAATGAGGGCATTGTTTTGAGAAGGTGTTGATTGTTTTGGAAGAGAATACTGATGTTAGAGGCTATCTAGCTTCTAGTGTATGCTTTTCCCACAGAGCTCTAGCTTTCTGTCTGAACTATGGTTGACATGCACCAGGTGCAGCCTGGAGATCTCCAGAAGAGAGATTGATTTCCCTGGGGAATATGGCTGCTATTGCATTATATCCAGGGTTGCCAGCCCTGGGTTGGGAAATGTCTGGTGATTTTGGGGGTGGAGCCTGAGGAGAGCAGGGTTTAGGGAGGGGAGGGATTTCAGTGGGTTACAACGCCACAGTCCAAAGAGGCCATTTTCTCCAGGCAAACTGATCTCGGTCACTTGGAGATGAACTGCAATCCCGAGAGAGCTCCAGCCACCACCTGGTGGTCTAATCAACAGAAAGGGATCACAGTTGATAAGGCAGGCAATGAAAGAAACAAATACTGTGATGTACCGGCTAACATCATTGAATAAAACCATTTAAAAACCTTTTAAATATCTTTTTATACTTCCCCAGAAACATCCATTTGCAACAATATTATCACCAAGGTCCGTTCTCACATTTCAATATGACAAGAAAGGCCCTATGAGCACCCGGATATAGGCTCATTTTGTCAATGGACTTCCTCAGGAATAATCCTTCCTCTATTTCTTCCAGGGTTACCAGCCTCTTATAACAATCCAACGTTAATGCTCTTCTGCAACATCTTCTATCTTTCTAGTTTTCTCATCCACTCCATGACACTTAAGTGCCTATATTAGGAGCCTAAGCCAGTCCAAACTTAGATGGCAGCCCCTGCCCTGTGGAACGCCCTCCCTGAAAACATCAGGGCCCTGTGCCACAATTCCGCAGGGACTACCTGGTGATTGGCAAGCCTAATTATACCCTGCTGTGGTCCCTTTCTTCCCAAACCCCACCCTCCCTAGGCTTCATCCCCCAAATCTTCAGGAATTCCCAACCTGGAGCTGGCAGTCCTATTCTGCACAGTTTTTAATAGGGGAAGAACCACGCAATCATTTGTTCCTTCACCAGCTATAATCCAGATCATTTTTACTACCTTCTCTGCAAGCCCGGGTCTACTGATCTCTGTAGTCTTTCCACGAACGTCTGTTAAACCAAATTGAGCCTTTCTGACTTGTGTGATCTATAGTTTTTATTTTCACTCTCTCCCTCCCTCCCTCCACATCCTCATTTTTTCTTGTTCAGAGAACTTCTAAAAATGTTTTTTCTCATTCCCTGGGAGAGGGTGGGGGGAAGAACCTTGGTGATCTTAATGGATTTGCCATCCACAAGAAAAGACGGCCTTCCATGAGTGACTAAATGGTGAGTTTGATGGTACTTTTTAAGAGGGGAAGGAAGCACCTTGTAAAAGTTGTTCTGAAGTCTCCATTACTTTTACAGCCCTTGTCAATTTGAGACGAGAATCCGGTTGCAAAAAAAAAAAAATGAAGTCGGACAGGAGCCCATAACTCCTGTTGACATAAAATAAAGTCAAGAAGCTTCACGCGTCTCTTGCCTCTCGCCCTGTAATTACCCCTCTGAGGCTGGGAAAAGACATGTTCTTCTGGTGCTTATGAAAAGGCCAAGCAGACAGAGCTTCTGGGGGCAGGAGGTAAACTAGGCAGGAGAAGAGGGGGGAAAGTGAGGGGAAACACCACCCCCATTGCGGAAATAGAGTTGTCAGCCATCAGTATGGTTGGAGAGCCAGTTTGGTATAGTGGTTAATTGTGCAGACTCTTATCTGGGAGAACCGGGTTTGATTCCCCACTCCTCCACTTGCACCTGCTGGAATGGCCTTGGGTCAGCCATAGCTCTCATAGGAGTTGTCCTTGAAAGAGCTCTCTCTGCTGTAAGAGCTCGCTCAGCCCCACCCACCTCACAGGGTGTCTGTTGTGGGGGAAGGAGATAAAGGAGATTGTAAGATGCTCTGTGATTCAGAGAGAAGGGCAGGGTATAAAACTGCAGTGGTCTTCTTCTTCTTCTTCTTCTTCTTCTTCTTCTTCTTCTTCTTCTTCTTCTTCTTCTTCTTCTTCTTCTTCTTCTTCTTCTTCTTCTTCTTCTTCTTCTTCTTCTTCTCCTTCTCCTTCTCCTTCTCCTTCTTCTCCTTCTCCTTCTCCTTCTCCCCAGGTCCAACTCAGGAAATATCCGGGAGATTTGGGGGTAGAGCCAGGAGCAAGGTTGTGACAAGCATGATTGCATTCTAAAAGGAGTTTTGGCTATTTGCATTTAAAGGGGCTGCATGCCATTTAAATGCCATCCTCTGGAAATAACGGAGGATGGGGCAGCTTCTTTTGGGGCTCATTGAATTGGAATATTCGGGGAAGGGGTTAGGAGAGGCACTGGATGCTATGCTGAAAACTTGGTGCCTCTACCTCCAAAAACAGCCCGCCCCCGAGCCCCAGATACCCACAGATCAATTCTCCATTATACCCTATGGGGACCAGTCTCCACAGAGTATAATGGAGCGCTTAGCCAATATATCTTTCCCCCCCTCCACTTTCTGCAAACACTGAAGCAGGGGGAGGGCCTCCAGACCAGGGGATCCCCTGCCCTCAACTGGGGATTGGCAACCCTAACCTCCAGATGGTACCTGGAGATCTTCTGAAATTACAATTGATCTCCAGGTGACAGAGGAGAGTTCCCCTGGAGAAAATGGCTGCTTTGGAAGGGGGACTTTCTGGCATTATGACCCACTGAGGTCCTTCCCCTGGTGAGCTGTCATTTAAGTAGGGTCTCCATTCTAAATTTGGCAGCTCCAGGAAATACCTGGAGATTTTGGGGTTTGGGGAGGGGAGGGACCTCAGCAGGGTATAACGTCATAGAGTCCACCCTTTAAAGCAGCCATTTTCTCCAGGGAAATGATCCATGTCATTTGGAGATAAATTGTAATAGTGGGAAAACTCCAGGTGCCACCTTGAGGTTGGCAATACTAGTTGTCATCCCTAAGTGAGAATCTGGGGTGGAGGTGGGGACAAACTCCTTGGTATTGTGTTGATGTATGAGATCACTTCTGGCATGAAAACAGAAGTGACACATCATGTCAGGGCAACACTCTAGGATTCACAGAAAATTCTATGGTTAAAGCATAGTTTTGGGTGAATACCAGAGTGCTGCCACAATGCAGTGATGTCAAATGATGTCAGATCCTGCTCCATGCCTTTGCACATCCATTGACAAAGTGTTGAATCAGACTTTTCCATTTTTCAAAAAAGTGACAAGGAAAGGGGATTGATTTATTTAGTCTAGAGACCAGTTGCAATTTTGGGAGTTCTCCAGTCCCACCTGGAAGTTGGCAGCTCTAGGCACCACCTGCAATCTCCAGGAATTTCCCAAGCCAGAGTTGGTAACTAGATGTAGTCAAGATGAAGTGCTGGTAGGGATGCCAGCTTCCAGGTGGATCCTGGGAATCTCCCAGAATTACAGCTTCTTTCCAGACTACAGAGATCAGTTCTCCTGGAGAAAATGAATGCTTTGGAGGTTGGACTCTCTGGCAGGGTGGCCAAACTGTAGCTCGGGAGCAGAATGTGGCTCTTCCACACATATTGGGTGGCCCTCAAGCCCCCCACTGCTCCACTGGCCAGCTTGGAGGAGGCATTTCTATCTTTAAATCACTCCTCCAAGCCAGCTGACAGCTTAGAAAATACATTTAACATTAAAGTAGCTTTCTTTCCACCCCTTCTTGCCTTCCCCATCTATTTGCCTCCCTCCCTCCCTTTCTTCCTCCCTCCCTCTCTCCCTCCCTTTCTTCCTCCCTCTCCCTCCCTTCCTTTCTTCCTCCCTTCCTTCCTTCCTTCCTTCCTCTCCCTCCCTCCCTCCCGTCTTGTGGCTCTCATGCATCAGATATTTATTCTATCTGGCTCTTACTTTAAGCAAGTTTGGCCACCCCTGCTCTATGGCAGTTAACTCCACGGAAGACCCTGTCCTCCCCAAGGTCCATCCCCAGATCTCCAGGAGCTTCCCAACCTGGATCTGGCCCCCCACCCCCTCTCACCTCCTCCACCAGTAGCCAGGAGGGGCCCAGCAGCCCTCAGTGCTGGAGTCTGCCCTGTTTGCATAATCACCAAATTCCTCCGCATCCCCCAGTGGCGCAACAGCAGCGCAACCGGGGGAAGCGGCTCCCCCATAGCTCAGAGAGACCTCGCCGATTGCAGGCTCTTGCTCCCGTAATGAGTTGACAGGAAGTTGACTTGCTCCACATCCCAGCCCAGATGCCTTCAGTAGTCGGGAACTGTTGCTGTTTTAATGAGTTTCTTTTTAATTAACAGCAGCTGGTGGGGGAAAGCGAGAGAGAGAGAGAGAGAGAGAGAGAAGCCTTCTCCACTGCTACCGTGCAATAGCCTCATCCCTCTGGAGCCGCCATACAGGATCTCCATGGAGCCCCAACGGGGACCAAATTGCTCCTGGCTGCCAAGCGGGTGTCCGTTTTGCTTTCAGCTTGCAAAGCGACCGAGCAATTTCCCCAAACTTCCCCTCCATCTATGGAGACTCTAATGAACCGCAGAGATAACTACCTTCTCTCCCGCTGCTGGCTGCATTAAAACCGCAGTTGGCGCGAGATGGCCGGGACCAAGCTCGGCTCAGACGTGTTTAGCTGTTTACAGATGATGCTCTTTGGCCGCTTCACTCTTGGGAGTAAATTAAAGCCGCGGATTTGACACAGCCCAGAGATGGAGCTGTACCAGTCCGGGCTGAATAAAGGCAAACGGCATTGGGAAAGTCTTGGCTCCATAAAGGTTTACCCAGAGATGCCGCCTGTCACTTTGAAAGCCCAGAAGCAGCGGCCACCTATTCTAACCAGCATCTTGGAACGGCCGTCTCTGTCTCAGTCTGGAACATGCTCTCGGTTCGATGACCCTTCATCCCGCTCCTAAGAACTGCCGTGGGTGCAAGTTAAGAATAGCAGTGGCCACCCCCATAGCCGTGGCTGGTCATATGCACACTGGGACAAAGCTGGTTGGCAGCAATGAAATTGCGTGGTAGGAACACAAGAGGAGCCCTGCTGGATCTGACCAATGGTGCATCTAGTCTGGCATCCTGTCTTGCACAGCAGCCAACCGGTTCCTCTCTGAAGGGCCAACAACAGGGCATAGAGGCCTTCCTCCTGGCTCTGGGACTCAGAAGCTGACTGCCTCTGAATGCGGAGGTTCCCCTCAGTCTCCATAGCTAGTAATCACCAGGGCTTTTTTTGAGCAGGAACACACAGGAATGCAGTTCTGGCTGGGTTGATGTCAGGGGTGTGGCCTACTATGCAAATGAGATCCTCCTGGGCTTTTTCTACCAAAAAAAAGCCCTGTGTGAAACCATGGTGACATCAGGGTGTGTGGCCTAATATGCAAATGAGTTCCTGCTGGGCTTTTTCTACAAGCAAAGCCCTGGTAACCACTGATAGACTTCTCCTCCATGAATGTCGCTAATCCCCTTTTTAAAACTGCCTGTGCCTGTGGCCATCTCTCCATTCTCTGGTAGAAGATGCCACCTTTAAATCACTCTCTGGGTAAAGAAGCGTTTCCTTTTGTCTGCCCTGAATCTACTGCCCATGAGCTTTATTGGAGGAACTTGAATTCTAATATTTTTGAGAGAAGAAGAAAACGTTCTTTTTGTCAACTGTCTCCATCTTGTGCTTAATTTTATAAACCTTTATCACGCCCTCCCCCCCCCCCCTTAGTTGTCTCTGTTCTACACTGAAGAGTCCCAAACCCATACTTTCTAACTGCATTTGAGATCTTCAGGAGAAAGGCAGGATCTCTGCGTTAGCATTAAGAGTGCTGCATTTGCAGGAGCGAGAGTTGTATCATCCAAATGGTGGATGAGCGTCCTGAACATAACAGTATGTTTCTGGGCAGCAATTACGAATTTGCAATAGAGAAGGGGAGGAAACACGAGCAGTTTTTGTGCAATTAAGCCTATTATTTCAGATGACAACTAACCGGTAATAGCCGGATTTTGAATGGGGAAATGTGCGTAATGAACCCCAAGTCTCTTGACATTTAAAAGGGGGGACGATGCACAATTCCATTTGCATGCTAAATCACATGTAGAACAGCCATTTGAAAAAATCCTTTGTTCATCATTTTGTATGTCCACATTCGGGGCAACACACAATATGGGTTTTTAGTAAAGCAGCAATATCTGCAGAAGCTGTTTAGTCCTGGGCAATTGTAGAGTCCATATCTTTTATTTGCTGTGCAAAAACATGGCAGGGGCATTCCTGGATTTTACTATTTTCAAAGCTTAGGTGAGAAAGCACGTTTTTCAGTGTTATTCCATGGGGGGAAGGGAATCTCTCTTAGGGTTTTGGGGGCGGTGCCCGATGTGGGCGGGGTTTTGGAAGGGGAGGGACTTCAGTGGGATATAATGCCAAAGAGCCTACCTTCCAAAGTGGCCATTTTCTCCAGGGGAACTGATCTCTGTCGCCTGGAGGTCAGTTGTATCAGCGAGAGCTCTCCAGCCACCACTTGGAGGCTTGCAATGCTAATCTCTGCATGTAGCAAGCGAGTAAACCAGGCATAATAATAAGATACTGGATTTATATCTTGCCCTCCACTCTGAACCTCAGAGTCTCAGAGCAGCTCACAATCTGCTTTATCTTCCTCCCCCACAACAGACACCCTGTGAGTGGGGCTGAGAGGGCTCTCATATCAGCTGCCCTTTCAAGGACAACCTCTGCCAGAGCTATGGCTGACCCAAGGCCATGCCAGCAGGTGCAAGTGGAGAATCAAACCCGATTCTCCCAGATAAAAGTCTGTACACTTAACCACTACACCAAACTGGCTCTCTAAGAGATCCCAGCCTAGTCCTCTTCTTGGTGGGCTAGTGTCTTCAAAGCATTTCTTACTCACGGCAATCCTACGGTTGCCAGGTCAGTGTTGGAAAATACCTGGAGACTTTGGGGGTGGATCCAGGAGAGGGTGGGATTTAGGGAGGGGAGTGGCCTCAGCAGGGTACAATGCCATAGAGTCCACCCTTCAAAGCAGCCACATTCTCCAGGAAAGCTGATCTCTGCCACCTGGAGATCAGTTGTAAAAGTGTGTGATATCCAGGCCCTACCTGGAGGCTGGCAACCCTAGGCGATCCTGTAGACATTCTCCAAAACATTCTATCATTGCGAGCCTTGCTCAGGTTGCGGCTTCCTGGATTGAGTCCATTAATCTCATGTTGGGCCTTCCTCTATTCCTGCTGCCTAGTTTGGTGTAGTGGTTAAGTGTGTGGACTCTTATCTGGGAGAACCGGGTTTGATTCCCCACCCCTCCGCTTGCAGCTGCTGGAATGGCCTTGGGTCACCCATAGCTCTATAGGAGTTGTCCTTGAAAGGGTAGCTTCTGAGAGAACTCTCAGCGCCACCTGCCTCACAGGGTGTCTGTTGTGGGGGAGGAAAATAAAGGAGACTGTAAGCTGCTCTGAGACTTTGATTCAGAGAGAAGGGTGGGGTATAAATCTCCAGTCTTCTTCTTCCACTTTTCCTAGCATTATTGTCTTTCCCAGTGATTCTTGTCTTCTCAGCACGTGGCCAAATTACTATAGCCTCAGTTTAGTCATTTTAGCTTCTAGGGAGATGACTTTAGGCTTGATTTGATCTAGAGCAAAAAACTGAGAGGATGAAAAACCTACAACGTTGGGGGCTGCATGGGAAAAGGGGGCTGAGTGAGAGAGGTGCTATCAGGGTGAAAAAGTCATACAAGGCTGTGGTGCATGCTCCGGATGAAAAGGAGTCATCTCAGGTTCCACAATCTGCTCTGGGATGCATGAATTGGATTCTCTGCCAAACCTTTTTGGAGCAGCGCCTTGTGGTTGCTCTCAGTCTTGTCTGCAATGCTAAACGCCCATCCTGACACCACATTTTCCATGTTTATGGCCACCTAGGTATGCAATTATTTCGGGAGGGGAGAAAATCTGTTCCCTTGGAATTAGTTCCAACTCTCTGTCTCAAGGAGCCCTCACATCAAAGCTGGAGGTTGACCAGAGACAAGAGCGAGGTGCCCTGTCTGGAGTCTGCGGTGTTGCTCCCTGGGTGAGCTGAGTCAATGCCAGCTATGCCAGCTGGGGAAAGGCCCATTGCCAAATCAACAGAAACCACAAACCACTTTCCTTCCTTGAAAATACGGCCACACTTTAGTACTCCTGATCTGCCTACTTTGAGGCAGACTTTCGGAACTGCAGATAATAAGTCTACTTTGGATAGGGTTGCCAAGTCCAATTTAAGAAATATCTGGGGACTTTGGCGGTGGAGCCAGGAGACTTTGGGGGTGGAGCCAGGAGTCATTAGGGGTGGAGCCAAGATCAAGGCCGTGACAAGCATAATTGACTCCAAAGGGAGTTCTGGCCATCACATTTAAAGGGACGGCACACCTTTTCAATGCCTTCCTTCCATAGGAAATAATGAAGAATATGGGCACCTTCTTTTGGGGCTCATAGAATTGGACCCCCTGGTCCAATCTTTTTGAAACTTGGGGGGTATTTTGGGGAGAGGCACTAGATGCTGTACTGAAAATTTGGTACCTCTACCTCAAAACTCAGCCCCCCCCCCACAGAGCCCCAGATACCCACGGATTAATTCTCCATGATTTTCTATGGGGATAAATCTCCCTAGGGAATAACAGAGTTCCCAGCAGACATTTCCCTCCCCTCCCCCCCCCGCTTTCTGACAACCCTGAAGCGGGGGTAGGGCCTCCAAACCGGGGGATTCCCTGCCCCCACCTGGCGATTGGCAACCCTAACTTTGGATTCTGCTTTGTCTTACGAAAGGCCTGCGCTAAATGTCTGGATCTGTGACTTTCTGACTGCAGCTTCGTAAAGGTGGGGATTGGAAATGGCATAGGGTTGAGGCCTGGAGATCTCCCGCTTTTACAACTGATTTCCAGCTGGCAGAGATCAATTCCTCCGGAAAAAATGGCTGCTTGGAAGGGTGGACACTATGGCATTGTCCCATGCTGAGGCCCCCTCCTCCCTGAACCCCACCCTCTCCCACCCCCAAAATCTCCAGGTATTTCCCAGCCTAATAGCGTTGCCACTTGCCAGCCCTGGGTTAGGAAATACTAGGAGATTTTAGGACCTCAGCAGGGTATCAATCCAGAGAGTCCATCTTCGGACTCAGTGATCGTCTCCTAAGAAATTAAGCTATGTGGTCTGGAGATCAGCTGCAATTCCACATTTCCAGGCCCATCCTGGAGGTTGGCAAGCCAATAAATTAGTTGAAAGAATAACATTAGAGTACGAGTAGGAAAACAATATCACTATTTGACATGGGGTCATAGTGGCCTATAGTATTTTGTTGGTTATCATCAAAGACTATTTCCCCACTGGTAGGGTTGCCAATCCCCGGGTGGGGGCAGGGGATCCCCCGGTTTGGAGGGCCTCCCCCCGCTTCAGGGTCATCAGAAAGCGGGGGGAGGGGAGGAAAATGTCTGCTGGGAACTCTGTTATTCCATATGGAGATTTATTCCCATAGAAAATCATGGAGAATTAATCTGCGGGTATCTGGGGCTCGGGGGAGGGGCTGTTTTTTGAGGTAGAGGCACCAAATTTTCAGTATAGCATCTAGTGCCTTTCCCCAAAATACCCCCCCAAGTTTCAAAAAGATTGGACCAGGGGGTCCAATTCTATGAGTCCCAAAAGAAGGTGCCCCTATCCTTCATTATTTCCTATGGAAGGAAGGCATTGAAAAAGTGTTCCGTCCCTTAAATGTGATGGCCAGAACTCCCTTTGGAGTTCAATTATGCTTGTCACAGCCTTGATCTTGGCTCCACCCCTAATGTCTCCTGGCTCCACCCCCAAAGTCCCCAGATATTTCTTGAATTGGACTTGGCAACCCTACCCACTGGACAGCCAGTATGGTGCAGTATTTATAATGTTGGCCTAGGACCAGAGACACCCAGTTTTAAACTGCCATTTGCCATGAAACTTGCTGGGTGATGCCAGACCTATCATCCTCCCTTAACCTCACAGAGTGGGGAAAGTATGGGAAGTATGGAGGAAAGCAGAAGCATGCACATCTTGGTGCCCTAAATAACCAGTACCAATACATGTTCATTATATGCAGGGCCTTTTTTAAGCAGGAACGCATAGGAATGCAGTTCCAGCTGGCTTGGCCAGCGCTTTGGCTCAAAAGTAACCCTAGAAGGCAGCCACGAGCTCCTCCCTTCCTCAGCCTCTCCACTTGCTGCAGGCGCAACGTGCAAGTGAGGGAGGGAAGAAGGAAGGGAAAGAGGCAACTATTAGGTGTGGCCTAATATGCTAATGAGTTACTGCTGGGCTTTTTCTACAAAAAAAGCCCTGATTATATGATTTTTTTTTTTTACAAGAAGAGCACTGGAGGCCCAACCTTTGGTAACCAACGAGAGCTGCCAACCTCCTAAGGATGCCAGCCTCCAGGTCGGTCAACTCAACACAAATAAGAGAATCACAAATTGCGGCTCATCTCCAGACTACACTTATCAGTTCCTCTGGAGAAGATGGATGCTTTGGAGGGTGGGCTCTATGGCATTGGACCTCATAGATATCTGTGTGCTCCCGATGTGCCCCCTCCAGGAGCTTCCCAACCCTGGAGCTGGCAATCCTCCCCCCACCAGTGGCTAGGGGGAACCTGGCAACTCTACAACCTTCAGAATTACAACTGATCTCCAGATGACGGAGACCAGGACGGAATGGCTACTCTGGGGGGTGGGGGGAGCTCCATCATCATCTCATAATCATTGTTGTCATTGTTAAAACAATTATTAAGAACTCAAGATGGCTTTCAATGTAAATAATAGTGAAATACAAGCAGGGCTTTTTTTGAGCAGGAATGCACAGGAACACAGTTCCAGCTGGCTTGGTGTCAGGAGGTGTGGCCTGATATGCAAATGAGTTCCTGCTGGGCTGTTTCTACAAAAAAGCCCCGTGTGAAACTATGGTGACATCAGGGGTTTGGCCTAATATGCAAACAAGTTCCTGCTGGGTTTTTCTACAAAAAAGAGCCCTGAATACAAGAAAATACATACGTTTATGTGCATGGCATTATATTCCTCTGAGGTCCCTCTCCTCCCCAGCATCCACCCCCAGATTTTCAGGAATGTCCCAACCAGGATTTGGAAACCTCCCAATCAGATAGGGCTTCTCAACCTTGTTTCAGGTCGTGCTGCTCCCTTTTCCATGGAAGAGGCAGTTCTGCTTTCCTGCGTTGCTGAATGTATTCTTTTGGGGCTGGGAACCACCTTTCTCCGGCACCTCCAAGGGGAAATGGGGGAGCAAGGAGAGCCTGGTGGCTTTGCTCATCTCCCAGAACATCCTCTTTCAATGAGTCAGAAAGAATGTAATGTCCTAGCAAAGGGCTGTACGGCAGAGGAACACTGATAAACACGGATGAAGAATGGCATAAAGAGAAGGAAGGTTTAGGATCCAAGCCTGAGATGTGCTTTTATGTTTTCAATAAACAGCCTTCAGTTCTTTTTGGAGTGGCATCCTTCAAAAGCTGCTTAGTTTTCCTTGAACGCCTGTATGAGAAACATCCTATCTGGCCACTGAAGGGGTTGTTGCAGCCTCCTCTACTGGGTGCTCTGACAGCTAGTTCTTAAATGTGTGAAACTGTCAGCAGAAAGTTTCAATTCTTGCAAATTGAGTTGGCTTGCAAGATGCTAACTGCTATTAACCTTAAGTGCCCTGGGAAACTCTCTCTTTTTCCTCCATCCCCAATCTTTATCTTCTGCAAAGATGCCCATGATGAGACCTAATGCAGAATCCTTCAACTGTCCAGGGAGGAGGTGACTCACTGGCTTGCCTAGCCCTGAGCAGAGGGTTGCCAGATTCTGGGTGGGGCCTGGAGATCTCCTGGAATTCCAACTGACTCCAGACAACAGAGAACAGTTCCCCTGGAGAAAACGGCAGCTTTGGAGGCACTAAATGAAAACATTTTTTTGTGGGCCTCTAAATATATTGTGGGCCCTAGGCACTGTGCCTAACGGATAAGTCGGCCCTGGCTACAGCCTGGGGTGAACTGATTTTGGGGCAGGGAGGGAGCTCACTGGGGTACAATGCAATCGAGTCCACTCTCCAAAGTAGCCATTTTCTGCAGGGGACATGATTTATTTTTTCGTCCATTGTGTGACACAGAGCGTTGAACTGGATGGGCCATCGGCCTGATCCAACATGGCTTCTCTTATATTCCCTTTTGTCATCTGGAGATCAGTTGTAACTTAGGAAGATCTCCAGGCCACACCTGGAAGTTGGCAATCCCAATAGGGCCACTGGCTCCTCCTAGGCTGGGGGTGGGGGAAGGTCTTCTGCAAAGATGTCCATGATGAGACCTAATGCGTAACTAAGTGGCATCCCCCAAATGCTCTCCCATTTTTCCAAGTGTCTGAAAACTGAGTTGAGGGTCACCTTGGGGTTGCTAATGTCCAGGTGGTAGCTGGAGATCTCCTGAGTTTGCAACTGATCTCCAAAGAACAGAGATCACTTCCCCTGGAGAAAATGGCGGTTTTGAAAGGTGGGTTCTATGACCCTGTCTCCTCCTCAAGCCCCGCCTCCCCTAGGCTTTACCCCTTAACTTTCCGGGTATTTCCCAACCCAGCGCTGGCAACTCCATTATGTGATTACCTGTTGAACCCCCTCCCGGCATCCATTTTGTGGTGATGCCCGTAATGTGTTCTCCAAATCCCCAGACCCTGCCCTTCTTGGGCTCCATCACAAATCTCCCAACCCAGAGTTGACAACCCTGATCACAGAGCAAAAAAACCCCAAAAAAAACAATTATGGGATCACAGTTGAAATGCACTACAAGAAACACAAAACATAACTCTGATATATATATAGGCTACCATACTTTTACTGATGAATGTCACAAAAATAGACAGGAAGAAACAATTTTCAACGAAGCTCGTTGTTTAGTCATACAGCATCCAATTAGCTAGTTACAATAACAGACGCATTTCATGCTGCCACTTCAGTATTGTTAATGTCTTCTTCTTGTTGAGCTGTATGTAGTGAAGGAGTAAGCCAGTATCTTTAAAACAAAAACGTGCAAAGCTTTTCCATCTCCTTGCTGACCAAAACACTCTCCATGAAGGAACCACCTTAAAAATACAGATAACAATGCTCTGGTAAAGTTTGTTATTGCACTAATATGGTGCATTTTAAGGACCCTGGGATGAATTCAAACTTTAATCCCCAAATTATTCAACTCATAGCCCATCTCAGGCTTTCATAAGGTTGCCAACTTTGTGCAGGAAAATACAAGGAAAGTTGGGGGGGGGGGTTAAGGCCTGGGGAGTTGCTCTTGCCGCTTTTCTCTGGGTTTTATCCCCTTTCCTGCAGGCCACCCGACGCTGATTCTTGAACAGAGCTGCTTCTTGTCCAGCGTGCAAAAGGCATGTCAGTGTGAGCGCATGAACACTGAGATGCTCTGCAGTGCATGTTCTGACATTTGGGTACATCGCAGCTTGCAAAGGTCACTCGGAATGGGCCATGTTTTAGAAGGCAATGATGGATTCCACCCACCTCCTCACCAGTATGTCTTTAACCGTATATGAATAAGGAGTTTCTTTGCTTTCGAGGAGGAAGAGAGATGGCTGCTGAATAAACGGGCAATCTTAGAAATGAAGCAGTTGGGGCAGCCGCCCTGGGCCCCACACTGGAGAGACACCCACCAGCCTGCAGCCAACCGCCCCTATCCCATCACTGCCTTGAAATCCTCCAGCCGTGCAGAGAGGAGGGGTCTGGCTGACTGGCTTAGCCCTGAGTAGAAGGTTGCTAGCTTCTGGGTGGAGCCTAGAGAGCCCCCAGAATTCCAACTGATGTCCAGATGACAGAGATCAGTTCCCCTGGAGAAGAAAAATGGCAGCTTTGGAGGCTTTGGACCCTGCTGAGGTCCCTCCCATCTCCCAAACTGGCCCTCCCCAGGCTCCTAAACCATTACTGGCTCAAAAGGCATTTTGAGTAGGAGAAAGTCCCTTTAAATCTTCATCTGTTGGAGTCCTCCTCATCCACATTTTCTCATAGCTCAAGTTACAGACTCACTGGAAACACAAGTTTGAATCTTGGATTGGGCTGGGGAACACAGCAGAGAGTGGAGATTTTTGGAGGGAGTGAAGGAAAGCTTCTGGACCCTCCTCTTGACCCCCCCCCCCCACCAATCTTTTGTGCTGTGACATTGCATCTGTTGGCTCCAGGTTGCTTTGGAGAAGTGGCCAAACTTGAAAAGACTCAAGACGGAGACAGAATGTGTCGTTCCCCACCCCCCTCGGATTTGGAAACAAATTGAGGGTTTTATGAACAGTTGTTGATCTGGCTGGCTATGTGGGCATGATGTTCAATTAGGGTAATAAAATCCAAAGTGTGGAGCTGTAAAAAAACGTCAGGGTGGTTTCAGAAGCACAGTGGTGTGTGGTGTTGGGAGAGGAGAGGAAAAGGCAGAGCTGGTAGGGTGCGAAAGACAGACCTTAATGAAGAGCAGGCACCCCAGTTTAAGTGGGGGTTTGCATCGGCAACCTAGCACAGCCTCCTGTTTCCAACAGAAGCCACCTCAAGATTGCAAAAAAAAAAAGTTTGCAAGCAGCTAAGGTTGCCAACTTCCAGATGGACCCTGGAGATTGTCAGCTTTTTCAACTGAACTCCCAAGTTAGGGACATCAGTCTCACTGGAGAAAAGGGCAACTTTGGAGAGTTGACTTCATGGCACTGTACCATGCTGAGGTTCCACCCTCCCCACCCCCCACCCCCAAATCCCCAGGTCTTTCCCAACCCAGAGTTGGCTACTCAGGCCTGGATATCTTTCAGAACTACAACTATTCTCCAGGCTGGAGAAATCATTTCCTCTGGAGAAAATGGCTGCTTTGAAAGGTGGAGTATCTGCTGAGCAGGACTTTTTCTGTAGAAGAACCCCAGCTGGAACTCATTTGCATATTAGGCCACACCCCCTGGCACTAAGCCAGCTGAACCCGTGTTCTTGCTCAAAAAAAGCCCTGCTGCTGAGGCCCCACCCGCCCCAGGCTCTACCCCAAATTTCTCAACCTGGAGTTGGGAAGCCAACAGCAGGGCATGAAGGTGGTGGAATTAAATGCTCTGAATGTGAAGGTCCAACATAGTCCTTGTGGCTAATGGCCTTTACAACTCTCTCCTCCTTCTCTTTGTCAACCCTCCTTTGAAACACGGTCTCAGCTGATGGGCATCACCCCACGGCAGGGCAGGGAGGGCTCAGGCAAGGCGTGTTGGCAGGGTGGGAGGGAAGGGGAGCTGCTGCTGAAATGGATGCTGTTGCTCAAACAAAGTTTGGCAATTATCCCCACATTTTGGCAAGTGGCCTAGAAGGAAATGGGGAAGGGGGAACCAGCTGGGATTCTGAGGTCTTTGTTTTGTTTTTTTGTTTGTCATCTGGCAATAGAGATGTTCTCCCTGCTTTGGGCTTAGGCAGGAATTTGCTTTGGGAAAGCAAGCAGTGCACATACACCTTGTGCACCCCACCTCCCTCCCAAAGAAACAGTAATAATCACCACACCTCTCTTGGATCCTTGCTCAGTATGGGACTCACTGTTCCATACCTTTGCTTAGCTTTTGCAGGGATCACAAACTCTGAACTTTGCAAAGTAGGAGTCGAGTAGCACCTTTGAGACCAACAAAGTTTTATTCAGAATGTAAGCTTTCGTATGCATGCGTACTTCATCAGACAAGGGGATGGGGTACTTTGTAATCCAAGTTGGCTGAGCTCAGAATTCACTGGTTTGACATGTTTTGAGACTGTCCTTCCATCCAAAGTTCCTCAAAGAGAAAGAGTCATTCCTCTTCGCCATTCCTTCTCCTCCTTTGTCTGCTAGGACATGCGGGGCCAAAGAGAAGTAATGAGACCGTGGCTCAGTGGCAGAGTATCTGCTTTGCATGCTGGAAGTCCCGGGTTCAATCCCAGGCATCTACAGCTGCAAGATTCTCAGGTGACCTAAAAGACCCCTGCCTGAGACCATGGAGAACTGCTACCCTTCAGCTAGACAACACTGACCTTGATGGATCAACTCAGTATGGCAGCTGCATGCGTTCATAAGGAAAAATGACTGTCTTCACCAGGGATTTTTTTTATGTAGAAAAAGCCCAGCAGGGACTTATTTGCATATTAGGACACACACCCTGCCATCACCATTGTTTCCCACAGGGCTTTTTTGTTAAAAAAAAAAAAAAGCCCAGCAGAAACTCATTTACATATTAGGCCACACCTCCCGATGCCAAGCCAGCTGGAACTTCGTTCCTGTACAATCCTGCTAAAAAAAAAAAGCCTTGGTCTTCATACTGTCAGCATCCACAGCACGTAAGTGGGGTCAGGGATGGGGGAAGGCATAGGTTGCCAACTCTGGGCTGGGAAATTCCTGGAGGTTTGAAGGTGGAACCTGGGAAGGGACAGAGTTTCGGGGAGGGGGGGAATTCAGTGGGGTATAATGACATAAGGTCCTTTCTCCAAAGTGACTGTTTCCTCCAGGGGAACTGATCCATATCATCTAGCAATCAGCTGTAAGTCCAGGAGATCTCCAGCCCCACCTGGAGACTGGCAACTTTAGGAAGGATTGGGAAGATCTTCTGTGGCTTGAATGCACAAACTGAGTTCAAGAGGGGATTGGATAAACATCTGGAGCAGAGGTCCATCAGTGGCTATCAGCCACAGGGTAGATTGAACTCTGTGTCTGGGGCATTGATGCTTTGTATTCTTGGTGCTTGCGGGGGACAGTAGTGGGAGGGCTTCTATGGGCCTGGCCTCACTGGTGGACCTCCTGATGGCGCCTGGTTTTTTGGCCACTGTGTGACAGAGTGTTGGAGTGGATGGGCCAATGGCTGATCCAACATGGCTTCTCTTATGTTCTTATGAGTTCAGCTCTTTCTGTCTTCTTCTGTTGTTATATTATTCCCTGATACTTCTTCCTAGGAGGAGCTGGGTCCCTACCTGGCAGGATCCTTATAGCTCTGACTGATTTCCTCAGGTCTATCCGAGCTAACAAAACAACCTGAAGGAGAGTCAGGAAATAAAGACTGGGTTGCAGTCTATCATTAGCCAGGGAGCTTGGCAGCGGCTGTCTTAGTGAATCAAGCTGACAAAGGTGACCTTGGTTTCATTATGTGAGATTGTCAGTGTCCGTCTCCCCGAGCCTTTGATTGATTCTTAAGAGTGTGTCTCAGCAAAAGAACCTGTGGCTCTTCCAAAAAAGCATCTCCGTTTGTTGACATTTTCCGGGCTTTCATGTCTCCCCCCCCCCCCCCGCCCTTTACTTATGACATACAATTCTCTGTCATTCAGACTGCGGGTATTTCATGCATGTTTTTTTAAAAATTGGCACTCAGCCACTCCAAATTTCTGCTCTTTTTTGCAAAATTTACCTGGCAGCTGCATAACATAGATCGAAGTCCTAAGAACATTTTCCAGGGAGCTGGCTCCATTCACTAAAATGGGGCTCCCCAGTAGACCTGCTGAGGATTGCTTCCATAGTCTATGAAAGCAATGATGAAGGCACCAAAGTCTCTCCCTTCCGAGACTGTTGGAGTTCTTCTTCAAAAGCTGCTCTGGCTTCTGAAACTGGAGCTGTGAATCGCCTGCATATTTTAAGGCAGGTCATAATGGCTAGAAATTTATCTATTTCTTCTTCCAACACTTTTTTTTTTTTTTGCTTGTCTTACTTTGCTTTTATTAGACAGGATTTTTGAAAATTGTCAACCTCTTTCATTTGTCCTTATTGCAAACAATCTTGGGAGCCATGGTGATCAATAGACATCTGTAAATATAGAGAAGGGCTGAATGAACGAACGAGTGAATGAATGAATGAATGAATGAATGAATGAATGAATGAATTGATGAATGAATGAATGAATGAAAAAGGTACCGCAAGATGTATATATGTCATGATTCCATGTACTGCTGAGGGGCAAAAAATAAAAAACCATACAACTGGGTGGGGAATTCATTGGTTGGTAATTTTAAGTTTCACAATGTAACACCCCCCCAAAAAAAACCCTCCCACACATTCCCACTTCAATTCTCAGTTAGCATCTCTTGCAGTTGCACAGAGGGTCTTTGCCCTGCCTATTCCTGGGACAACTAACCAATCATCACTTGGAGGGGTGGCCACACAAGCAGGTGCTTTTTGGCCAGCACTTCCATTCATCATCATGAATGAGGGGGCTAAGGTAGTGTGGCCAAGTGTATTGAGACAATTGGGATGGCAGCGTAGACTACAGACTTGTGCCTTGAGCCATGGAGGGCACTGAATTTTGGCCTGCCTCATTCAGGGACTGCCAACAAGTTGCCACTTTTCATTGAGGTTCCCTTACAGCATTGCTGTTGCCAGGGAGTGATCGCAACCTGCATAGAGAATGAAGGAGAAGAACTAGAATGAACAGCCGGGCTACAAAGAATGTGGCTCAAGTCCCAGAATCCCTCTCTTCCTCTCTCTGTCTTTGCTGTATTTGGAGCTGTGAAAATACAAATCGAAGCACTCATGGATGGGGGGGGGGTGGACATTTTTGGGATTTTCCTGGGGGAAAAATGCTTACTTTCTGGAATATAAGTATGTTGCAATGATATTTGCTGATTCCTTTGCATCCCCCTTGGTTGTAATTGCCCTTGCTTCCCCTCAGAGTGGCTATCACTTGGCCGCACCTGATTGGCTATGTATTGTTACAATGTTATCAGGAAGCGAACCCTGGTTATAGCCAACACCAGGTTGGGAAATTCGTGGAGATTTGGGGATGGAGGCTGGGGAGGGCAGGATCTGAGAGACCTCAGCAGGGTACACTGCCATAGAGTTCACTCTCCAAAGCAGCCATGATCTCTTTAGTCTGGAGGTCACTTGTAATTCCAGGGGAACTCCAGGCCCCACCTGGGAATTGTTGATAGGGCTGCCAATCCCCAGGTGGGGCAGGGGATCCCCAGGTTCGGAGGCTCTCCCCCCCCACTTTGGGGTCATCAGAAAGCGGAGGGGGGAGGGGAATGCCTGCTGGTCACTCCATTATTCCCAATAGAGGCCGATTCCCATAAGGTACAACAGAGAACTGTTCTGCAGATATCTGAGCCCCCTGTTTTTTGAGGTAGATGCACCAAATTTTCTGCATAGCATCTGGTGCCTCTCCTAAAAACACCCTCCAATTTTCAAAAAGATTGGACTGGGGGGTCCAATTCTGTGAGCCCCAAAAGAAGGTGCCCCTATACTTCATTATTTCCAGTGCATCTAAATGGTGTGCAGTCCCCTTAAATGTGATTGGCCAGAACTCCCTTTGGAGTTAAATTATGTTTGTCACAACCTTGCTCTTGGCTCCATCCCCAAAGTCTCCTGGCCCCACCCCCAAAGTGTCCTGGCTCCACACCCAAAGTTTCCAGATATTTCTTGAACTGGACATGGCAACTGTAATTGTCGACCCTGATGGAATCGGACCACCCATGAGGCTAAACCAAGAAGGAAGAAGAAGCAGTAGTCAGAAGGAAAATGTCACCGAAGCTCCAGAGAACAAGAGTAACAGCAGTCTCGAACGGAGTGAAAAAACAGAAACAGGACTTTTTGTTTTTTAGCAGCAACTCCTTTGCATATAAGACCATACACCCCTGATGTAGCCAGTCCTCCTGGAGCTTACAGTAGGTCTTGTAAGAAGAGCCCTGTAAGCTCTTGGAGGATTGGCTACATCGGAGGGGTGCAGCCTAATATGAAAAGGAGTTCCTTCTACAAAAAAAGCCCTGACGGCAAATTTTCTCACAGTACTCTTTTCTGGGGAGAACATAAGAGAAGCCATGTTGGATCAGGCCAATGGCCCATCCAGTCCAACACTCTTGTCACACAGTGGCAAAAAAAAAAAAAAAAGGTGCCAGGAAGGAAAAAGCCTACACCAAAATTGCTGCTTTTTGAACCTGCTGGAAGATTCAAAGCAGCTCAAATATTCCTCCGGACCAACGCTTCCCACAGTTGTCTGCATTAAGCAGAACAAGTTAGATCACCGACAAACCAAATGGGAGTTAATCAATGTGAATGACTGTTGCTGACGCTGCCCCGCAGCTGCAAGACAAAGGAAGACGCAAGTGGCACAATAGCTGCTGTCATGACGCTTCTATGCTTGAGCAGCGAACGTGGAAGGTGTTTCCTTTCTAGCCTCAGAAGTCTCCAGAGCTGTCATAACAGCCAGCAGCTGCCGGCAGCTACATCTTCAGCTGCCTCTCTGTAGCCTTGTGCAGGGCCTTCTTTTTTTTGTAACAGGAACTCCTTTGCATATTAGGCCACACAAACCCTGATGTAACCAATCCTCCAGGAGTAGGCTTCCCAAATCCCCCGCTTTGCCTGGTGACCCCCGATTTGAAGCCTTCTTCTCCCGCTAGCCAAAACTCTGGAAAGCGGGGGGGAATGGCGGCCCTTCCCACCCAGCCCCGATCTCAGCAACTTTTCCTTGCCCTGCCCTTCCCACCCAGCCCCGATCGCAGCAGCCTTTCTTCAGTTTTCCCAGGCTGCTTCCGGTCCCAATCAGCTGGCTGGCGGGAGAGGGGGGGAGAGAGGGAGCCCCGCCTGCAAAGGACCATGTGCCTTTGCACCTCCAGAGGCTTGACTTGAAAGGCTTCCATTTAGGATGGTGTGTCTGTGTGTGTTTCTGTGAAGAAGCTGGCAGCAAATGGTGAGTTGAGAGGCTGATCCGCTGCTTCAGACTGGCCAGAAAGAGGGGGGGGGGAGGAGAGAGGGAAACGTCTTCATTATTTCCTATGTGATCGATTCTCATAGGGTATAATGGGGAATTGTTCTGGAGGTTTCGGGAGCTCTGGGGGAGCTGTTTTTTGAGGTAGAGGCACCAAATTTTCAATATAGCATCTAGTGCCTCTTCCCAAAGTACCCCCCAAGTTTCAAAACGATTGGACCAGGGGGTCCAATTCTATGAGCCCCAAAAGAAGGTGCCCCTATCCTTCATTATTTCCTATGGAAGGAAGACATTTAAAAAGGTGTGCTGTCCCTTTAAATGTGATGGCCAGAACTCTCTTGGAGTTCAATTATGCTTGTCACACCCTTGTTCCTGGCTCCGCCCCCAGTGTCTCCTGGCTCCACCCCCAAAGTCTCCTGGCTCCACCCCCAAAGTCCCCAGATATTTCTTGAATTGGACTTGGCAACCCTATCCAGGAGCTTCCTGTAGGAAGAGCCCTGTAAGCTCTTGGAGAATTGGCTCCATCAGGGAGGTGCAGCCTAACATGCAAAGGAGTTCCTTTTCCTCTGTGAGGGGCACCATCTTTTGGAAACACTTAGATGCCTGCCACCAAGTCAGACCTTGAACCAATTAACCTGGTGCAGTTAGGTAAGGCTGATGGAAGCTACCAATCTCTTGTGCAGAGATTCTTCCCAGCCCTGCAACCTCAGATCCATTTAGCTCGAGAAGGGCCTTTAAATTCCAGGAAATGCTGTATTCGGAATGGTGCTCATGATGCTCCTCCCCAAATATTTTAGAGGCGCAAAGCATACCACCCCCAGCATTGTACAATGTAGGACTAGATTAACAGTTTCTAGGCACACACATCAGATTTAGAGTTCCCAGCCTCCCGCTGGGGGCGAGGGTTCCCTCAATTTTGGGGCCTCCAACCCACTGGCACACAACCGGCCAGTGGGGAGAACCCCACCCTAAAGAGCTATATTGGCGCCTGCTGATGGTGTCACCTGGAAGTGACATCATCACACTAGGCATATCACATGGGGACACTCTAGCATTTGGCCAAAAACCTCTATTGCGCATGGGGATATGCCGGGTGACGTCATTGCACTTGAAAACCCTAATCAGGTTGTGTGTGTTCTTGGGTTCAACTCTGGGAAAGTAAATCAAAAGAAAAGAAGTTGGCATGTCTGAGAGTTCTGGGTGCCCTGATAGATCCCTGGTGCTTCTGAGTTTCATGTATACGTCAAACTCAAGACCCATCACTGGATAACCCTCAGGCACACAGTGACATCATGGGGTATGGGAAATCCGTCCTGCTCCCAGTAAGCCCACCCCCAACTGCCAGGAAGGACCTGGCAACCTTAGTCAGGGCCATGGTGGATTTGCAAACCATCCTTCGTGTGTCATGTCTTATTCTTTCTTGGATTTTAACTTTCTTTTGCCATTACGTGCTTGACTGGTTTATTCCTTCTGAGCATTTACAATTAAAGCCAGATGCTGAACCTTTGAAAAACACCACTGGTGTTCTGAAGTGCCTGCCCAGCAAAGAACAAGAAAAGACTTCCATCTGGGAAACATAGCCAAAGAAAAGTCAACTGGGTAGCACAAAGTACCTTTTTTGGGTGGGCTCCAGCATTTATTAAGGCCAATGACTCAAAATTCAATATTGTGATATAAAAACAGTCTCCACTGTTCTGTATTGAAATAAGGGGCATTATTATAGGTCTTCCTTAACAGCAAAAACATAAAGGATGAATTCTGTTGCTAAATTAGGTGTTGTTTTTTCCTACCTTGTTGGGTGGTCCTTTAGAGTAGACCCAAGTTTCTTGGATGCGCGATGCTTCATATCCTCTTTCATTTACTTTGGTTGGGGTCAGACTGGCCCCGTTGCCTTTTTTAGTTTTTCACACCATACACAATTACTTTGTGCAGTCCAGCCCCACAAGACATAAAGATGGAAAAGCAGCTCGGAAGGGTGTTCAAAAGGATTAGTCAGATTCATGGAAGATCAGCAGCTAACAATTGTGCCGATGATAGGGTAGCCAGCTCTGAAGTGGAAAACGCCTGGCGATTTTGGGGATGGAGCTTGGGGAAGGTGGGGTTTGGGAGAGGAGGGACCTCAGTATGGTATACCATAGAGGCCAACCTCCTAAGGAGCCATTTTTTTCCCATGGGAACTTTCTTGGTTGTCTGGAGATCAGTTGCAACAGCAGGAGGTCTCCAGGTGCCACCTGGAGATTACCAACCCTAGCTGATAAACTATTGAACATCCATGAGTATGTAACGATTTATTTATTTATGCATTCGATTCATAGGGATGGCTCTGAGCATGTAACACAACATGGTCGTTATTCTTCCCCATCCTGGGACATTAAATTTAAAAAGTCTTCAGGGGGTGATACCAGACGGGCATTTAAAGCCACCCGGGGGGGGGGGCGAGAGGCAGGCGGACCAAAAAAGCATGTCCACACGCACACATCTGCCTGCCATCCCTGTCCCACCCCAGTCCCGTCCCAGGCTTGCCGGAAGCCGGCTCAAAAAGGCACCACTTTCAAAGTGGTACCTTTTCGCTGGGGCACCTCTGAGGCACCTCCCCAGATGTTTGGAAAGCCAAGAGGCGCCCAGAGAGCTGCGGATGGGACACGAGAGTATTTCAGATGCTCCCTGGGTGCCAACGGCCGGCCCCTTTTCCGCGTGCTGTCCAGAAGCTCTGGGGTGCTCCATTTCTGGCCAGCTCTCTTTGGAATGGCTTGAAGCTGACCCAAACTGGCTGTCTGGTATCACTTAGGGAGAAGCGATTCTAGGGCATTCACAAAGACTGCCTCCTCTACACAGCATTGTATTTCTGGTTTAGCACATAGATGGTGCATTTTAAATGGCATTTCCAATGGATTTTAAAGGAACATAAGGTGCAAGACAAACGGACCACAAGCAAGTCAGAGTTTAGTGGCTCACCAGCATTTCCTATGGAGCTTGGAAACGAAAAGCCAGAGTAGATACCAGAACCCTGGTATGATATGCTCTTGGTAGGTTCCTGATGGGATATCCCACTCCACTTCGGGTCTAGCCCAGGGATGGCCAAACTTGCTTAACATGAGAGCCACATAGAATAAATGTCAGATGTTTGAGAGCTGCAAGACATGAATGTCGGATGTTTAAGAGACACGAGGAAGGAAGGAAAATAGATGGGGGGAGAGGGGAAGGAAGAAAAAGGTGGAAAGAAAGCAACTTTAAATACATTCTCCAAGCTGCTGGTTGGCTTGGCTCAGAGAAGTGATTTAAAGAGACAAATGCCTTTTTCAAGCTGGCCAACGGGGTGGGGGGACTTCAAGAGCCACTCGATATGTGTGAGAGAGCCACTTGTGGTTCCCAAGATGCAGCTTGGCCACCCTTAGTCTTGCGGCTTGCAGTGGGCAAGGTTGGTTCTCTCACAGCATACCCAGGATTTGTTTTGTTCCCAACCTACATCTCCATCTTTTTATTTTTTATTTCCTCTGCAGGTTTGGCCGTCCATCAGATTATCACCATCACAGTCTCTCTCATCATGGTCATAGCTGCTCTGATAACGACGCTCGTCTTAAAAAATTGGTAAGGATCAGAGTGTGGTTGCCAGGATGGGTGGGTGGGGGATTATGCCACAGTTAATAAGGATGCTGGGTTACTTTTCAGATGCAGAAGAGAGAGAAGAAATGCTATGAGCAGCAAATCCCACAGGAGACTCTCATTAATTAATTCAGTACCAGAGTTTACAGGATTTTTCCTTGTTCCATTCCTTTAATTGCTTTATCCTTTTCCTCTGCCATGAGTTCCAGTCTTCTCAGAATTTCTGGTATAACTTGGAGGGTTTCTAAAACTAATTTTGGAAGTGGAGTATGGGCAGCTAGACACACTACTCCCCTCTTGCCTTGCATCTTTCCTTACTCTTATGTTACTGATGCATCTGATTGCCCACCAAGGTCGGATAACGAGTCGGACACGATGCATTGGATTTAAATTGGGCCACTTTATTAACTTACAACATGAACAGCAAGGGAACCCCACCAGCGGCCTGGCCAGGGCTAGGGGTCACCGCGACCGCTCCCCTGCCATTAACGGGCGAGGACCCAGCCCCCCTTCCGGAGCTGAGCTGCTCAGCTCCCTCCAGGCAGGCCCAGCAGGGAGGCCCGCACCAGAGGGCCCAAACCCAGACGCACGTCTCGACGGAAAGGCACCCTCTAGCCGAGCCTCCTGGACAGTCTGCATTCTCCAACCCGGGTCTCCGAACCCCAAGGCCGATCATGCCAGACCCCAAAATTTCCCCCAAAGTGGGGGATGCTTCACAGTCCTCCCCTAGCCGCATAGTGTCCTAAACCCCTAAAACCTGCCAACTAAAGTGACCACCTATTTAAAGGCACCTTCCCAGAGCCAATTCCACAATCCACTGCACTGCTATGCAGGGTAGGCGAAAAACACACCCCAGCACCGGCCAATCAGCTGGGGCGTAAAAAATTCCTACCCGGCTCCCCGAATGAGGCAACCAGCAATGCCCACATAGCATACAGGGCGGGTGGGAGGGCCGATCGTCGAGGGACTGGAGAGGGGGACGGGGAGCTAGCCGTTGGCACGGCTAAACCCCGCCCCCTGTAAAGCGCGCTCAAACAGCGCGCGGACCAACTCTCCCGCCCTGGAGGGCAAACAAATCAAAGCAGCCTAGCAGCTACGCTGCAGGCTGCAAGATTACGATTGCCCACCAAGGTCGGAATAACGAGTCGGACACGATGCATTGGATTTAAATTGGGCCACTTTATTAACTTACAACATGAACAGCAAGGGAACCCCACCAGCGGCCTGGCCAGGGCTAGGGGTCACCGCGACCACTCCCCTGCCATTAACGGGCGAGGACCCAGCCCCCCTTCCGGAGCTGAGCTGCTCAGCTCCCTCCAGGCAGGCCCAGCAGGGAGGCCCGCACCAGAGGGCCCAAACCCAGACGCACGTCTCGACGGAAAGGCACCCTCTAGCCGAGCCTCCTGGACAGTCTGCATTCTCCAACCCGGGTCTCCGAACCCCAAGGCCGATCATGCCAGACCCCAAAATTTCCCCCAAAGTGGGGGATGCTTCACAGTCCTCCCCTAGCCGCATAGTGTCCTAAACCCCTAAAACCTGCCACTAATAAGGCCAAGTCTCTACTTAGGGCTTAGTACCCACCGGGAGGCCCAAAGCCACCCGCAACCCTTGCTGCAAATCTCTCAGAAAAAGCACGTTACCCTTTTCCGAGAGATGCACCCCATCCCCTCTGTAGAGGTCAGGACATCTCGCTGAAATATCCGGATGGGATAAATAGTGGCCCAAACCCTTTTCGAGTAATTTTTTAATTTCTTTATTGGCTTTATACCTAGCTCTTTCTAAGGCTGCAGGGTCCACAGCATGACGCCACACTTGGCGGGGCAGCATGGCTGACCAAACTATCGTGGTCTCCGGCCATCGCTCCCTGATGCGCTGGAAGTCATCCCGGGCTTGCCACACCAAGGCCTTACCCTTCAATAACCCCAGATCATTACCTCCCAGGTGAACCATTAAGACCTGTGGAGGAGGACCCGCTCTATCTTTGAATAACAACGGCAGCAAGCCTGGCCACTGGAGGCCCCGGCGCCCCTGCCATTCGATAACCGCATGCTGGCTGAGTCCCAGCTGAGAGCCGACCGCAGTTCTCCGTGCTTGAAGACCAGCCCAAAAGACGTAGCTATGGCCGCAGATGAGAACTCGGCACCGGCTCCTCTGGCCAGGAACAGCAGCATCTAAAAAGAGAAAAACCGTTAACCACAAACGGAACCAACTCATGCACACAATCCAATGCGCTCATAGCCCATAAAAGGGGCGGATGTATGTCTTATAGGTTGAGGAACGCCAACGCCCCAGCCTCTGAATAGAGGTGGAAGGCAACCCCATAGCAGCCGCTGTCGAGGCCGCCCCAATTCTAAAGGAGTGGGTACCAAACCGCACCCCTGATAACCCTAACTCACCCAGCGCCCTAGACGTAACCGCCCAGAACTGGTGCTTCGTTAACGGCTTACCATCCATGTGTATAAACAAAAATCCGTCCTTGGGCCCGCGCACTGCCAAATAAGCAGCCAACGCATTAACTGGACACAACTCAAGCTCGGAACAACTACCCAGCTCAAGCACAGTACCCCGCTGCATCTGATCCGTCTTCGAGCGACGGACAGTAACAACCGCCTTAGGCCCCAACAACCTCAGGTCCCTGAGCTGCAAAGCCCTACCAGAAACATCGTTCCTAGACTGAGCAACCAGCTCACTCACCCTAAGCGCCCCAAAAAAGGCCAACAAGGACGCGGCATGAAATAAACATGCCTCAAAAGGCGAGGCACACACCACGCCCCATACTCTCTTCAACCCCTGCAGAATCGACGGAGACACCGGATTCCGCGTATCAGCCCTGGGCCCGGCTTCTCTAGCCCACCCCTCCAGCATCTTTCGAAGACGAAAATCTGCTGTATCTTCCCTATAACCGAGTGCCTTACTTGCAAAAGCCAATGCAGAAAGGCGCCCCCTAATAGATCGCACGGCCAACCCCTTACCTCGCAAAGACACACAGTAATGGAGCAATTCCTCCACCGGGAGGGGCCAAACCCTGCGATACCCTACCTCAGCCCGAAAGTCTTCAAACTGCCGCACGGCCCGCTCATAAGACTTCCGAGTGCTGGGTGCAATGGCTAGGCCTATCGCTCTGCAGGCTTCGGCTCTCCAATCTGCCATAGCTCCTGGGGCATTGGCACCGGCTCTCCGTCTGCCTCCGGGGCCAGCTGACGAAACCTCTCCATCTGTTTACGAGATAGAGCATCAGCCACCCCGTTGCTCACCCCGGGAACATGCCTGGCTAAAAACAATATGTTAAGCCGCAAGCAGCGCAGAGTAAAGGCCCTCACCAACCTCATTACCCTCTGCGATTTGGATGAAAGGGAATTAATGACGTGGACTACTGCCATGTTATCACACCAAAAATGGACAGTGTGATTGGCCATATCCTTCCCCCACAGCCAAACCGCAACTAAAATGGGAAAAAACTCGAGAAACGTAAGATCTCGGTTCACCCCTACCTGGGTCCAGGAATCAGGCCAAACATCCGCGCACCAATGTCCGCGAAAGTAAACGCCAAAGCCTAAAGATCCTGCAGCATCAGACATGACCTGTAGTTCAGCCTCAAGCATCAAGTCGTCCCTCCAAAAGGAGACCCCGTTAAACGACTCCAAAAATTCCAGCCAAACCCTCAGATCATCCCTCATGCTGCAGGTAACCCTAGTTCTATGCTGGGGCAAGCGTAACCCTGCCATAGCATCACACAGTCTCCTGAGAAAAGCCCTTCCCGGAGCAACTACTTTGCAAGCAAAGTTGAGGTGCCCCACCAACTGCTGCAATTCCAGCAGAGTGACCTTCCTCCTATGAAGAAATGCCTTAATCCTATCCCTCAACTCCCCCAATTTCTGCAAAGGCACCCTAGACAACTGATCAATTGTGTCAATCTCAATTCCCAGGAAGATCAACCTCTGGGTTGGACCTTCCGTTTTTTCCGGTGCCAAGGGTACCCCAAGTTCAGTAGTGAGCTCAGCAAAACCAGCCAGCAGCTGGCCACACTGCCCAGTCCCTACGGGCCCCACAAACAGGTAGTCGTCCAAATAATGAACAACGTCCTGCAACCCCACTTTCTTTCGCACAGCCCATTCTAAAAATGTGCTAAAACGCTCGGAAGCGGAACATGACACAGAGCAGCCCATTGGCAATGCTCTATCCATGTAAAATTGGCCCTCAAAAGAAAATCCTAAGAGATCAAAGTCACCGGGGTGGACGGGCAAAAGGCGGAACGCAGACTTAATATCGCATTTCGCCAACTCAGCCCCCACCCCGCAATGCCTCACCACGGCAATAGCCTGGTCGAAGCTGGTATACCTCACAGAGCATAAATGCTCTGGGATCCCATCATTCACTGACTGCCCCTTAGGAAAAGACAAATGGTGAATCAAACGAAATTCACCAGGCGTCTTTTTGGGCACCACACCTAACGGCGAGACCCTCAAAGTAGGCACTGGAGGCTGTGAGAAAGGACCAAGAATCCTTCCCTCTGCCAACTCCTTAGCGATCTTGTCTCTAACAACCTGTTCCAAACCTTTAACAGACTTAAGATTTCTAGACATAAACGCAACTCGAGGCCCCTGAAAAGGGATCCTAAATCCAAACTTAAAGCCCTCCAACAGGTACAAAGCGTCCGCCCTCCTAGGATACCTAGCCAGCCATCGCTTAAGCGGTCCCACCCTTATCGGGCTGGGGCCCTTTCTTGGCTGGAAAAGCTCCGCCCCCCCCGCCGGGCTTCTTTTGATTCCTGCGCCCCCGGGCTCTAGGGCAGCTGTCAAAGGCGTGGGGTCCACCACACAAGGGGCAGGCGTGCTTGAACTGGCACGCCTTTCTATTACACACCCCCAGGGATCCAAAGTCCCAGCAGAGCAAGCGGGGTTGAACCGCCTGCCCCGCTGTGCCGCGGGGAGAGCTCGACGACGCGGATGAGGAAGCCCTACTCACTAAGTGACCACTATCTGATCGGTCACCCAGGTTAGGCCTAGCCGGAGACATAACCTGCAGCCAAAGCTGCTGGTGAATCCGATCCCACTGGATGGACGGATATAGGGCAGCCCGCATTCTAAATTCCTGGTCGTACTGTAACCAGGCTGATCCACTAAAGGCAGTATAACCTTTATAAATAATGTCCAAATACTGGAATAATGAAGCCGCCCGCCACGGCTGCGCCCTGGCAATTACCCCAGCATAAATGCAGAACCCAGGCAACCAATTAGCCCAAGTTCTGTCAACCTTTCTCTTCCGCAGCTTCTCCTTTTCCTTTTCATCTAATTCTTCCTTGTCTTTCTTTTCCATTTCTCGATACAGAAGGGAAAATATGTCCACATACTCTCCCTTCAAAATCTTCTCCCTTGTAGCAGGAAGCAAATGGTCCCCGAGTGGCAAAGCAACCTCCCCAAAAGGCAAGTCTGTAAAAGGCACCATCCCATACTGCGATGGTGCGCCCAAAATGGGACTAGACCAACTCATCTGCCCTGTACCCGGATGAACACAAGGTGTGCCCTGCCCCCCTGGCCAAGCCCAGTTCTGCACCAGCCCAGCCCCAAAAGGAGCAGGCACACCTAAGCCTGTCCCTGGGGTGCCAAGCCCGGCTACTGTAGCAGGTCCCCATGTTCCCCATGGCCACACCTGCCCAGACCCAACTTGCGAACCATCACCGGACCTACCTCCAAGTCCAGCCGGCACCACCGGCAAACCGAAGCCCGACGTCCGCGCCTCCTCCACCGCACCTGCATCAGGGGCACTGGAACCAGCATCCTTGCCAAGCACGACTCCACCAGACCTGCCCTCAAGAATGGACAACCTGGTGAGAATGTTAGCCTGTCTTGCCTTTTTGGATTGCCTAACCTCGCTCCCTTTACTCAAGGAAGGAACACCCGCCGCCTGCTCTAAGGCCTGCAGTCTACTTAGAATACTATAATCCACCGTCCCTTCACCCTCCTCATCCGAAGAGGATGACGGAGGAGGTGGCCTCCTAGCAGGAGCTTTAGATGGTCTGGGTGCAGGCTTCTTGCCCTTAGACTTGCCTGAACCTTTACCCCCAGACATTTTGTCCACCTGCTTTATAAAAGAGGGACCTAAAATGGCAGCCCAACAGTCTTACCACCCCTTTCTCAAAGAACCTAAAATGGCCGCACAAACTGCCTGGCAACAGCCCCAGCTATCAGCACCTCAAAATGGCCGCCCAACTGTCTTTCTGCCCCTCTCTCAAGGAACCCACAAAATGGCCGCCCAAACTGCCTGGCAACAGCCCCAGCTACCACGGCCTAATGCTACCCCACTATAACCAAGGGTGGTGCGGGGTTTTCGACGGACTCCACCTCCCGTGAAGGCCAATGCAACCTAAAGCCCCTAACCTGGCCCAAGCTTCCACCCAGATCTAACTCCAAATTTTTTGAGTAGCCAAACTGCACACTGCAGCTTTAATATTCTGGGCCACCAAGCCCCTGCAACATACAACTATTGAACAAAAAATGCAGGAGCAAGGCACCCCGCCGACCAACCAAACTCCCCAGGCCAGGCTAACACGTTAAACTCAGTAACTCAGCCTGCTGGGGTCGGCAGCCCCACAATGAAGCCAGGAGCAAGGAACCCAAGCAACCACCCCAACTCCACCAGGATGGGCCAACCCAAATAGACCCACAACTCCACAGGGCTGGGCTAACCCCAATGCCAAGCTGAGCTAACCCCAGTTCCAACCAGGGCCAACCCCTGCCTAACTACTGAGATCTGCCAGGACCAAGCTATCCTGCGCTACCCAATTCAGGGCCCTTGAACCACCCAGCCCCCCAGAACAACTCAGCCTGCCGAGGTCGATCCGCTCCAGAACTCAGCCGCCGCCGCCGCGCCTCCCGAGGAGCACCAAAAGCCGGCTCGCTCGCTCTCTCCCAGCTCAGCCGCCGCCGCGCCACACAAGGAACTCCCGAAGCCGACTAGCCCCTCTCCAGCGACCCACAAAAGCCGCCAACACGACTGCCGACGGAAACGGCCTCCCGAAAAGGCTCCCGCAACACAGAGCCTCCTTAACGCGTTCCTGATCGTCGAGGGACTGGAGAGGGGGACGGGGAGCTAGCCGTTGGCACGGCTAAACCCCGCCCCCTGTAAAGCGCGCTCAAACAGCGCGCGGACCAACTCTCCCGCCCTGGAGGGCAAACAAATCAAAGCAGCCTAGCAGCTACGCTGCAGGCTGCAAGATTACGAATGCAGTGAAAAAACACTGTAAAAAACTCTCTATGTGGTTGGATGCACAACTGCATTGGGAATCTTTGTGTGTGGCATTGTACAGCTACTCCTGATCAATGGTAAAACACCGCACAAAAGGAATCTTGATACAACCATGTATACCAGGGGTGGCCAAACTTGCTTAACGTAAGAGCTACATAGAATAAACATCAGATGTTTGAGAGCTACAAGGCATGAACATCAGATGTTTGAGAACTGCAAGACAGGAAGGAAGGAAGGAAGGAAGGAAGGAAGGAAGGAAGGAAGGAAGGAAGGAAGGAAGGAAGGAAGGAAGGAAGGAAGGAAGGAAGGAAGGAAGGAAGGAAGGAAGGAAGGAAGGAAGGGAGGGAGGGAGGGAGGGAGGGAGGGAGGGAGGGAGGGAGGGAGGGACTAGAAGGGGAGGGAAATGGAGGTGGAAAAAAAGCAGCTTTAACTTCAGATGCATTCTCCAAGCTGCCAGCTGGTTTGGTTTGAGTAATTTCAAGGCCTTCTCCAAACCAGCTGATGGGGCAGTGGGAGCTTTGAGAGCCCCACAATATGTATGAAAGAGCCACATGCGGCTCCTGAGCCACAGTTTGGCCACCCGAGTTGTATATCATCACATAAAGATGATGTCTTTGCATTGTTTGATCAGTGCACCCAAATGCACAGATATACTTGGAAAACACAGAAGGGGGGGGGGGGAATCATACATACATACAGTGATGTTAGGTCTGCTTTTTTGAGCTGTTTTATCAATGCACCTGAATACTGTGCACATTGTGCAAAAATATGTATACATATAATCACATAAATATCCTTCCCTTGCCTTTGAGCATGCATGTGCAGCACAGAAAGGAGGATTAAAATGAAGAGGATTAGCCCATGCATGGGCTTAGCAATGCATGCGTGTTCTGAGACTCTCGCAAGAAGCAGCCCTTTTTTCTTGCTCTGAATTTCCAACTCTCTGTGTGTCTGTCTGGCTTTGCCATCTCTCTGTTCTTCGTTTGCATCAGCTATGCATATAGTTAAATAGGTTACTTCTCTGCTCCGGGCATCCCTGCCTTTCCTTATTTTCCTAGTCAAATTGACCTACTTTGAGGTCAGTTTTGCTGAAATAATACTCCGGCACCTCCAAGGGGAAACGGGGGAGCGAGGAGAGCCTGGTGGCTTTGCTCATCTCCCAGGCAGCATACAGGTCTTCTGGCCAGCTGGGAGCACATTCGCTAATAGCTTCCAATCCGAGGTGTCTCACCGCAGCGTATGCCCGAGCAGTTCGGAGGCTCCTCTCCAAGTGATTGGGCCCAATCAGATACCAATTCAGCGAGTAAATTGGAATATGGCTCCAAAAGATCCCTGCTCCCCTTTGTCAGAAAGGATTAAAGAGCCAAGCTCATTTGGAAGCCAGCAGGCATCTTCCAAACACCTTCCGCCTCTGCTAAGGCATTTATTTCTCAACCGAGTCCTAATTCAATATCTCCAAGAAAGCTGCACTGGCAGTTTTCAAAATACGAAGGCCTTCGGTGTCGTTCCCTGCAGATGAGCAGAAAGACCTACGTGATACTGGTTGCAGACTGTACCCAGCAAAGGCCCTAATAGCCAAAGTTAGTGGCAGAACTAGTGATAGAACTGCAAAAGGGGTTCTGGCCATCACATTTAAAGGGACCATGCTCCTTTTAAATGCCTTCCTTTCATAGGGAATAATGGAGGATAGGCGTACCTTCTTTGGTGGCCCATAGAATTGGACTCCCTGGTCCAATCTTTTTGAAACTTGTGGGGGTGTTTTGAGGAGAGGCACTGGATGCTATGCAGAACAGCCCCTCTGGAGCCCCAGATACCCACAGATCAATTATATATTATACCCTATAGGAATTGATCTCCATAGGATATAATGGAGTGCCCATCAGCAATTTCCCTCCCCCCTCTTTCTGATTATTCTGAAGTTGGGGGAAGGCCTCCAAATCAGGGGATCCCCTGTCCCCACCTGGGGATTGGCAACCCTAAGGAGATCACCAGGCTCCACCTGGAGGCTGGCAACCCTCTTTGTCACCAACCTTTTCCTTGTCTGTCCCACTGTTTCCTTCGCTGCTCCACAGCAAGGGTTACCAGAGCCCAGTTCCCTAAATCCAGGTGGCTTAATTTCCATATTATGAAAGTTAATCAGGCACATCACTCACCGTTGCAGTCTTGCAGTTGCTTTGTGGAGGAAAGATCAGAGGAAACATCTCCTTTGCTGGTCCGTGGGCTCAGGCTAATGGGCTGATGCTTCTTTTTGGTCAATAGGAAAGCTTACTGGTGAAAAGATGCAGCAAAAATGTCGGTCGCATTTGTGCATACCCTCATTGGCTAGAATCACAGAAGGTGAGAGCTGCCTTGTTTGTCAAGAAATGACTGGGTGGGACACTACCTGCAAATTTTGCTTTCTGTCTCTGGGTCCAAAAGGACTAAAGAGTAGGGATGCCAAACTCCAGGTGGTGGCTGGAGATCTTCCACTATTACCACAGATCTCCAGGCAAAAGAGAGCAGGTCACCTAGAGAAACTGGCCAATTTGGATGGAGGACTTACGGCATTCTACCCCACGGAAGTCTCTCCTCTCCTGAAACCCCACCCTCCTCAGACTCCACCCCCAAATCTTCAGGTATTTCCCAGTCAAGAGCTGACCACCATACTAGAGACATCCCTGCTTTCCCCAACCTCTCCACAGCTCTGTAGTTTCCTAGGAAGAGATTGGCTGCAATCACACATACTAAATAATGCACTTTCAGTCCACTTTCAATGCACTTTCCAACTGGATTTTACCGTGTGAACGGGCAAAATCCAGTTGGAAAGTGCCTTGAAGGTGGATTGAAAGTGCATTATTTCATGTGTATGATCGCAGACATTGTTAAACTAGATCAGATTTGTAATTTAGATATGCTTTAAAGCAGTAGTCCCCAACCTTTTTGGCACCAGGGACCGGTTTTGTGGAAGGCAATTTTTCCACAGACTGGTCGGGGGATGGTTTTGGGATGATACAGTTGTGCACTTTATTTTGGTGTGGTGGTTGTGTGCAGACTCTTATTTGGGGAAACCAGGTTTGATTCCCCACTCCTCCACTTGCAGCTGCTGGGATGGCCTTGGGTCAGCCATAGCTCTCGCAGGAGTTGTCCTAGAAAGGGCAGCTTCTGGGAGAGCTCTCTCAGCCTCACCCACCTCACAGAGTGTCTATTGTGGAGAGGAAAATAAAGGACATTGTGAGCCAGTTTGAGATTTGGAGTGGAGGGCAGGATATAAATCCGATGTCTTATTATTATTACTACTACATTGTAATATAAAAACTCACGGCCCAGTTCTAATAGGCCACGAACCGGTACCGGTCCACGGACTGGGGGTTGGGAATTCCTGTTTTAAAGAATGCTTCCCTCACCCCCAATTTGGTACAAAACAGAACACCAGAGAGTGCAAAACCTGGGCAGTGACTAGTGATGGCAAAGTTCTGAGATCCTTACATTTTCCTGAACTTGGGGCAGGGCCATAGTTCAGTGGTAGAGTTATTTGCTCAGCCTGCAGAAGTTCCCCGGTTCAGTCCCCAGCATCTCCAGTTAGAAGGGTCAAACAGCAGAGGGTGTGAAAGATGTCTGCCTGTGAGCTGCTGCCAGTCTGAACAGACAATGCTGAGCTTGATGGGCTGACGTTCTGGTTCAGTATAACGCAGTTTTGCAGTGAGTTCATGTGGAAATCTGGTCAGTTCCCCTCCCCCATGTTTTTGTGGAGATTCCTGGAAGAAAAAAGGTCAACAGAGCAGGAGGGAGGAATGTCAATCTATGGAGCTCTGCCCCATTCCAAATGAGGAAAGAAGAACCCTTAACCTTAGTAGGCAGGGGTTGGTAAAACTGTAGTACTGCACTCTGAGCTCTCTGCTCACAACCTGAGTTCGATCCTGGCAGGAGAAGAAGAACAAGGTATTGGATTTATATCCTGCCCTCCACTCCATATCTCAGGGTGATATCAGATGGTCAGTTTGGGGCGACCTAAAGCCGGCCGGAAATAGTGCACCCTGGAGCTTTCGGATCGCTCTTGAAAAGGGGCAGGCCATGGGCACCCAGGGAGCATCTGCAATGCTCATGCATCCTGTTTGTGGCTCCCTGGGCACTCTTCAGATGCTTCCCAGCCTTCCAGACAGCTGGGAGCCACCTCGGAGGCGCCCCAGCGAAAAGGCACCACTTTTGATGTGGTGCCTTTTTGAGGCGGGTGGATCGGCCCAGAGGATGGGGTGAGTACGGGATCAGGATGGCCACCAGATGTTGCTGTATGGACGGGTCTTTTCGGGCACCTTCTGAGGCGTCTCTGGGTCGGCCCAAAGTGCCGGTCTGTTAGCGGCCTCAGAATGGTTCACAATCTCCTTTATCTTTCTCCCCCACAACAGACACCCTGTGAGGTGAGTGAGGCTGAGAGGGCTCTCACAGCAGCTGCCCTTTCAAGGACAACCTCTGCCAGAGCTATGGCTGACCCAAGGCCATTCCAGCAAGTGCAAGTGGAGGAGTGGGGAATCAAACCTGGTTCTCCCAGATAAGAGTCCACACACTTAACCACTACACCATACTGGGTTCAGGTAGCTGGCTCAAGGTTGACTCAGCCTTCCATCCTTCCGAGGTTGGTAAAATGAGTACCCAGCTTGCTGGGGGTCAAGTGTAGAGGACTGGAGAAGGCAATGGCAAGCCACCTTGTAAAAAAGTCTGCTGTGAAAACATTATGATGCAATGTCACCCCAGAGTCGGAAACAACTGGTGCTTGCCCAGGGGACTCCCTTTACTTTTTTATCAGCAGCAAAGAGCACTTAATGACCAGAGAGTTTTGTGGTTCTCATTAACTGGAATTTAGAATATACAAGACTGTGATCACACGCACTAAATAATCCACTTTCAATGTGCTCTTTGGAACTGGATTTTACTGTGTGAAATGGTGAAGTCAACTTCCAAACTGTTGCTGAAGTGGATTGAAACGGCATTATTTAGCATGTGTGAAAATTAAAAAAAATAAAATAAAATCCAGTTGGAAAGTGCCTTAAAAGTGGGTTGAAAGTGCATTGTTTAGTGCATGTGTGATTGCAGCCTATATTTATTTATATCCTCATCTCTCTCCTCAGCGGGAACCCAAAGTAGCTTACATAATTTCCCCCTCCTCCATTTTATCCTCACAACACCCTTGTGAGGTAGGTTAGGCGGAGAATGTGTGGCTGGCCCGAAGTCATCCAGCAAGCTTTCGTGGCAGAGTAGGGATTTGAACCTGGGTCTCCCAGAGCCTAGTCCTACACTTTAACCACCCTGCCACACTGGCTCTTGTGCTGAGTGGCATCGTTTTCTACTGGGGACTGTGATTTCTTCCCATCTCCCATGTACATTCACATCCTTATCATGCCTGCCAAGGCTCCTCCGATTCGGTCAAGAGCTTCTTGTATATTGAAGCAGCTCCATGGCACAAAGGTAATGCAAGAAGTCTAGGGATCAGCCTCCTCTTCTTCTGGGATTAAAAAAAAAGGGGGGGGAGAATAAAAGGCTACCGATTATGGAATGTGCTGAAATCCTTCTTGGAACACAAAGCTCTGTGTTCTTCTCGCACACATGGGCATACCGCTTAGCATCCGTAAATTCCCCTTAATTATAAAATCCCATATTTAAAATTCAAATTTGATTATGCTAGATAAATAAATACATGCATAAAATATAGCTCACGCCCAATGGTTTGATTGAGGGCAATGTTTCTCAGATACTTGAGAATGATAATTAAATTTGAAAGCACAGGTATAATTAGTGGGGGGATAATAAAGCTTCCTCTCTCAGGAATAAGACTTGTTTCATCTCCCAGCCATCATCTGTGTGATCTGAGTACACACACACACACATTGATGGGAAATTACAAATTTTAGCTGGGTTCAAAGAAGGGCTCCAAATCACTACTATCAACTGGAGTAGAAACCTTTTTCTTTATCTATTGGCCATGAATAAGGAAAGAATCTATTCCTAAGAAAGTTCAAGACAGCCAGGGCTTTTTTTAAATAGCAGGAACTGCTTTGCATATTAGGCCACGTACCCCTGGGGAGGAAGATAAAGGAGATTGTGAGCCACTCTGAGATTCAGAGTGGAGGGCGAGATATAAATCCAATATCATCATCATGATGTAGCCAATCCTCCTGGAGTTTACAGTAGGCCCTGTACTAAGAGTCCTGTAAACTCTTCCCCAGTTCCAAGCCAGCAAGGGCCTTAAATGCAAGATCCAACACTTTGAATTGTGCCTGGAAATAGAAGGGCAACCAATGGAGATGTTTTGGCACAAGGGTAGGGCAGCTTCTGTATCCAGCCTCCCAACAAAAGCCTGACAGCCACAATTTGGAGTTTCTGGATAGTTGTCAAAAGTAACTGACAAAACTCATAGGCAAAAAGAAACATTGCCAATGGTAGCCAACAGGAAGAATTGAAGGGTGAGGACAGACGTGCTGGCGTTAGTACTCAATGTCACTTCCTGTGCAAAACCAGAAGTGATGTCATGCTATCGAGTACCAGTCTATACCAAGGAGATGATAATTCCTCCAGGGAATTATAAGGCATTCTTAAATGGAAAAAGGTAAGGGACTAGATTACAGGGGTGGCCAAACTGTGACTCGGAAGCCATGTGGCTCTCTCACACATTGTGTGGCTCTTGAAGCCCCCACCACCCCATAATTTCTCTCTTTAAATAACTTCTCCAAGCCAAGCCAGCCAGTGGCTTGGAGAATGCATTTAAAGTTAAAATTGCTTTCTTTCTAACTTTCCCTCCTCCCTCCCCAAATCTATTCTCATGCCTTCTTTCCCCTCCTCCTCTCCCTCCTTTCTTTCCTGCCTTTCAGCTCTCAAACATCTGGCATTCATGTTTTGCGGCTCTCAAACATCTAACATTTATTCTATGTGACTCTTACATTAAGCAAGTTTGGCCACCCCTGGACTAGAAGTTTGGTCTCTCTGGCTGTAGTAGAATCCCTTTTATGCTGATCAGGTTTTGTTGCTGACACTGAGAACGCTTTAGAGCAGGAGTCCCCAACCCCCGTGCCGTGGACCGGTCCCAGTCCATGGCCTGTTAGCAACCGGGCCTTGAGTTGTATAATTATTTCATTATATATTACAATGTAGTAATGATAATAATCCTTTGAGAACACACGCATAGCTGGTCTTGAGGACAAAAGGAGATTGAGGAAGAATCGCACTGCTACAGCACCAACCCTAAATCAGACTTTTCCCTGCAGCCACTGTGGCCGGACCTGCCTGTCCCGCATTGGTCTTGTCAGCCACCAGCGAGCCTGCAGCAGACGTGGACTATTGCACCCTTCTTAAATCTTTGTTCGCGAAGCCAAGCCGAGAGAGAGAGAGAGAGGGAATGATAATAATAAGATGACATTGGATTTATATTCCGCCCTCCACGCCGAATTTCAGAGTCTCAGATAGGGTTGCCAAGTCCAATTTCAGAAATATCTGGGGACTTTGGGGGTGGAGCCAGGAGACTTTGGGGGTGGAGCCAGGAGACACTGGGGTGGAGCTAGGGGGAGGGGGGGAAACGACGCCAAGGAGCGTGGCGAGCCGTCCCATCTCGGAGCGGGCGGCCGCTGCACTGCTGCCGCCTCTTCTCCACTCACCGTAGCTGCTCCTCCGAGATGGGCTCAGGCTGAGCCCATCTCGGAGGAGCAGCTAAAATGAAGCCGAGAAGAGGCAGCAGCAGCGCAGCGCCATCGCCCGCTCCTCCTCTGAGGTAAAATCAGAGAAGGGGAGGGTGGAGGCAGGCCAGGAGCATGGCGAGAGAAGAGGCGGCTCGCCGCGCTCCTTGGCGCCGTTTCCCCCCCTCCCCCGCTTCCATTTTTTTGGGGAGCGGGGAAAGAGGCTGGAAATCCTGGGGTCCCCCGCCAGGGTGGGAGGGTTGGGAAGCCTAGTCTCAGAGTGGTTCATAATCTCCTTTACCTTCCTCTCCCACAAAAGACACCCTGTGAGGGGGGCGGGGGGGCTGAGAGAGCTCTTACAGAGCAGCTGCCCTTTCAAGGACAGCTCTGTGAGAGCTATGGCTGACCCAAGCCCATTCCAGCAGCTGCAAGTGGAGGAGTGGGGAATCAAACCCGGTTCTCCCAGATAAGAGTCCGTGCACTTAACCACCACACCAAACTAATAGAAAGAAAGTGCACAATTGTATCACCCCAAAACCACCCCACCCCACCCTCAGTCCGTGGAAAAATTGTCTTCCACAAAACCGGTCCCTGGTGCCAAAAAGGTTGGGGACCGCTGCTTTAGGGCAATACACCCAAAATTCTTTAGAATGAAGCCTAAAAATCTTAGGATGAAGCCCTAATGCCATGGCATCATTTGGTTTTAAGCCAGAAGTGATATCATGAGCTCGCATAACTAGGGTTGCCTGCTCTGTGTGGGGAAATCCCTGAAGATTTGGGGAACGGAGCATTGGTAGGATGGAGTTTGGGGAGGGGACAGACCTTAGCAGGGTATTTCATAAGGTCCACCCTCCAAAGTAGCCATTTTCTCCTGGTGAACTGATCTCTGTCATCTAGAGATCAGTTGTAATAGTAGGAGATTTCCAGGCCACTCCTGAAGAAATAGTGCCTTCAGATTGTCATGAGAGTTCCTGTAGAGAAGAATTTTGAGCACAGGTTCTGCAAAAAGTTGGGTGACCAGAAGAAGTTCTCTTTTCGAAACATGCGTCAATCCAGGAGATCATGTCGCCATATCTAGTCACTTTTTTGCTAAAATACAAGATTGGTTCTGTGGAAATTATTGTCATACCCGACCAAATTTTGGGAAGAAAGCAAGATTTGTTCTTCGGAACTTTGAAATTGGTGCCTTGCACGTCTGTCATACAAGCCGTGTCTACTTTGGAGTCAGCACTCTTGGAGTGGACTTTATTGTAATAAGGGACTCTACACTAATTATACAGTTTAATAATTGTCAGTTAATATTTGATAGCTGTGTATGAAATTAGACGGTAATGCTGTAAAGATAATCTGATTAATCAGTGGTATTGTAAGTGTTTGCTCACAGTTTGGCTTCAATTGTTTTGCTCAATCTAGACCATGGTTTCCTATGTTTTGATAACACACACATGGAGGTCAGCAACCAACGATTCCCCCTTCCACTCCCTCCTGGCTTTTGAAGTGCACATGGGATAATTGCCAAAAGGCCCTGTTTTACTAAAGCCTGATATGCTGTTGTTGAGGCCGCTGCACATTTAACCTCCCGCCTCCTCTTTTCCTTCCAGTTGTGCGCAAAGTGGAAACCCCAGGAGGAACAGCCACCAGCGCAAGATCAACCAGCAGGAGGAAAGTTGTCAGAATCTGACGGACTTCACTCCGGCCCGCGTGCCCAGTAACTTGGACATATTCACGGCCTACAATGAAACGCTGCAGTGCTCTCATGAGTGTGTGCGGACACCCGTACCAGTCTATACCGAGGAGACGATACTTCCTCCAGGGGATTATAAAACATCCTTCAATGGAAATAGGTAAGGGACTAGAAGCTTGGCCTCTCTGGCTCCAGTTGAATCCTTTTTGATGTTGATCAGATTTTGTTGCCAACACCGAGAATGAGCTCTGTTTATTCCTCCCCCCAGAATATTTTATGCAGGTTCCAGGGCTTTTTTTTTAGCAGGAACTCATTTGCATATTAGGCCACACACCCCTGATGTAGCCAATCCTCCGAGAACTTACAGGGTCTCCTGTAAGCTGCAGAAGGATTGGCTACATCAAGGGGGGTATGGCCTAATATGCAAAGGTGTTCTTGCTACAAAAAACCCCCCTGGTGGCTTCCCTCAATCGTTGTGTCTGCCTGTACAAGAGGGTGCCAAATTCAAGAAGCAGGGGAAGGACAGTGTACTATCTGAAGTCTGACTGATTGCTGCCCCATATTTTTACTGCCATACAAAGGTAGAAGGTCACCGTGACCATCTCTGGTGACGTCATGGCAGTAATTGTGTAGACACGCAGACGTTAACCATTCTCAGCATGCGTGATCATCTTGTTGAATGTGTGTTTGTTGCTTATGTGAAAAGAGTCAAGTGATCTCCCCTGTCCCCCTTCCCAGGTTTGGCATTGTGTGGAGAATGCCTGGGCAGTTAGGGCTGCCAACCTCCAGGTAGGTTCTTGAGATCTCCCAGCATTACAACTGATCTCCAGTCCCCATGAACAGACTGGCTGCTTTGGAGGGTAGACATTGTACCCTGCTGAGGTCCCATCCCTCTGAAACGCCACCCTTTCCAGCTCACCCCCACATACCCAGAAATTTACTAACCTGGAGTTGGCAACACTAATAATTGTCTTTCTAGCTGCTCCTACAGTAGAATTTCCAAAAGACAAGGATTGTCAGCCTCCAGGTGGGGCCTGGAGATCTCCTGTTTTTTACAACTGATCTCCAGCAGGCAGAGATCAGCTCCCCTGAAGAAAAGGGCTGCTTTGAAGGGTGGCCTCTATGGCATTGTAGCGTGCTGAGGCTCCTCCCCTCCCCTCCCCAAACCCCACCCTCTCTCAGGTCCACCCCCAGAAGTCTCCAGGTATTTTCCAACACAGACCTAGCAACCCTACTTCAAACAGAAGTAGGAGCAGTTGTGTGGGAGAAGTCCTCTCTGGCACTCCAGGCCAATTTTGGGGGATCTCATGAGTGATTCAGCAAGAAGATTAGGCCTCCCCTCCTCCCCTCCCATTCCATCCCATGTAACTCAGACTTCTGGTAAACACTAGGTGTCTGGCTTTCTATATGATGGTAGCATGGTGGTAATGATAGGCAACCACCCTGTTGGTCTCAGCCATTTATTTCTTCAAAACTTGTCATGCGTGCGTGAGGAAGAAGTATCACCTTGCTTAAATTTGCATGAGGGATTCACCAGTGCCCTCTTGCTTTACTTTCTGAAGAGCTCTGTGTTACCTCCCGCCTTCCTCATCTGCATCTCACTCTAGAGGTTTGGTCCAGCGAGTCTAACTAAGCCCAGTTTTGCCATTTGTTTAATGTGAGAAGGGAGTGTATGTAACAAACCAACAAACTCTCCTGAGTCCTGCCTGGTTTGTAATTGCATCACACTCCTTGTAGGGAGGGCCAGAGAGAGATCCATGTGAGATTTCGAGCTCAATATATACTACTTGAAGCACTACTGTGTATCTGTCATCTGAATGGCCAACTTATCCTATGATAAGGCTGCTTCCCAGCCAAGTAGCTTTCGTTCACCATGAAATATCAGTCTGCTTCTGTAGGGCCAAACTGCATGCGGCTCTGAGGTTTTTGTTAGTGCTGTGCATTCGTGTGTATGTGTGTGTTTAAATCATGATTCCCCCAAGTTCAGGACAGCTAGTACTCCAGCGAGCGCCTAGATCTTCTCTGGAATCCTCCCCTAGCCCAGATTTCGGGCCCCTTGGTTCAGCCTTAGGTTGGAGAGATCCCATGGGTTGTGTTTTCTACTTGAAGCACTACTGATTGATCATGCCAAGAACCACAGGAAGCCTTCCTTCCTTCATTTTATTAGCCTACTCCTGTCTGTCCCTTAGCACCCTCTATTCTTTTAGCTCTAGTTTACATGCTAACTTTGCAGCATGGTTTCCACAACTCTGATGCTGGAGTCTGGAGACTGACAAATTGCAGCTGATCTCTAGACAACACAGGTCAGTTCTCTTGGAGAAAATCGCTGCTACAGAGGGGCCCTTCTGAGGTCCTTCCTCTCCCCAAACCCTACCCTGGAATCTCCAGGAATTTCCCCTCCTGGAGCAGGCAACCCTAGCTGACAAGTCTGAAGTTCTAAGTAATGTGGATTCCCTGATTACTGCATTTCCATGCAAGGTTACCTACACGATCCAAAACCTGGCATTACCAATAGGGAAGTAACAACCATGCCACAAATATAGCAATTAGTTAGATAGGGTTGCCAGCCTCCAGGTGGGGCCTGGAGATCTCCCGCTTTTACAACAGATCTCCAGCTGGCAGAGATCAGCTCCCCTGGAGAAAATGGCTGCTGTGAAGGGTGGACTCTATGGCCTTGTGCCATGCTGGGGCCCCTTTCCTCCCCAAACCCCGCCCTCTCCCGGATCCACCCCCAAAGTCTCCAGGTATTTTCCAACATGGACCTGGCAACTCTAGTTTGGCATGAGACTGCCTGTCCCCAGGTAGGGTAAAAGTTACGTTTGCATGCTTTGGGACTGCTGAGAACACTTTTTGCCTGGGCTTAAGGAAGTCCTATCCTGCAAAATTTGGGAAGACCTGGACAATTCTCACTGATGAATGGTGCAGGGATTTTATCCACCAGAAATGACTGCATGCAAGACAAATTATACACCAAAGCAAAGCTAGGAACCCAACTTTTATTTTTGGCTCAAACTTTGGAACAAATCTGCCGAAGGCAAAAAAAAAAAGGACACTGATTCTGCAGAGTCCCTTCTCTGCCTCTGAGGCACACACGCAAAACAACGGGGTTAGTAAACCATTCAAAACCCACAGTGTCTGGAAAGCTGGCAGGGGTTGCTGTGGCTGTTGGCTAGGCACCACGCTTGGCAGGCTTCCTGGCAGGCAGAGAATTGGCCAGGATTTTCAAACCATTTCATTGGATGTCCGTGCTTGTGATCTTTGACCATGAGCCCCAGCCAACCAATGCTGGGGAAGGCATTGGGGGTGGCAATTTAAAAGGCCCGTGTTCAGTGTGTGTCCCCGTCCTTTCTGTGAACCATTGGTGTCGCCGTTTTCCTGTCTTCACTCCTCTCTCTGTATTGCTCCTTGGCAGGTGTGCATTGGCTGGACAGGGTTCATTGCTGATTTCTTTTCATTATGATTTTTGTCTTAAGGTGATGCTTTGCTGGGAATTATTGGTCTCCGCACAGTCCTTCCTGATAGATCCCCAACAAAATGAACCTTTTTTGGCTGGGGAAACCACAGGGTACAGCCTCTCGGCTAGAGTTACCATCCTCCAGGTGAAGCCTGGCGATCTCCTGGGATTTCAGTTGATCATCAGACTACAGAGATCAGCTCCCCAGGAAAAAATGGCAGCTTTGGAGGGTGGACTCGATGGCATTGCACTCCAGTGAGGTCCTTCCTGTCCCTAAACCCTACCCTTCTCAGGCTGCACACCCCAAATCTCTAGGTTTTTCCCCACTCAGAGCTGGCAGTGCGATGCCTGGCTGCAAACCCACTGGCGCTATGGTTTCCAACTCTGGGTTTGGAAATATCTGGAGATTTGAAGGTGGGGAATGGGAGAGTGGAGTTTAAGATGGAGAGGGACCTCGGTAGGGAATAATGCCACACAGTCTACCTTTCGATGCAGCCATTTTTATTTTTTATTTTTGCTTCAGGAGAAGTGGAACAAATGTTTTAAACAAAAAAACAATCTATGTAGACTGGAGAACAGTTGTAATTCCAGATGTCCGACCTTCACCTTGAGTTTGGAAACCCAAGCTGGCACTGCAGAGGGTCACTGGGTCTCCAGACCCAACAAGAGTAAAAGCCAAAGCTGGAGAGAAATAAAAATCTTTATCTCCTTCCTTCCTTCCTTCCTTCCTTCCTTCCTTCCTTCCTTCCTTCCTTCCTTCCTTCCTTCCTTCCTTCCTTCCTTCCTTCCTTCCTTCCTTCCTTCCTTCCTTCCCAGTCGTTTGGCCTATATTCAAAACATCTCAGTGTAACTGTTCACGTTTTTATCTTAACACACCACTTCAGATTATTTTATTGGGGTGGGGTGGGGGCCCTTGACTCCTCTCCCTTTGCCAGGTCCTCCTGTGCAAAGCCAATAAGACCACGCAAAGCATTATTTTAACCTTCATGTCCCCCTCTCTCCAACTACACGATGATAAATGCTGGTTTTTGGCTGCAGGCCTACCTAGGCAGGCTTGCTTCCTGTATGTCCCGTATGGGCCCGTGCAAGTCCATTTTTCTGCTCGCTGCAGACCCTCCTCTTCCGATCGGCATCTAATTCCTGTGGCCTTTGTGTCTGAGAAATGGTTTGAAATCTCCTGCTGACCGGCCGAAGTCTGTTTTACTTCCTGGGGGCAGGGCAGACGCCATGTTCTATTTCCTGGTACGTACCTTCTCTTCAGCCCTTTTTTATTTTTATTTTTTTTAAATGCCCAAATTTATGATACATTTGCCTAGAGAGCACTTTTGTATAGCAAGATTGCCCTCGCATGCACACGTCTATCCAGCGGGGCCTGGAGATGCCTTTGGAATTACAATTGAGCTCCAGATGACAGAGAACAATTCTCCCGGAGGTAGGGTTGCCAGCCTCCAGGTGGGGCCTGGAGATCTCCCGCTCTTACAACCAATCTCCAGCTGGTAGAGATCAGCTCCCCTGGAGAAAATGGCTGCTTTGAAGGGTGGACTCTAGGGCATTGTGCCATGCTGAGGCCCCTCCCCTCCCCAAACCCCACCCTCTCCCAGATCCCCAAAGTCTCCAGGTATTTTCCAACACAGACTTGCCAACCCTACCTGGGAGACATGGCTGCTTCTGGAGGATGGGCACTATGGCGTTACACTCAGTTGTTGTCCCTCCCTTCTCTAAACCCTGTCTTCCTCAGACTCCACCCATGAATCTCCGGAACTTTCCCAACCAGGAGCTGGCAACCCTAAAAAAAGGGCCTTGCCTAGTTTTCACAGATGCTAGAGCACCTGAAAGTGCTTACTTGTTCCTTTTAACATCCCTGCAGATGATTAAAGCCATACAAGACCCCCGTCCCTCGCGTCAGGGCTGGAATGAATTTTGTAGTGATTTAATGCTTGACAGACTAAGATTTCCAATTCATTTAAATGATTGCACTGGTGGACTTTGATATTTCTTTTTGTTCTGTTCCTGTTTGAAGCTGCTTTGAATTGATTAGAAGTGAGGATTAATAGTTAATAGCATAATTAGCAATCAAAATTTCTCCTTTTGTCTAAAGAGAGAGGCCTTACAAACATTCCAGTTTCTTTTCCATCATCACAGGAAACCCCTTCTCTCTTCTTCACCACCAGCTTCTCTCACTCATCTCTCATCTTCAGTGATATCATTTCAGACTCCAGTAAGGGCAGGGGTTGGGGGGGGGGGGAGGCGAAAGAGCAGGAATCAGCTAGTGCAATGTAGCAGATTTAAGAGAATGAAGCTCTGAACCAAAAAGCTCCAGCCTACCAGCCATGGTGACTGAAGGGAACCTCCACATTCAGAGGCACTAATCCTCAGAATCCCAGAGCCAGGAGACAACATCAGGAGAAGGCCTTGTCCTCTGTGCCCTGTGGTCGACTCTCCAGGTTGGCCACTGTGTGAGACAGGATGCTGGACTAGAGGCACTATTAGTTTGATCTAGCAGGGCTGTTCTTATGTTCTTAATCTCTTCTCTCACCCGCTGTCATCAGACCCGTTATATATCCACCCCTATCTGTAATAACAGGATAAGAAAATCAGTCTACCTTGCCAGATTGTTGTAAGAATGGTGACAATATATGCAACACATTTTGGGGACTGGGGACTTAGTTATATAAATGCAGAGCACTGGATTCAAAGGGTCTTTATAGACCCTGTTATGACTACCATCTATCCTGTCTGTTTTAGCCCTAGGAAGGAAGGCTGGTTCTTACAGAGAGCAAAGTGACTCTCAGCCTTACCTATAAAATGGGCAAAAAAGAGGTTGTTAGGCAGGGCTTTTCTTGTAGTAGGAACTCCTTTTCATATTAGGCCATACCCCCCTGATGTAGCCAATCTTCCTGGAGCTTACAGGGCTCTTAGTACAGGACCTACTAGGGTTGCCAAGTCCAATTAAAGAAAAATCTGGGGACTTTGGGGGTGGGGCCAGGAGACTTTGGGGGTGGAGCCAGGAGACATTGGGGGTGGAGCCAAGAACAAGGATGTGACAAGCATAATTGAACTCCAAGGGAGTTCTGGCCATCACATTTAAAGGGACAGCACACCTTTTAAAATTCCTTTCTTCCATAGGAAATAATGAAGTATAGGGGCACCATCTTTTGGGGCTCATAGAATTGGACCCTCTGGTCCAATCGTTTTGAAACTTGGGGGGTATTTTGGGGAGAGGCACTAGATGTTATACTAAAAATTTGGTGCCTCTACCTCAAAAAACAGCCCCCCCCCCAGAGCCCCCAATACCAATGGATGAATTCCCTGTTATTCCCTATGGGAATCGTTCTCCATAGGGAATAATAGAATGCCCAGTAGACATTTCCCTCCCCCCCCACGCTTTCTAAAAGGGGGGAGGGCCTCCAAACCAGGGAATCCCCTGCCCCCTCCCTCACACACACACACACACACACACTTACCAGATCTTCTTCCGGAGAACTCTTGCTGTGAAAGTGAAAGCAAAAGAAAGGGCGGGGCTGTTCTCCCAAGCCCTTCCTGCTCCCTGCCCAGCCTTAAAGCGGCAGACATTTTACAAACGGCTCAGGAGCTCTATAATGAAGCCTACAGGTATGTTCTCCCCCCCCCACCCCCCACCCCCCGCTTCCCACTTCCTGAAGACCGGGAGATGAGGCTGCAAACCCAGGGGACTCCCGCCAGAGCGGGAGGGTTGGGAAGCCTAGGACCTACTGTAAACTCCAGGAGGACTGGCTACATCAAGGGGGCGTGGCCTAATATGCAAAGGAGTTCCTGATGCAAAAAAGCCCTGTTGCTAGGTAACCAGAACAGTGTTGCCAGTTGGAACCTTGGTTTCTGTCAGATAAAGGCAGGAGGGGCAGAGACCTTTCTGGGGCTGTTTTGGCCTTTGAGGGAGAACTTGTCCAGATGAGGTCTGGCAGAAGACTTCCATGGCTCACCCAGATCCAGCTGCCTGCTACTGTTCAGCAGCAGCCACCACATGAAAGCCCATTTTGTCCCAAGATCTGGGAGATGCAGGTTTAGATCCCTGTTCTGCTATGGAAGCTTGCTGGGTGACCTTGGCCAGTCCCGCACACTAAAGTAACTTCCAGAGTTGAAGTGGAACAGAATGATGTCAGCTGCTTTGGGTCTCCATTGTAGGGTTGCCAGCCCCCAGGTGGGAGCAGGGGATCCCCTGGTTTTTCAGGCTCCTGCCCAACCGCCAGCCAGCTGGCCAGCAGGGAGAAACCCCGCCCCCAACAGCCAACACCTGGTGCAATGTCCCCAGTGTAATGACATCATGTGGCAGTGACATCATCATGCTGGGGATGTTGTGCAATGATGCTGTGGTATTTTGAGCAAAACTCTATGAGTTCTTCCATGTGATGTCATCACTCTAGGGATGTCGCCCCTGTCAGTGGTTCATGTGCAGAGTGCAAAACAGAGAACTGCCACAAGGTAGACGCTAGGAAGAAACTGAGCCTCACACCAGCACCTAGTATAAAAGTAGTGTATTTACAGACTATATACAATACAACTAGTGCAGTGAATAACATGCAACTACTGGAAAGCTCCCTCCCATCCCCACCAGAGAGACGGTAGGGCCTGGCAACTCTGTGCTGATGGGTGGTCATATTAAATGTGGGTGAGAGAGAGGCATTAGTTAATATTTCCACTACTCTCTAAATTTAAACCTCTGGATAATTATCTGAAATTTGCAGATGCCATGCTATTGAAATACTTACTGGAAGATATTAAGAAGTCTGTAACTCAGGCAGTAGCAAAATATTGGGTTTTTAGCCATAAATAAGCGGAAGTTTTTAACAAAGTAGAGATGGTTAATAATGCCATTTTTAAGGTTTAAAATTGGTGGAATTTGAATATGAGAATGCTTTTATGTCGTCAGAAATTGTGGTCTGTGACTATGAGATTTTGTATATTGTGCTGGTCAATTGACTGTAATAAATTGTTGTTGTTGTTAAAAATGTGGGTGGGGAGGAGAGAAGGAAGCAGGGAAAGGTGAGGGCATGGGGACAGCCAGGAGCAGGGAAAATAGGAATCACAGGGAAGGGGGCAATGAGATGCCCTCTACCAGGGCTTTTTTGGTAGAAAAAGCCCAGCAGGGACTCATTTGCATATTAGGCCACACCCCCTGATGTCACCATTGTTTCACACAGGTTTTTTTGTAGAAAAAGCCCAGCAGGGGGCTTATTTGCATATTAGGCCACACCCCCTGATGTCACCATTGTTTCACACAGCATTTTTTTAAAAAGCCCAGCAGGGACTCATTTGCATATTAGGCCACACCCCCTGATGGCACCATTGTTCCACACAGTTTTTTGTAGAAAAAGCCCAGCAAGGACTCATTTGCATATTAGGCCACACTCCTGACACCAAGCCAGCCAGAACTGCGTTCCTGTTAAAAAAAAAGCCCTGCCCTCTACGAATCCTTTTAGGTTCCCTACCATGGAGCTGGGCCTGGCCCAGCAACAGGCACTGCACAACTTGACTAGACTTATCCTGAGAAGTTGCCAGAAGGATAAGAAGGAGAAAAAAAAACCCTGAATATGGGAGGACAGGAAAAGAAGGTTGGCTGGCAGGTGGAAAAGGAGAGAGGATTTGGGATCTCAGGGAAAGGATGGAGGATATCATTGAGGAAGGGAAAATTAGATGCCTTCCTGCAAGCCCTTGCTGGTCTCCCACTTGTGTTAAATTAACTTTGTGCTAGTGATTAATGGCTCTTTTAAATCAGTAAAACAGATAGCGTAAGTAATTGATAGGCTGACCAATGACCATCTTTTGTTTTGGTTTTTACGTTAAAAAAAATTGGCTTTAAGAATTAATGGCTTATAAATACCCATGGAACTTCATCAGAGGCACGGCCTGAAGATTCGGCTGGCAAGCCGTTTGTACAATCTCCCTGTTCGATTTAGCCGTTCTAGATTTAGGAATCGCGTTTAAAATTTCGATTATATATATATATTTCAATCTGCCCTGAGTCTTTGGAATGCATCAGTCCAAATAGATAAATCTGATTTTTTAAAAAGGGTGGAGGTACTGGTATGTGAAATTGCCCTAAATAAATATTTCCAAAGCAGTTAGTACAGCTCAAATGCTATCAAATGGATGAGGATAATCCAGGATGTAAGGATCTAATAAAGTCACAGTCTTGTTCCGCTTCTTTGGAGAGCAATTAAGCTGGAGGGGGGGGGGCATCCTGTCATCTGGATGATGCCACAGTCTTGTGACAGGTGCAGTCTCTTTTTAGGCTTTTGTCAGAAGCATCTCCAAGGCAAACCTGCAGATGAACCCATCAGTCTCAAATCCCCTTCTCTCATAAGAATTTGTTCTAAATTTACTCACCTACATTAAATGATGACTTGCTCCAAACTGCCTGTTTAACTTGTCCAATTGCTGAGAATAAGGGTTCCCAATCCCCAGGTGGGGGCAGGGGATCCCCCGGTTTGGAGGCCCTCCCCCCCGCTTCAGGGTCGTCAGAAAGCAGGGGAGGAAAGATCTGCTGGGCACTCCATTAAACTTATGAAGACCGATTCTCATCGGGTATAACGGAGAATTGATCTGTGGCTATCTGGGGCTCTAGGGGAGGGGGGGGTTGTAGAGGCACCAAATATGCAGCATATCATCCAGTGCCTCTCCTCAAAACACCCTGCAGGTTTCAAACAGATTGGACCAAGGGGTCCAATTCTATGAGCCCCAAAAGAAGGTGCCCCTATCCTTCATTTTTTCCAATGTAGGGAAGGCATTGAAAAGATGTGCAGCCCCTTTAAATGTGATGGCCAGAACTCCTTTGGAGTTCAGTTATGCTTATCACAACCTTGTTCCTGGCTCCACCTCCAAAGCCCCCAGATATTTCTTTAATTGGACCTGGCAACTCTACTGAGAATTGTGAAAAAAGAGGAGGGAAGAGGTAGAGCTGGATCAGTGTGGTCAGGCACTGCCTCTGGGTGTGGTCAGATGAGCACTTTGTTCTGTTGCTGTTGCCTCTCCCCAGTGGATTTAAAGTGCTTGTCCAGACATCTGCATCTGTCCTCCATTCCCCTCTCATCAGCCATCCAGCCTCACTCCCAGCTACAGTTGCAAAGTCCCCTGTGGCCTCCAGTGGGAGACTTTTTTGGGGTGTGCATAATGCGAGTGGCACAATGACATCACTTGCAAGTGACATCATTGCACCAGCAACATCGCACGCTGGCTGCTCTAGGAGCTTCCAGGAAAACTATGGTTTCCCTAGACACTCAAGCAGTTTGGGAGGGAAACTCAATTTCCCTCCCAAATTGCTAGAGCGTCTGAAAAAAACATAGAGTTTTCCTGGAAGCTCCTAGAGCGGAAAGTGACGTCATGATGCCAGCATAGGTTTGCCAAGTCGAATTCAAGAAATATCTGGGGACTTTGGGGGTGGAGCCAGGAGACTTTGGAGGTGGAGCCAGGAGACATTAGGGGTGGAGCCAAGATCAAGGCTGTGACAAGCATAATTGAACTCCAAAGGGAGTTCCGCCCATCACATTTAAAGGGACAGCACACCTTTTCAGTGCCTTCCTTCCATAGGAAATAATGAAGGATAGGGGCACCTTCTTTTGGGGCTCATAGAATTGGACCCCATGGTCCAATCATTTTGAAACATGGCGGGTATTTTGGGGAGAGGCACTAGATGCTATACTGAAAATTGGGTGCCTCAAAAAACAGACCCCCCCCGGAGCCCCAGATACCCATGGATCAATTCTCCATGATTTTCTATGGGAATAAATCTCCGTAGGGAATAATAGAGTTCCCAGCAGACATTTCCCTCCCCTCCCCCCGTTTTCTGACGACCCTGAAGCGGGGGGAGGGTCTCCAAACTGGGGGAATCCCCTGCCCCCACCTGGGGATTGTCAACCCTAGACCAGCCTGAAAGACTTCCTGCCTCTCTTGGAGGCCTCCTCAGAAGTGCTGCTTCCAGATGGAAGGGGAAGGAGGAAGACTAGGCCAAAGCCTTGCCTAGAGTTTAAGACTCTTCCGGCCAACTCCCAGACAAGCACAGGCCTAGGTTTGCCAAGTCCAATTAAAGAAAAATCTGGGGACTTTGGGGGTGGAGCCAAGAACAAGGATGTGACAAGCATAATTGAACTCCAAGGGAGTTCTTGCCATCACATTTAAAGAGACAGCACACCTTTTAAAATGCCTTTCTTCCATAGGAAATGATTAAGGATAGGGGCACCATATTTTGGGGCTCATAGAATTGGACCCTCTGGTCCAATCGTTTTGAAACTTGGGGGGTATTTTGGGAAGAGGCACTAGATGCTATACTAAAAATTTGGTGCCTCTACCTCAAAAAATAGCCCCCCCCCCGAGCCCCCAATACCCACAGATCAATTTCCTATTATTCCCTATGGGAATCGTTCTCCATAGGGAATAATAGAGTGCCTAGTAGACATTTCCCTCCCCCCCCCACGCTTTCTAAAGGGGGGGAGGGCCTCCAAACTAGGGAATCCCCTGCCCCCTCCCTCTCACACACACACACACTTACCAGATCTTCCTCCGGACAACTCTACTTCCTGTGAAAACGAAAGCAAAGAAAGGGAGGGGCCGTTCTCAGAAGCCCTTTCTGCTTCCTGCCCAGCCTTAAAGGGGCAGACATTTTGCAAACGGCTCAGGAGCTCTACAACATGAAGCCTAAAGGTATGTTCTCCCCCCCCTCTACCCCCCACCCCCGCTTCAGGAGTTTTGAAGAGCGGGAGATGAGGCTGCGAACCCAGAAGTCTCCCGCCAGAGCGGGAGGTTTGGGAAGCCTATGCCAGCAACGTCAGGAGGGGGTCCCACCGCTGGCCCAATGTGGGCCAGAGGCTTGGGGATCTCCTGAGCAGGAGAACCCCCGCCCCACCCAGGAGCTTGGCAATCCTACCCTCAACTTTCCCAACACTGGATAAAGTCCATTGTTTTTTGCTTGAGCCAGTCTAACTATGCACTTCCAATGTCTGATCTCTCCATAGTGCACTTGAACCCTTTAGGAGGTCTCACTTCCACTCCCTGGCCACCATTCCCCCCCTCTGCTGTTAACAATGTGTGCATGACTGCATATTTGCCCAACGGTGTAAAGCAGACTTTTTAAAAAACAAAGCTGCCCTCCCAACCTCTCTGTGGTGACTGAACAGTGGCAGTCAGTGATCAGTCTGATTGCATTTAGAAATCAGAGGTGTGCCCAAGCTTGTAGTGTGACTGTTCCCTCTGTTTAGATGTGTGGCCAATTGCTAATATCTCTGAGGGAAGGCAAAATGTCTTCCCTGCCCAGATTAATAATAACTGGATGTACAGAAGGACAACTGAGAGGGGTTGTATGTGAGCCTAAGATGGCTGGACATTTGGAATAATCAAATTTTACTTCATACAGATCAGGGGGTATAGTGATGGTAATTCATAGTGTAGCAGTTGAGTTCAATTCAACCCCATCACTGAGAGGCAGTTTGGTGTAGTGGTTAAGTGTGTGAACTCTTATCTGGGAGAACCGGGTTTGATTTCCCACTCCTCCACTTACAGCTACTGGAATGGCCTTGGGTTAGCCATAGCTATCACAGGAGTTGTCCTTGAAAGGGCATCTGCTGTGAGGGCCCTCTCAGCCCCACCCACCTCACAGGGTGTCCGTTGTGGGGGGAGAAGATATAGGAGATTTTAAGCCTCTGTGTCTCTGATTCAGAGAGAAGGACGGGGTATAAATCTGCAGTCTTATTCTTCTTCTATATCTTACTACTGTTATATGCTGGGGTATTTTTGTGGGGAAAGCCCAGCAGGAACTCATTTGCATATTAGGCCACACACCCTGATGCCAAGCCAACCAGAATTGCATTCCTGCTCAAAAAAGACAAGGGGAAAAAACAAAATTTCTAGAAAATGTTCCCAGTTCATGGTCATCCCACTGTGAATAATGACAATGCAAAACTAGTACTTTTCCTTAAATTTTATGGACTATTACTCCATTTTTTCAAATAATTTTTTTCTCTTAAAATCAGTATTTGTGTGAGCATTTGCCGTCTGCCAATTTTTCCCCAATGAAGCTTGCTAGAGATTAAAGATGATTTCAGTTTTCTTGTGCTCGCTGTTTCAATCCAGAATCCCAGCATGTTTTGATTTCATTTCTTCCTTGTGACATATGAAACCACAGTTCTTTGTTTTCACACAGTTTCAAGCATGCTCTTATGATTCCTGACTCTTGTGAGAGTTTGGACACCATTTTGTTTGCCCGGACTACAGTCAACAAGAAATGGTGGCTCAACTTTTATGAGAAGGAATCTCAAGAGACTTTAGGAATTGTCATTCAGAGCTTTCCAGCGAGGAGGTAAAAAGAATAATCTTATGGTGGCATACACAATGGGATGTTGTCACCACCCTCGTTATAGAACTGTCCTGTTACTATTTTTTTAAATATTTAACATATTCTTAAGATAAAAATATTAAATATCAAAAAATTAAATATCAATATATCTAATTCTCAGCACTGTTCCATCTGTGGATACTTAAACCAAGAGAGTAGAGTCATGAACAGAAAGACAGTTGTTTCTACAAGCTTTTGAGAAGCCCCAAGTTTTCAGAAAAATCTGAAATCCTAAATAAATAATTTGGTGGGTCCCTCCCAATAATAGAAGTAGTGCCTGTATCTTTAAGAAATGAATGGCTTCAGGTGCCACTGTGGGGTTTCCAAGGCAACCACAACAATATTGCCAGCCTTCAAATCTTACTTTTTGTCAGCAAAAAGGGGAGGGAGGGAAGATGGCTTTCTTTAAAGCAGTTTTGGCTTCCCAGTCCAGTCTTGCTCCCCTTCCTCCTTTGGAAGGGTTGGAGGAATGACCATCAGGACCACGTGATTATACATGGGAAGGCTAGCAGCAGTAACCAAGCACCTTGCGACCATACAGTTTGTGTGACATCCTAGTGTGGCAGTGGCTACCAAACTACATGATATCACACAACTTGTTTGGGCTGAGTGGAGGCCTCTGTACAGTTTGCATGACTCAGCCTGTAAGTGACCGCCACACAACTCACCAAAGTGAGGTGTAGTAGCTCAAGTGTTAAACTAGGATCTGAGAGATCCACGTTCAAATCCCCACTCTGCCATAGGATTCTGCTGGGTGATCTTGGGCCAGTCACTCAACCTAGTCTACCTTACAGGGTTTTTGTGAGGATAAAATGGGAGAGAGGGAGAATGGCGTAAGTTGGTTTTGGTCCCTACTAAGGAGAAAGGTGGAGTATCAATGAAGTAAATCAATTATTAATAAAGCTGAAGGCGGCTGAAGAGGGCAGATTAGAGAAAGACTGCACGGTGAGTGGGGAGGAGAGAAGGAAGCAGGGGAACAGGAGAGGATATGGGACTGCCAAAAGGAGAAAGAGAGAAGAAATAATGTGGGGAGGATGATACAGAGAGAGAAGGAAGTGACCTTGTATGTTCCCAGGGCTGGCCCTGCCACTAGGCAAACTAGACAATTGCCTAGGGCACTGGCCTTCTGGGGGTGCCAAATTGGGTGCCCCCTCATGTGACTCAGTGATGTTATCAGTGTGTGGGGGGTACCAGACGTTAGCCTTGCCTAGGGTACCAGGCAGTCTAGGGGCAGGCCTGTAGGTTCCCCACTTGTTGAAAAATGCATACCGTATTTTTCGCACCATAAGACACTCCCCCCCCCAAAAAAAGTGGGGGGGAAAGTGTGTGCATCTTATGGAACGAAGGTACGTTCCTACCTTCCTGGGGGGGGCGATCCGCTGCCTCCGCCTCTGATCCTGGCGCTTCCCCCGCGCCTGCCTGCCTGGCTCCAGCTCTGACACTTACAGCAAGTGCCAGGATTGCTCCCTCTGCCCTCCGATCCTGGCGCTTGCTGTAAGCGTCAGAGCTGGAGCCAGGCAGGCAGGCACGGAGGAAGCACGCTGCCCTCTCCACAGCCGGTGCTCGCAAAGCACTGGGTTTGCGGTGGGGGCAGCATGGAGCGATCCCAGCGCTTGCTGCAAAAAGCTGGAGCCAGGCAGGCAGGCGCGGGGGAAGCGCTGGGATCGGAGGCGGAGGCAGCGGATCGCCCCCCAGGAGGAAGGTGCGTCCTATCATCCGGAGCGCCTTATGGTGCAAAAAATACGGTACATTTATGGAAAACAGTGAGTGCAAGGTAGCAGAAAACGATGCAGAAGTAAGCTATCAGTTTAATGCACACAAGGGAGAAGCAAAATGGGTCTGTTCCTCTGAGACAAACATGCTGAGGAGATTTGATAGCATCCCTAAGCCAACCCTATCCCAAGCACTCAGGTCAGGAATGCTAACTGGAGAGCCAGTTTGGCGTAGTGGTTAAGTGTGCGGACTCTTATCTGGGAGAACTGGGTTTGATTCCCCACTCCTCCACTTGCACCTGCTGGAATGGCCTTGGATCAGCCATAGCTCTGGCAGAGGTTGTCCTTGAAAGGGCAGCTGCTGTGAGAGCCCTCTCCAGCCCCACCCACCTCACAGGGTGTCTGTTGTGGGGGAGGAAGGTAAAGGAGATTGTGAGCCGCTCTGAGACTCTTCGGAGTGGAGGGCGGGATATAAATCCAATATCTTCTTCTTCTTCTTCTTCTAATTATACATGAGGGACTCCTGCAAGGAACTTCTAAAGGAGGGGAAAATCCCACTGACTCCTGATCCCCACTTTTTCTCCCACCACTTGTCCCCTGCTACTGCCTTCTCTTCCTTCTTCTATGCTGGAGTTGCCACCTCTGCCTTCTCCTCCCTGTCAGACGCTTAAGGCCCCTGACCTCCCAACACTGCTGCCACCGCTTTCTCCAGGCTTTGTTTTGGTTTTTTAAGGATACCTGGCTGTTTGCAGTTGCTGAGCAGCAGCCGCTTAAAGCTGAGCACAGTCTTTTGAAAGGCATGCACGTCAGTTCTCCATGTGTGGGAATAAGCCCCTTTTTTTCCCTTTCAGGTTGTTTCTGCAAATCTAGGGATTTCCCAAGGTTGTACAAACATTTCCCCTTTCTGTTCTTGGCCTTTTTGTGCAGATTTTTTTTTTAATCCATGCTCTGGGACCCTGATTCAGTCTTAAATCTTTGACGTTGCCAGGCCTTTTTTTTTGTAGCAGGAACTCCTTTGCATATTAGGCCACACCCTCCTGATGTAGTCAATCCTCCTGAAGCTCCAGTAGGCCCTGTAAGAAAAGCCCTGTAAGCTCTTGGAGGATTAGCTACATCAAGGGTGTGTGGCCTAATATACAAAGGAGTTCCTGCTACAAAAAAAGCCCTGGACATTGTTATCCATTGCCTCATCGTTTGTATCTTCTCTAAGCCACAATGAATAAAATATCCTTCAATGCTTCCAGAAGACACGCAAAGTAGAGAGCGCTCTCTCTCTGGGGTGTGTGTGTGTTCTGAAGTTGAGGAGCGGCCACCAAGAATAAACAAGCCAATTAAGTTGCAACATTTGAGTGTCCAAGCGTTCTGGAAATGTTTTAGCAATCTCCCCCTTCCACCCCCTGAACTGTTTTCAGCTCCCGCCCCCCCCCCCCACACACACACACTTTTGAAGGTGGCTTTGCATACGGCCGTGGTAGGAGAAAAGCTATTAGAAGTAACTCGGCATTTCACTGTAGGGCAGCCATGCCAGGTTTAAGCCGAGCATTCAAGCAAGTTAATTGGTCAGTCTCAAATCCCCCCCTGTCTTAATGAATCACGGATCCACTCTAAATGAAATTTTCCAGCCTCCGCTCGCTATGACTTGCTCAGAATTGCCCATTTAACATTATGCCCAGCCACTGAGCAGTACAAAAAAAAGGTAATTAGATTAGAATAGAAAAGAGAATAAAAAGTTAACAGCCTCAGCTGAGGCTCCACATGGCTGTTTTGTGGCCACTGGGAGGAAACGTGAACTTGTCAGAAGGATTTGGTTAGACTGAGAGCCAGCGTGGAGTGAAAGACAATTCCTGGGATTTCTTGCTTGAACCTTCTCTTCTCTGGGTGTATATACACACTTATGAGGGATGCACCGCGGAATGAACTCCCTCTACTTTTTGATCTCCCTCTACTCTTGGGAATGTTTTCCAATTACCTTTTGTTCAGTTTTGAGCATCTTGGAGTAACCAAACCCCAGGCGTCAAAAGAGAGCATTCCTTCCCTCTTCAGCCTCCCCTTGCCATTGCTTCCCCTTGCCCCACATGCTTACAGGGTCTACTGTAAGCTTCAGGAGGACTGGCTACATCAGGGGTGTGTGGCCTAAGATCCAAAGGAGTTCCTGCTACAAACGATGACCTGTAGATCAATGAATTCCAGGGCTTTTTTGGTAGCAGGAACTCCTTTGCATATTAGGCCACACCCCCCTGATGTAGCCCATCCTCCTGGAGCTTACAGTAGACCCTGTAAGAAGAGCCCTGTAAGCTCTTGGAGGATTGGCTACATCAGGGGTGTGTGGCCCAATATGCAAAGGAGTTCCTGCTACAAAAAAAAGCCCTGATGAATACCTTCTCTGGAATACCTTTTCTGGTATATCAATCTGCAGTGTAATTTTCTTAAATATCACACAGGACAATCATGAGTCAAGTCCAATCACACCCTAGGGACCAACAAGACTTTTGAGGTATAAACTTTGGAGAGTCAAAGCTCCCCTTGTCAGAAGATTGGAGATTCTTGATTGCTTATATTCCAAATCAGAAAGTGGGAGGCAAAGAAGAATTCCAGCGGATTACATTTCGCAGCGTACCTTTGCAACCTTGTTTCCCTTCTTTGCAACACCTCTCCCACCTTCTGACCGGGATATAAAGACTCAACAATCTTCATTCCTATTTGAGAACCAATTTAGTGAAGTGGTTAAGTGAGCGGATTCTAATCTGGAAGAACTGGGTTTGATTCCCCACTCCTCCAATTGCAGCTGCTGGAATGGCCTTGGGTTAGCCATAGCTCTCGCAGAGCTGTCCTTGAAAGGACATCTTCTGTGAGAGCTCTCTCAGGCCCACCTACCTCACAGGGCATCTGTTGTGGGGGAGGAAGATAAAGGAGATTGTGAGTCACTCTGAGACTCTGAGATTCAGAGTGAAGGCCACGGTAAAAATTCCATTTCTTCTTCTTCCATTCCTATTTGTATCTGACAAAGGGAGTTTTGACTTTCAAAAGCTTATACCCCAAACATCTTGTTGGTCTCTAAGGTGCTACTGGACTCCTATCTAGCTCCTTGACTGCAGTCTAACATGGCTACCTTCCTGAAACTGGAGACCCACAAATCCCTGGGTATGCACTCTGTGTCACATAGTGACCACAAAAACCCAGGTGCCATCAGGAGATCCATCAGTGAGGCCAGGACACTAGAAGCCCTCACACTGTTGTCACTCCCAAGCACCAAGAATACGGAGCATCACTTGCCCCAGACAGAGAGTTCCAACAATACGCTGTGGCTAATAGCCACTGATGGACCTCTGCTCCATATGTTTATCCAATCCCCTCTTGAAGCTGGCTATGCTTGTAGCTGTACCTACCTCCTGTGGCAGTGAATTCCATGTGTTAATCACCCTTTGGGTGAAAAAGTACTTCCTTTTATCCATTCTAACCCGATTGCTCAGCAATTTCATTGAGTGCCCACAAGTTCTTGTATTGTGAGAAAGGGAGAAAAGTACTTCTATCTCTGCCTTCTCCATTCCATATATAATCTTCTAAACCTCTATCATGTTACCCCTCAGTCGACATTTCTCCAAGCTAAAGAGCTCCAAGCATTTTAACCTTTCTTCATAGGGAGAGTGTTCCAGCCCTTTAATCATTCTAGTTACCCTTTTCTGCACTTTTCCCAATACTATATCTTTTTTGAGGTGTGGTGACCAAAACTGTACACAGTACTCCAGATGAGGCTGCACCATCGATTTATACAGGGGCATTATGATACTGGCTAATTTGTTTTCAATTCCTTTCCTAATAAATCCCAGCATAGCATTAGTTTTTTTTATTGCAGTCACACACTGTCGTGACATTTTCAGTGAGTTATCTACCATGACCCCAAGATCTCTCTCTTCGTCAGTCTCCTCCAGTTCACACCCCATCAACTTGTATGTATAGTTAGGATTTTTGGCCCTCATGTGCATCACCTTGCACTTGACCATGTTGAACCACATTTGCCTTGTTGATGCCCACTTATCAAGCCTCAACAGAATCTTTGGAGTGCCTCACAATCCTCTCTGGTTCTCACCACCCTGAACGATTTGTGTCATCCGCACACTCTGGGTCACACAGTGGGCCAAAAAAAAGGTGCCATCAGGAGGTCCATCAGTGGGGCCAGGAAACTAGAAGCCCTCCCACTGTTGCCCCCTCCCAGCACCAAGATTATAGAGTACCACTTGCCCCAGACAGAGAGTTCTACCTATACCTTGTGGCCAATAGTCACTGACGGTGAAGAAGATATTGGATTTATATCCCACCCTATATTCTGAATCTCAGAGTATCAGAGTGGTCACAATCTCCTTTACCTCCCCCCCCCCACAACAGACATCCTGTGAGGTAGGTGGGGCTGAGAGAGCTCTTACAGCAGCTGCCCTTTCAAGGACAACTCCTACGAAAGCTATGGCTGACTCAAGGTCATTCCAGCAGGTGCAAGTGGAGGAGTGGGGAATCAAACCCGGTTTTCCCAGATAAGAGTCCACACACTTAACCACTACACCAAACTGGACCTCTGTTCATCAAAAATCCTTGATTAGTAGATCATTGAAGTGAATGTCCAGGACACTTTAAATCCTTACCCCTGTAAGGGTCTACTATCTCCATCAACACTTGGAGAGATGGGGATTCCCCCTTCACAGAATGCTCATGGTAATTTACTTCCAGCACCCCCACTCCCCAAAAGAGCCACAGTGCTTCCACAGTGGAGGGTCTCATGAACCAGAGTCTGCTTTCTCAAATACACCTTCCAGGTAGCCAGATGAGACTCTTTCTTCTTGACAAATCCTTCTGCCCTGAGAGGGAAAGAGCATCTGATCACATTAATGGCAGAGGCTAAGCCAATCTCGTTTTGAAAACCTCCAAGGAGCAAAGATGACAGAGGCCTTCTTGACACCTGAAGCATATTGATCACAGCTTTGGTCCGTAGATGCTTCTGCCAGAGTCTGTTGGTTAGTTTTTTGGATGTCCATAATCTCTGTAGTTGTTGATTGGCTGCAACAGACTCTAATGGCTGCCCCTCTGCATTTGGTCTCCCAAGAAGCAGATTCTTGGTGATTTTTCGTACATTTTTTGAAAGTTCTTCTGAACACTTAGCTGAAACCTGCCTCTCAGCAGTCTCAAAACAATTGCCTCCTGGAATGTTGGGATTTCTCTTGTCTTATTTGGCTTCCTTTATCCTTCATGGTTTTTCACAAAGGTCCTTTTCTTCTGCTCCTTAAAACAATATCTGTTCCAGACATACCCAAGAGGTGGAAGTGGTATGCGTGTAGCTGTCAAGTGTGAGGTCCAGGTGGTGGCAGTGGTAGAGTGGGATGGGGTGATACAGTGGGAACCCCTGGCCTCTTTCATAGGGACAAAACTTTGTAGGAGTTGGAGTTACTTTCCAGTCTTACTGCTATCATAGGTCAGCATGAGAAACCAAGGAAGCATTCAAACACAGTTAATAATTGCATAGCTGCTGACATATGGATTGTTCTTACATTGATACTTGCATTCTGGGCCCCTCAAGTATGCTCTTTAGAGCAGCTGAGAATTCTACCATCCTAAAAGAGAGAGGTTGTTGCTAGGGATGGGCACGAACTAAAAAAAGGAACCATTGTTCGAGCATGAACCAGGCTGGTCCATGGTTCGTTTTGAACTGGTTCAGTCCCTGATGATTTGTTTGGTTCATTTTTTGCAGTTCGTTTTTCAAGACAGCCTGGTGCCGATTCAATCAGTGTGGCTGATTCAGTCAGTGTACTGAGAGCCAGTTTTGTGTAGTGGTTAAGCACGCAGATTCTTATCTGGGAGAACCAGGTTTGATTCCTCACTTTCCCACTTCTCCACATGCACCTGCTGATGTGACCTTGAGTCACCTGTTCCTCTCAAGAGCAGTTCCTGTCAAAGCTCTCTCAGGGTGTCTGTTGTGGGGAGGGGAAGGGAAAGCCTCTCTGAAATTCCTTAGGGTGAAGGACAGAGGTAGTTGTTGTGAGAGCTGAAGCTGAGGTTTTCCGGGGCACCTGCTTTGGAAGGCCTATAACTTGGACATGCCAAATCCAATCTTGGCCAAACTTGGAGGGCGGTAGAAGAGAGCCTGCCGAAGACTCCTGGTGTGTGTGGTGTCTCTAACTCGCAAGGGGGCTGTTCTATACTTTCTGAACCAAATGAACCACAAACCAGTTTGGGAAAACAAATGAACCACAATTTTCCCAGTTCATGCCCATTTCTAGTTGCCAATGACAAAGCGGATTAATGTTGCCTCCATGTCCGGAGAGCAGGTTTGACTTCTCTCACATCTTGCTCAGGGATTGACCAGTTCTTTTATCATCTTTGCTGAACTCCATGGAATCCCCCTTTACAACAAGGCCCCTTCTTCCTTGATCTGTGACGTGCAGAACTGAACACGAAGCTGCTTTGAGTTTGCTTGCAAAAAGAAGTGATGTGAAACTACATGAAACACAAATTAACTCTCAACAGGGCAGAATGCATGATGTCCTGTAAATATTGTTTCAGAAATTTGAGCAGCAGTGGCTGCTTGCCAGATTTGCAAAGGGGAAAATGTCATTTCTCCCCCCCCCCCTTTGTTTCAGAATCTTGATACAACCTGACAACTTGCTTTGCAAGTTCATTGTGCAACCTTTGCAAGTACTTCGCACAAGCTGAAAACTTGCTTTGCAGCAGCGACGCCAATTTAGCACCGTCTAAACCACAGCCTGTTGGCCCATTTATGGCTACAACTCCATTCTTTAGGTTTTGCCACCATGCCCTGACCCGAAGAAGAAGAAGAAAACGACACTGGATTTATATTCCACCCTCCACTCAAGAGTCTCAGAGCGGCTTACAATCTACTTTATCTTCCTCCCCCACAACAAACACCCTGTGATCTGGGTGGGGCTGAGAGGACTCTCACAGCAGCTGCCTTTTCAAGGACAACCTCTGTGAGAGCTCTGGCTGACCCAAGGCCCTTCCAGCAGGTGCAAGTAGAGGAGTGAAGAATCAAACCCAGTTCTCCCAGATAAGAGTTCACACATTTAACCACTACACCAAACTGGCTCTCCTGGATAGCTCAAGGGAGCCTGATCTCATCAGATCTCAGAAGCTAAGCAGGGTTAGCCTTGGTTAGTTAGCCTTTGGATGGGAGACCCCAGGGTTGCTATGGAGAGGCAGGCGATGGCAAACAACCTTTGTTCATCTCTTGCCTTGAGAACCCTACAGGGTTATCATGAGTCGGCTGTGACTTCAGGACACTTCCCCACCACCACCACCACTGTGCCTTAAAAGCCACTTGTTTCCTCCATTTCCCTGTCTTTTTTTGTCATGGACATCCAGCTCAATGAAGAGTTCTAGAAAATTCCCAAAGCTTGTACAGTGTATCATGATGCACACCCTTTTGTGATGCTTCTGTGGGTCCCACCAAAAGGACTCTTGGAATTTGACTGTGGGCTAATATGGCTTCCTGCAAGCTTTGAACAATCAGGTTTCTCGTCTTTCTTGAAATTCTTGACAACTCTTGGAAGCTTGCATTGCAAAGAGTTCCTTGGACATGCAGAAGCACTGCAGCGTATGCCCTTGCATTTGTTTTGTTATACTGTAACTCCTTATGTCCAGGCTAGCCTGAGCTCATCAGATCTTGGAAGCTGAGCAGGGTCATACCTGGTTCTGTGAGAACTGGGTTTGATTCCCCACTCCTCCACTTGCAGCTGCTGGAATGGGTCAGCCATAGCTCTGGCAGAGGTTGTCCTTGAAAAGGCAGCTGCTGTGAGAGCCCTCTCAACCCCACCCACCTCACAGGGTGTCTGTTGTGGGGGGAGAAAATACAGGAGATTGTAAGCTGCTCTGAATCTCTGATTCAGAGAGAAGGGCAGGGTATAAATCTGCAGTCTTCTTCTTCTTCCTTGGATGGGAGGCCACCAAGGAAGATTGCTGCTACCCAGAAGCAGGCAATGACAAACCACCTTTGAAATGTCTCTTGCCTTGCTATCCCTAAGGGGTCACCATAAGTCAACTGTGAAATGGTGACAAAAACCAAAACCTCCCTCTTCCTCTGCCGACTGGAAATCTTTCCTCTAGGTATCCTCTGACTTTGGATACGATTTGCTGAGCTGCAAAACTCTACCACTGGAGTGCATTGGACCTCTTTGCGAACCCAAATGAAAATGGACAACTCCTTCTTGCAGTTTAACAGTTACATTACGGTTATCGCCAGTTCTATAGGTTATGACCGGAGAGGTCTATCATCCCGAAAACATTAATGAAGAGCTCAGCAAACGAAGCTCTCCTGGAACATTGCCCTCTGTGGAAAATCTATAGACCATCTGTTGATAAGCCATTAGGATCTTTATCAAATATCCCACCACGGAGACCAAATCTCTGGTTAATTTGAAATCAAAAATACAATTCCGGATTGTGAGTTACTCACTCCCATCAGCTCTGGCCTCCCCCGCAAATGGTGCATTGATCTATTTTCACGACATGCCCCTAAAAACGTATATAAAGTCTATAGACATGCAGCACGAAATCTATAATATTGTCGTACGAGGGAGATTAGCTCTTTTAATAATATTTAAAGCATTGATATGGGATTGTGTGTTATGCCTCAGGGCAAATCGGTGTGACAGAGGGAGAGAAAGAGAGACAGCAGGAGAGATGAAGAGGCGGAATATTTTTGCAGGCGTTACCCAAACGTGTCAAAACGGGGTGCGGGCGCTTTTCAACTCTTGCTGGAAATGTGCGGGGAAGCACAGTCATTCCCTTGGAGGAAACACAGAGCAAGCCCTGGTTTTGTTTCTCAGAGAGGGACGTGGGGGAATGTAGGTGCTCCCTGATGTATGTATTTGGGATGACAAGGAGCGGAGGGCACACAAGAGCCAGGATGAGTTCTGAGGGTCTTCTGCGATGAATTTCTCCTTGGGCTCCCATCCTGGGGTCTGTTCCTCTTCCCTCTTTGACTCAGAAGATGTGGAATGAGGTCACCGAAGATCCCACCAGGCACATCAAGAACTGACCTAGTTTGCAAATTGAGGCTGTGAGAGGAGGGGAAAGAAAATATACAGGCATAATAGTATATTTGCAACAGTAGACTTTGTCTCTGTGTCTTTGCTACTGAGCCATTACCAGGTAGCGTTTGCGTGGAAGGGAGGTGGGGTGCTCTCTGTCGGTTTCTAGTCAGATCAGACCAAATGGTCTCAAGGGGTGCAAGGGATGGTGGTGTTGTAGACAGGGCTTTTTTTGAGCAGGAGCTCACAGGAACACAGCTCCAGCTGGCTTGGCATCAGGGGGTGTGGCCTAGTATGTAAATGAGTTCCTGCTGGGCTTTTCCGACAAAAAAGCCCTGTGTGAAACAATGGTGATGTCAGGAGGTGTGGCCTAATATGCAAATGAGTCCCTGCTAGGATTTTGTTACTAAAAAAAACCCTGGTTGTAGAGTATTAGAAGTAACTGTTTGAGTCCAACTAGCACAGAGACAATCTGTGTATTGGGGGAGCAGCCAAAGGTCACCGATGCGCTGGCCTCATTCTGCCTGATGCTAGCAAATGCTTTTTTGTCTTAAGAGCTAAGGAGTCACACTAAAATGGCTCATCTCATCTTGGACAGGGGGTGCGGGAGGCAAGATTGCGGTGCATACCAGCTGTGAGGCCGGAGATTAAATGCCAGGAAGAATGCAGTTAATTAAGACTTCGAAGCCGCGCATGGGCCAGAGGGACCAAGGAGCATAGTAACCAAATAGCTTGTGGGCAGTGCTGTTTCCTAGAGCTGTTTCCAACCGTGGTGCCAGGGAATCCTAGAGGTTCTTGGAATCTTTCCTCCATGAGAATCTCAGCAATGGCCAATGAAAGACCTTGAAAGACAGATGGCCCATCACAATTGATCTTCCCCTGCAGTCTCTCTGCCTGTTGGATATGATAGAATGAAACACTTAACGCACACAAAGCTGCCTTCTACTGAGTCATACCCTTCATCCATCAAGGTCAGTGTTGATCGGCAGTGGCTCTCCAGGGTCTCAGGAAGGGGTCTTTCACATCACCTACGTACCTAATGCTTTTAAGTGGAGATGCTGGGGGTTGAATAGGGTTGCCAGGCAGTGTCTGGCACTGATGAGATGACTGCAGGTGGGGATATGGTGAGGCCATAATGCTAGCTGCAGTGTCATGCCATTTCCAGTAAAAAAAAAAAAAAGCAGAAGTGACACAGGTAGCTCTAGGAATCACTGGGAACTCTATTGTGCTGGGAATAACTGCTTTTACCATAAAGTTTCCTCCAATTCCTAGAGCTGCCTTATGCCGTTTCCTTTTTTAAAATTGGAAATGACATAGCCCTGTACACAACGCTGAAGGTTTTTTTGTTATTAAAAAAAATTGTTCCTGTTGCCACTCTTTGTGGGACCCCTAAGACGGAACCTGGAATTGTTTTCCCAGCATCTGCTTTGCATGCAGTTTAGGTCCTAGGTTTGATCCCCTAGCATCTCTAGTTAAAATCATCAGGCCATGTGAAAGACTTCTACTGAGACCTTGGACAGTTGCTGCCAGTATAAGTAGACAATAGTGACCCTGATGGACCAGTGGTCTGATTGAGTATATATAGAATCATAGAGTTGGAAGGGACCTCCAGGGTCATCTAGTCCAACCCCCTGCACAAGGGAGGAAATTCACCTCCCCCTAAATTCACAGGATCTTCATTGTTGTCAGATGGCCATCTAGCCTCTAAAAACCTCCAAGGAAGGAGAGCCCACCACCTCCCGAGGAAACCTGTTCCACTGAGGAACCGCTCTAACAGTCAGAAAGTTCTTCCTAATGTTGAACGGGAAACTCTTTTGATTTAATTTCAACCCATTGGTTCTGGTTCTACCTTCTGGGGCCACAGAAAACAATTACGCACCATCCTTTATATGACAGCCCTTCAAGAACTTGAAGATGGTGATCATATCACCTCTCAGCTATTCATATATAGGATAAAATAATTTGCCAGTCAAGTAAATCCCAATGGAAGGTTATAATTCTCACTGGTGTTCAGACACACTTTTGGAATAGGCCAAAGGGAAATTTCACATTGGCACAGCTCCTTGCAGAAAACTGAGTAAGACCCAGTTTTCACACACACACACATACAAGTTTGCATTCCTCTGTGCTCTGCACATAGTAAGGTCTCCCCTCTCACCATCACCCTATTAAAGAAGGACAGGAGAGCAGGAGAAAAGGAAAGAGCCCCGAACTGCAGAAGCCCGAGAAGCCGTCACCTTTCCCAGGATAATCAGTGGTGGCAGAGTGGGCGGGAGGGGGGGGATCCCTTTGACTTCAGTCTGATCTTTCTTTTCTTTGGCACGGACACCAATTAACTTAAAAATGTAATTAATGTTTAGCTGTAACACGGGCTGCTTATCTCCTGCCTGTCAGCTCATCCTCAGCAAGATGTACTTCTAATGATGATTTACTGTTTTGCTAATACACAACCTTGTCTCCTTTAATCTAAATTAAATGTGAAGTATTCAGAGCATCACTAAAGACCCTGCCTTTCGCACTCATATAGAGCGGGCGAGGCGGTGCATTGGTGACATGAGCAACCCGAATGGAGACTGGGCCACCCTGTAGTGAGGAAGGTCCAATATGTATCTGCTTCTATCTAGTGAGACGGTGGCATTATTCCATTGACAGAGAGTTCAGAGCACCGGCAACATTGTGATGTTCAGGGCTCACCCATGATGAAGATCACACAGCTCTGCAAATCTGTAAAATGAAAATTGCAACTTCGCATAGCTTCCATTTGCCTTGGGGCTATGCAGGGGAAGAAAGGGCTTAACCCCCGAACTGCTGCGTAATTTCTCATTTGCTTTGATAGGAGTTTCTTTATTTGGATAATGTATATGCCACTGATTATTCCGCTGGCCTACCCAGGGTGGCTCATAAAAAAAACACATTAAAACAAGTCCTGGCATCAAAGCAGCATAAAACACCCTAAAAAGATATTCATAAAATAGGCTAGAAGCAGACTGTGAAACAGCTAAAAATTATTAATGCTAGTAGCAAAAAGGGGGATCGGGGTTTCAATAATGAAACCTAGTGGAGGATGAAGGGTTAAACCCTTCTCTGCATTGCCCCGAGGCATAATGAAGCTGCGCAAGATTGAGGTTTTTACACATTTCACTGCTGCAGGTCAACATGTGTTGAGTAATGGTCAAGAGTAGTAGAATGTGACACAAAGCCTCACATGCCAGGAGAGCAAGCCTATGCACAGGGCTTTTTTTGTTTTCTTTAGCAGGAATGCCATTCTGACTGGCTTGGTGTTAGGGGGTGTGGCCTAATATGTAAGTGAGTTCCTGCTGGACTTTTTCTACAAAAAAAGCCCTGCCTGTGTGTAAGGAAGTTGTGTTCTCTCTGGGTGTTTTCACGTGGCAACTGTTTGCGGTTAATGTGTGTGAATGCAGCCTGCAAGTAGGTTTTGCCATTCTTACACAGTAAAAATCCAGTTGCAAAGCTGGTTATTTAGTGTGTGTGAATGCACCCTCTAAAACCCCAGATTATCTCTTGGTGGTTTGACCTGAATTCTTGCAGATCTTGCATTTGCTTTATAAAGCCTTATGGGAGGGCAGTGAGAATGGACAGAGCTAGTTCCAGGATCTCCAAAGCAAATTTACATAAATCAGAGCTCTCTAGTCTCTAGCCTTTACAGAGTGATGTCCCAGGGAATCCAGCCAAAGCACATAAAGCTCAGAGGTCCAAAAAGCCTTTTGGATCCAGTGATAGCTCTGCTATCATGCATGGATTGTTCTCTGGGCCGATGGAGGTCAGCCCCTTCACACAAGTATGTTGGACTCCTGGTTCCGATCTGACCTGGTTTTCCCAGGGGGCTTACTAAAGCAATCCAGAAGCTGATCTGGCTGCATCTGATTTGCAAGTGGGGTAGGGCTGAGGGAGCAAAATAAGGAAGGTCAAAAAGATCTCACCCATTTGTCTTGATCAATGTTAAGAGACAGATTCGCTGCTGGGGATTATAGCTATTCTAACTGGTCTTTGCTGTTTCTTATTTGGTCTAACCAGGGTTTTTTTTTTTTTTTTGTAGTAGCAATTCATTTGCATGTTAGGCGACACCCCCTTGATGTAGCCAACCCTCCAAGAGTTTACAGGGCTCTTAGTAGAGGGCCTACTGTAAGCTCCAGGAGGATTGGCTGCATCAGGGGTGTGTGGCCTAATATGCAAATGAGTTCTTGCTACAAAAAAGTCCTGGGTCTAACCAGTACTATGAGCCTCCAGGATCTATCTATCTATCTATCTATCTATCTATCTATCTATCTATCTATCTATCTATCTATCTATCTATCTATCTATCTATCTATCTATCTATCTATCTATCCATCCATCCATCCATCCATCCATCCACCCACCCACCCAACATCCATCCATCATCTACAGAATAGCCAGTTTTCAACACTGGCTCTTTGGGGTTCTCTCTTTAAAAAGATTCCTTCACAGGTTAGAATCACAACAACCAATATAACCCAGGGCAAAAATCTGAAAGTTCAGAGGTGACCTTATATGGAAGCGGGACCTCATCATTCCTCAGTGATTTCCGTTCCATTTCACAGCATGATGTAATAAGCCACAGTCTGGGATTCAGTTGAGAGCATGGGAGACATTCCCCTTAACCCCAGGGCTGGCCCTAGACTGTCTGGCACCCTAAACAGGGCTAACTTCTGGCACCCCCCCCCCTCTGCACTGTTAATGTCACCAAGTCACATGGGGGGCACCCGATTGGGTGGCACCAGAAGGCCAGCACCCTAAGAAATGCACTCTCATGTGAATAAAAGGCTTCTGTGGAAGGACGCTTGTGAATACTGTGACAATGGAACAATACTTGCCTATCCCCATGGGTTTCCTGGCTTCCTTGTCAGATACCCCATAGAGAAGAAGAAGGCTGCAATCATACACACTAAATAATGCACTGTGTGAATTGGCAAAATCCAGCCGGAAGTGCATTGAAAGTAGATTGAAAGTGCATTATTTATTGTATGTGATCGCAGTTGAAGATATTGGATTTATACCCCGTTCTTTGCCCGGAGTCTCACAGCAGTTTACAATATCCCTTCCCTTCCTCTCCCCATAACAAACCCCCTGTGAGGTAGGTGAGGCTGAGAGAGCACTGAGAGAACTGCTCTTGAGCAGAACAGCTCTGAGAGAACTGTGACTGACTCAAGGTTTCCCAGGTGGCTGCATGTGAAGGAGAAGTGGGGACTCAAACCCAGTTCTCCAGATTAGAGTTTGCCAGTCTACACCAAACTGGCTCCCATAGAGGAGAATGGAGAGCACTCTTTTGTTCAGAGCATATGTAGAGAAATTATCCAGACCTCTTCATGGAGTTTCTCTGTTCCACCCAGCTCAATGATGAGCATTTTTTAATGAATATGTTACATTTTTTTAACCTGGTTTATAAAATATTCAGCTGCCTCTTGTCCAGGGCTGAACAGAGGTCTCCAGGAAAGCTTTGGGGTGTAAATTGGAAGAGAGTTGTTGGGTTTTTCCCCCTTTGTTAAGTCGCAAAGGCACATGAAAGCTGGTGAACCAGTTGGCAAAATGGACGGGCAAGCAACTTTTGCGGTTTCATTTGCCCACTGCATCAGACTTCTTGCTTACTGCTGCAAACCTCTGAAGTAAAGAAAGCACTAAAAAGGAATACTTTTTTTTTTTTTAAAAATGGGGTTTTCTTTTGCTTTGTGTCTACCTCATCGTAATTTCCCTTCTTAATTTAAATGCATTAAAAACAACAAGAGAATAAAATATCTATTTCTGTCTTTTTCTTCAACATCTGTTCTTTTTTCTTTACATACATTTAAAAGAAAGCACCCCCCCCCAAAAAAAAACCCCTAAGAAATGACCTTAAAAATGTATGACTGATATATATTAAACAAAAACAGTTTATGGATTCAAATGATATATTACTTACGGTATTTCCCCCCCTCTTTTGTCCTAAACAGGATTCCACTGGTGAACCTGTAAAAAAGAAAATTAAAAAATAATGGGTTATCCATACCTACTTTTAGTGTTTACTGATGGAAGACTCAAAGAGCAGCCAAATATATTTTTATATATGAAGAAGGGACTTGCCCCTACAAGTGACTGCATTTTCAAAGAGTGCATTATTTTTTGTGGGAGAAGGGCGGGAACGGTTGGGTGGGGGTGGGGGGGGACAGGACAAATCAACATGCAAGTCAAAGCAAGAGGAAAGAAGAGAGAAGCAAAGCTGGTCGGAGCCACTGCAAATGTCTGGGACATCTGGACTGTGATTGTTTTTCTGAACCTTTGCCAATAATACCATTATGTGCCATGAACCTGGGGGAAGACTTCTCGAGAAACCGAAGCTAAGTGGATTTCATGTCAAAAACCGAAATGAGGGGTAGGGGGTATCTCTTCTAATAAAGTCAGTATTTCTGGTTACTATACATATATATAAAATTATATATATATATATAAACACACAAACACTTTTTGTACGGTAGCAAATTTTTGAAGATCTTAAATGTTCCATTCTTTTTTTTAAAAAAAACAAAGACATGGGTGTTGTGGGTAATGCATATGATTTCATTAACACGCTTAAGTATGGACTTTAAATAAATGGATGTTTTCCATTTCAGAAATTAGTTGTCACACACACACACGCACGCACGCATACGCATTTAGAAATCCATCTCCTCTAGGGAATCGAGTTAGCGATATTGGAGAATTAGAGATGTGGCCTGCTCTTGACAGCTGATGTTGATTTAGCTTGGAGGATGCTGCACTTTCACCCCCTGGCGAATCCGATTGGGGACACAGGGGAGTTGTGTACCCATGTAGCAGGTTCAGATGGCCCCAGTTCTCCCGACAAGTTTTTTCAGACTGAATTCTGGGGAACCATGGGAACTGAGCAGGGGTTCTTTAACGAGAAGCCAGTTGCAGACAAGCTGTGCCCTCTCTGCCAGTTGTCCCCTGTGCTAGGCAAGTTCTAGGATGCACTGCCCGTTCTCCTGATGTTTTGAGTAGGGAGTGTTGTGAGGAGGCACAGCGTTTCAGGAGAACATTTTTTGAAAATATAGCCTTATTTACTTACCGGAAGATTGTACAGAACGCGACAAAGGTAGTCCTAGGAACTGCTGGAAAGTCTATGGTAAGGCTAGTAAAACAATAGAGTCATAGTTTCTAGAGCTATCCTTTGTCACTTCCTGTATGAATTTGTGGTATGCACCAGAGCTTTTTTTGTAGCAGGAACTCCTTTGAATATTAGGTTACACCACCCCCCCCCCCCGATGTAACCAATCCTCCAAGAGCTTACAGGGCTGTGCTTACAGGGCCTGCTGTAAGCTCTTGGAGGATTGCCTTCATCAGGGGTGCAGGGACTAATATGCAAAGGAGTTCCTGCTACCAAAAAAATAAAGCCCTGGTAAGTACACATGGCTGTATTCTTTTTCCCCCTCCTCTTGCTGCTCAGAGTGATGGTGGGAAATGAGACCTGGGGGCAGGGAATCTCCTGCCACCACCAGCACCACCAGCTTCAATGAGCAGAGGGAAAATATGGGGAAGGGGAAACAGAGCTGCATGGTGCACAGTGTCCCTTCGGTCCTCAAAAAGTGAATGTAGCATCACCTCATTGCAGTGACGCTCTAGGAACTGAACAGAACCATAGAGATTTGTTCGATCTCTAGAACATCACTGTAATGTGATGATGTCACTGTCATTTGTGGGGGAGATGAATGGGACATTTTGCACTATAACACCTCCTTTCTCCTCCCTCCAGAGCCTGGTAAGTCTCTCATTGTTTCCCAGCCAGGGGCTGGCATCCCTAACTTAAGGACCCTTCAGTGCTGGTTTGCAGCATCACCAGCCACTCAACCTGGATTGCTTATGGTCCATTTTAACTTTCCCAGTCCCCTTTTTGCTGTGCAATTGCTGAATGTGCATCCTTAGAGAACTTGCTTCAGGATCTTTTAGAATAGTCCATGGGTGCAGAAACGGTTCCTCAGATTTACAAATTTCAGACATGGAGAAAGGCAAGCGAACCAGGACTGAGATGGTAGCTAGCAAACCAGATGCAAAGGAAAAGAGTTTGGGCTCCTGTAACTCGTATGTTACCACGAGTTGCATTGCATTGCATGCAACAGGTTGCCGCAATCTGTCAGTGAGCCTGAAAAATATTAATATCCCCAAAGCACAGAAGTTGGCAGGACTGAGAATGGCCCGTCATTATGTTCATGCCAGAGGCAATGTTTCAGCTGGAAACTTCTTGAAGCAATGTCAGAGTGGGAAATTACGGCAGAACAAAACTTGCCACGCAGGAGTGCAGAGGAGAAAGCATCTCTCAGATGCACAGCAAATAAACATACAGGAGCCTGGACAACTTCCTTTGTCTCTGACTACCATATTTAGCTATGTTGGGGGATTTGCTGTTTGCAACAGCTGTGATCCCAAGAGAGCTGCCACCCCGTCCCACCCATGCAGTGATGGGTGCTATCACATGGAGGAATCAGACTGTCCTTATAGAAATCCCTTCCCTTCTGTGTCAGGAAAGAATTTGCAAGTGCAGAAATTCCTGTGCTTGCCAATCTCCCCAAATCCAGCTTCAGTAAACCTCTGGTATGTTCATGGCACTGGCATTTCCACAGACCTGGACACGGTTAACTGCACTGGATGACAACCTCCTTGGAGGCTACAATACCCAGAGCTCTCCTTTCCAACTCTTCCCCCTTGCCAGCAAGACCCAGCCTGGGCTGCCTTGGCCGGCCTTCCGATGACACATGATGCTAATGAACTAACAGGGCTCTGCCCGACTACTGTGATGAAGAGGTGTGCCCCGTGGTGGGGCTATGCAGATGAAGGGGTGGGGCTATGCAGATGTGAGGGAGCTTGCTTCTTCAGGCAGCATCCGGTTTAGCCCTGGCTCCAGGGATATCCCTAGGAACGTGCCATCCTTCTGGCCCACGTAACTGAATGGTGACCATTCATTCCAGTGGGAAAAGGGAAGTGCAGGTAGAGGGGGAATCTACCTGCTCTCTCCTGATCTCCAGTGATGAGGTCTTCCTCCCCTTTCCCAGGTCAGGCCTTGTTTTGCAGTCCCCATCTGCTCACCCCCACCCCATAACGGCCAGCATTTTACTAGCATTGTTCAGCTGGAAGGAAGCAGCAGATGCTGTTCCCCAAAAGAGAAACCCATTGATTCAAACGAGGCACCTGCCAAACTTTGGAGTAGCCTGGGCTACTTCTCCCTACCAAATCCTCTTGATTGCAGAAAGGCATTTTTGTTCCATTGCCTGGAGAAGAGTGCTACGCTGATTTTACCAACAGATTAAGGGAAAAAAGGGTGATCTTCAGGGGACATTTAAAAATCAAATGGGGTTCACTTTAAAAAAATGGAGTTGTGTTGCTGTTTTAAGAAAGATTCAAGCCAGAGATTTTCTAGGTGGGAAATCTTGATCCAAATTGTGCAAATGGTTGGTGATGGGAACCCTTTGCATCGGTCCCCATTTCCCATTGGTCCCATAGCTCTTTGGTCATCACAGGATGCAGCCATCTGCATTGTATGTCACCCCAGCCTAACAACCCCAAGAAATCTAGGTAGGTTGGACACCAAAATCCTTGTTATGGATTCTGGGGTATGACTCTGGAACAGTCTGGCCTAGTTGGCTGCCCCAAACTGTTCAGGCTCAGGCCTTAGAGACCCTGGGGGAAACGGAGAGACTGAGGGTGTGCTAGAATTCACCTGAAACTCTGTTTTTTACCATAGAGCTTTGGGTGAATCCTCATGCATCCTGCAACACAGTGATGTCACTTCTGGCTACATGGCTGCAATTGATGTCGTGAGACATTGTCTGGTTAAGTCCTGCCCCCGCTCCCACCCCAGTCTCCTGGGATTGCCACTCAAGGTTGGCCATCCTTAAGGCAACCTTCATATCCAGAAGAGGATGGCAAGAAACAGGCCTTTTCTTGTAGCAGGAATTCCTTTGCATATTAGGCCACTCTCCCCTGATGTAGCCAATCCTTCAAGAGCTTACAGGGCTCTTCTTACAGGTCCTACTGTAAGCTCTTGGAGGATTGGCGACATCAGGGGAGTGTAGCCTATTATGCAAATGAATTCCTGCTATAAAAAAAAAGCCCTGGCAAGAAATAAATCCTCTGGATTTCTTTAGGTCTTTTTTTTTTAATGAATAGGGAGCCCAGGCCTCTGTCCTTGCTTTTCAGATGCCAACATGCAGCCCAAACCTGGAGCTTCAGAAACTGGTTTTAGGTCTTCTGAGTCAGAGACTATAGCTGGGGATTCGTCGACAGCCACGCTTGACCCCCGCCTAGCAGCAACTCAAAAGAAATATCACCCCGATAGAGTTTCTGATTCTACAGGAAAGAAAGGAACTTCCAAATTTAGATCACGCCCAAAAGGGAAGCACTGCCAGAGTCGACACAATTAGAGCCATTCAAAAAAACATACACCCCAAAAAAAGCTTTCCAATTTCCACCCAGCTGTGGCGACATAGAAAAGAAGCAGAGGAGCAGTAGGGGGTGGATTTAAACTGATCAGTGCCCAAAGTCCTGGAAGCTCCAGTGAGCCATCCTGGACACATGCTACATTTTCCATTTGCTAAAGGATGGAAAGGAAAGATGCAACTTTATGTGGCAATTGGAGCCATGGGGTGCACCGTCCCCCCCCCCCAGGCGCACTGGAACAATATCTGTTGCCATGTTCTGACCGGTTTCAGTTTGGTGGTTTCCAGGACTTTTTTTTTATCAGGAACTCCTTTGCATATTAGTCCACACCCCCATGATGTAGCCAATCCTCCAAGAGCTTACAGGGCTCTTAGTAGAGGGCATCCTGTAAGCTCCAGGAGGATTGACTACATCAGGGGTGTGTGGGCTAATGTGCAAAGGAGTTCTTGATACAAAAAAAGCCCTGGTGGTTTCTGGACCTCAAGGAATCCCGGGTTTTGTGTGTCTTTGCAAGGACACAGCAAGAGAATATTGAGCCCCCCCCCCCCTCCCCAGAATTCTTTGGAGGATGCCATGACAGGGAAACTTACTCATTTTTTAAAACATGTGTTAGTGTTGACATGTCCTAATTCCCCTTCCAAAATGGGTTTCTTTCAGGCTTGTGTTGGGGGAACATATCCAGATGAAAGAGCCAGGCTGTTCTGAGGAGCATCCGTTTCGCTTTAAAACGACCGACTTTTCTGGTGCCGTCATAAAAGAGCATCATCCACCTGCCATTGCATTGGGTCTGGGTAGGACTCACAGCAGTCGCCAGCTGCACAAAAACCCTTCGCCCACTTTTAAGACCAGTCCAAAGTCTTAACACACCCAATCGGAGTACCAAAGATTTCCAAATGCAATTTCCTTCAACAGAAATATTAATAGTAAAGCTGGATATCTTTTTTTGTCAATATCAGAATGATCTATTTCATTGACACCTTCAGTTTTTTTAACATATATATATAATCTTTGGTGTATGTGTTCTATGTTTTGTAAGACACCCTCCAGTCTTACGTCACTGTGGTATCTGATCATATTTCTGTCTAGCCATTGACCATGATGGAGATCAGGAGCCATGGAAGCTGGAACAGCCAAGCTTCAGGAGCTTGACTGCCCTACCCAGGAGCTGGTGCCATATGGCTAGGGCTTTTTTTGTAGCAGGAACTCCTTTGCATATTAGGCCACACACCTCCTAATGTAGCCAATCCTCCAAGAGCTTACAGGGCTTTTAGTACAGGGCCTACTGTAAGCTCCAGGAGGATTGGCTACATCAGCCGTGTGTGGCCTAATATGCAAAGGAGTTCCTGCTACAAAAAGAAGCCCTGTGTATGGCAAAACCAAGATGCCACCAAGATGACTCTTCCTATCTAGGCAGTTCATCAGTAGGGTGATAAAAGCCAGGTTTTGCTGGCATCGCTCTTGTCTTCCTGGGTTTTCCTGCCTTTCCTCGGGGATTTCCACATGAACAAGCTTGCAGCTGCCTTATACAGAGCCAGACTCTTGGTCCATCAAGGTTGGTGTCTACTCTGATTGGCAGCCACTCTCCAAGGTCTCAGGTGGAAGGCTTTCGCTTTGCCTGCTAGCTGATCCTTTTAACAGAAGGTCTTGAGAACTGAACCTGGGGGCTTCTGTGGGCAAGGCAGATGCTCTGTCGCTAAGCCATGGCCGCTTACCCCCTCAGGCTTGGTCTTGAGGTGTTTCATCTTCCAGTCCTTCCATCTAGCAGTGCTCGAAGCTGCCTGTGGCCCAGCACCATGTATGTAGGAAGCACAATGCCCTCAGCCCGATCCAGAGGAATTATATGTGATGCCCCCTTTCCCCTGCAGTCCAATGAAAGCGAGTAAAGCCAAGACTTGCTCCCAGGGCTCTTCTTTTTTGTCGCAGAAGCTCCTTTGCATATTAGGCCACACACCCCTTATGTAGCCAATCTTCAAAGAACTTACAGAAAGTCCTGTAATAACAGTCCTATAAGCTCTTGGAGAATTGGCTACATCAGGGGTGTGTGGCAAAGAAGCTCCTGCTACAAAAAGACCCTGCTTGTTCCCATTCCAAAGACAATGGACTTTTTCCCCCTGTCCTATGTGGATGTTGGGCAGGAGAACTTCCTGCTGCTGTGCAGATGCATTGCCTCTTTATACATCTCCACCCTGGTTCAGAAAGGGAGGTGCCAATATGCATTTGGTCTTCCACGCTTTCAGCCAATGCGTCCCCAGAGTCACACCTGGTTGTGTGTTCCGATGTTTATCCAGGCTCCTTTGAGCTGTGGCTTTTGATACAAATGGAAATGAGGGAATTCCCTTTGGGACCCATTAGCTCTTGTCTGCATGGCCTGCTGATGTGCTGCTAGAGCTGGATCCCTGGAGGAGGCCATTCTGGAAACCCAATTTATGTCCACCATCACCATGTTTTCAACTTTATATTTTTATCGCAGTTATGCCATCAAGGGTTTGGTATGGTATAGTATACAGCTAGCCCCATGGCGCGGAGTGGTAAAGCTGCAGTACTGCAGTTGAAGCTCTGGTCACGACCTGAGTTCAATCCTGGCAGAAGATGGGTTCAGGTAGCCGACTCAAGGTTGACTCAGCCTGCAATCCTTCCAAGGTCAGTAAAATGAGTACCCAGCTTGCTGGGGAAGGCAATGGTAAACCACCCCATAAAAAAGTCTGCCATGAAAATGTCACATGCGATGTCACCCCAGAGTCGGAAACGACTGGTGCTTGCCCAGGGGACTACCGTTACCTTTTGGTATGGTATATTTTTATCCCATCCTTCCATTCATGAGCTTGGACAGTGACTTACATAGTTCTCCACCCCGAGGTCCACCTTGGTGGCCCTTGCGAGGGCAGGAAGGCGGGGTATTGATTTTGTAACGTGGAAAGGATAAATAGATTTTTCCCGCACAGTAATTCTGTGAGTTAGCGACTGGCCTGAGGTCATCCACTGAGTTTTATGGCTGAACAGAGGCCTGAAACCAAGTCTTCCTCCTTGGAGGTGCTAACTACACAATGCATTGGCTGTTCCGTGTATGGAGTTCCTAGCTTTTAAAAAAAATTCACCTACCTAGCCCTGACCTGGATAGCCCTGGCAAGCCCAGTCTCGTCAGATCTTGGAAGCTAAGCAGGGCCGACCCTGGCCAGCACTGAGATGGGAGACCTCCAAGGAATACCAGAGCCGGGACACAGAGGCAGGCAATATCTGAGCTACCTCTCTGAAATGTCCTAGCCCCACTCGGGGTTGCCACAAGTCACCATGACTTCCAGGCATGCAAGCACACACACACACACACACACATACTAAAAAATAAATCAGAACTCAGCTACCTGTCAAGGGGGCACTGATTCAGAGGGGGACCAGGGCACAATGAAAAATGGCCCATGGAGAGTTGCATTTGGCCTCTTGTGAAAATGCAGGTGTGCTGGTATCGATTTAGTTAAGCCCTTAGTTCAGCACTCTCTGCACTGCTCCCGCCTCGACAGCTCTCTTTTTCAGCCACATGCAAAGGTCACAAGCCAACATGACATTCAGTGTGAACTCTCAACTGGATTGTGGCCAATGCATTTCAGGTTTGAAGATTCTCCGCTCTTCCAGTATAGTCTAATCGCTACTGCATAACATGAAGCATTGTCAGACAGTGTGCTAGGGAGAGATCTTGCAGGCATTTCTCACAGGTCCCACCAGTGCTTCACGAGCTGGTCCGAACGAAGCACTGGATGAAAATGTGGTGCCTGCCAGTATTGCACAAGGATGTGATGTCGCTTCCCATGCCAAACTGGAAGTGTGGTCATTAGCCAAGGGCTGGTGTTCTAGAATTTAATCCAAACTGAGTTTGGGATGAATCCAAGAGCATCGCCCCCGGCATGCTGGTGCCACTTTTGGTTTGGCACCAGAAATGATGTTGTGCCCCGGTGTGATAGTGGTGCACCTGTCACCAGCCTCCATTTATTCCTAGGGATTAACCAGTTGTGGTGGACAACCCTGAGCAGTGCTAAAGAAACTCGTGTGTGGGAGGGGCACATTACCTGTTCGGGACTGACCACCCTAATGCCCTTATTGCAAAAAAACCCCCCAAAACCTGTTTTGTGCAAAGATTAAAATTGCATACTCAGTTCTCCCTCCTATGTCGCTGGTTCAATCCAGATCCTGCATACAGCAGCTTCAAAAGGAAGGAGAAGCAAACATCAAAATTAAGGCTCAGCAAGCGGCAGCCCTGTGCAATGCAAAGCATAAACCAATAGAGGGTTTCCAAGAGGCCAGCCAGCATAGGGTTGCCTGCCTCCAGCTGCGCGTTCAAGATCTCCCGGAATTCCAACTGATCTCCGGGCTGAAGAGACCAGCTCCCCTGGAGAAAACAGCAGCTTTGGAGAGTGGACTCTATGGCACTGTACCCCATGGAAGTCCCTCCCCTTCCCAACCCCCCACCCCACCCCTGAGATCCACCCCTCAATCTCCAGGAATCTCCCAACCTGGTGTCAGTAGCCTTAAGGCCAAAAGGAAAAGCAAAGAGGGCCTGATCCAGCTGACAATGGCATCGCCGATGCTTCCTGCAGAGCCGCCGGTTGCAAACAAAGGAACACCGTCTCTCATTCTCTCTCTCTCTCTCTTCATTATTTATTACTCTCTTTCTAAAGGAAGCGGTGAAACCAAAATTTGCACGCTGATCGATGTGGTATTTTGGGGTGGTTACTTTGGTGTAATCTGTCCTCTCACTATATCCCCCTGCCCCCATTTTTTAACCAATGTGAACAGTGCAGGCCACAACGGGGGTTGCTTTCTACACCTGCCATTGCAAAGTACTTGTGATTTGGTTTTCATTCTGATGATTCCCTCAACCTGGTCTCTGGCTGTGTGAAGACCTCGTTACCCCACCCCCACTGCCCATTGTACTTTCTCCCCTGGGTTTTCTATTTCTTTGTACCTGTCGGCTGCACTGTGTAGTTCTTGTGGGTATTTCCAATGTATTCCTCATGGAAGTTTGAACATCATAAAGATATTATTATATACAACGTTTCCAATCCCTCATTCCAACATGGTTTCGAGTATGGGTGCACGTTAGCTCTGTGTCTGCGGAGGCACAGTTTGCAGCAGGGTAGACATTCTGGTCTGCAGAAGAAGTCGTCGAATGAGTCCAGTGACACCTTCAGGACCAAGAAGGTTTGGGGGAGAGTTGCTTTGGAAAGCCCAAGCACCTTTTGTCAGATACAGATAGGAATGATGATGATGATAATGATGATATTGGATTTATATCCCACCCTCCACTCCGAATCTCAGAGCGGCTCACAATCTCCTTTGTCTTCCTCCCCCACAACAGACACCATGTGAGGTGGGTGGGGCTGAGAGGACTCTCACAGCAGCTGCCCTGTCAAGGACAGGTTTGAATGGAGATCCCTGAGCCATTCTGTCCAAGTCCAAAGGTGGGAGAGGGGTTGCAAAGAAGGCAGACAGGATGCAGAGGTACAATGCCGAATGGAATCAGTTTAATAAGAGACGAGAGGAAATGCATGAAGGCAGAAATTCACTGCCACAGGAGGTGGCGGCGGCTACCAGCATAGACAGCTTCAAGAGGGGAATGGATAAGCAAATGGAGCAGAGGTCCATCGGTGGGTATTAGCTGCAGCTTATTGTGGGAACTCTCTCTAGGGCAATGATGCTCTGTATTCTTGTGCTTGGGAGGGCATGGTGGAAGGGCTTCTAGCCCCACTGGTAGACCTCTTGATGGCACTTGGATTTTTTGGTCCCTGTGTGACACAGAGTGTTGGACTGGATGGGCCATTGGCCTGATCCAACATGGCTTCTCTTATGTTCTTATGAGCAGCTGTGGAGAAATAAGAATTAGGGCCATCACCAGGGTTTCAAATTTGGTGGAGCCACAGATAGGATCTTTTGTTTAAGGGGGCCAGGGGGCTGAGCTCTCAGTGTCAGCTCTCAAAATATCCGATGAATGCCCCCCCCAAAAGTGCCACGTTATCCCTTTTATTATCCCAAAATTATGCACAAGCTTTCATCTTCCCCTGCACGTTTTTATCAGGCTGGATGGTAAGGGGAGGGGGGGAGAGAAAGAAAGGAGTTATGGTCTCTTGAACAGAGGGGATCAGAAAGGTTACACAGGGGCAGGGCTCACTTTGTAGCAGGAGCTCCTTTGCATATTAGGCCGCCCACCCCTGATGTAGCCAATCCTCCAAGAACTTACAGTAGGCCCTGTAAGAAGAGCCTTGTAAGCTCTTGGAGGATTGGCTGCATCAGGGGTGTGCGGCCTAATATGCAAAGGAACTCCTGCTACAAAGTGAGCCCTGCATGGGGGTTTGATTGGTGGGGCCTGGACCCTTCCAAGGACCCCACCAGAGCTACAGGCCTGATTCCTATGTTCCTATTCAATCTTGGGGGGGGGGGGGAGGGGATGAAGATCCATTGTACTGAATTTGTGAATGAAAAGTTCTCCACGTCTCCTTGTATCTGACAAAGCAAGCATCGACTCTCAAAATTTTAGAAGCCAGGAAATCCTGTTGATCTCTACGGTGCCCCTGGACTCAGAGGTCACTCCATCGAGGCTCCGCTTGCTCTAGATCAGCAGGAGGCAACCATTCCAGTCTGTGCGCTGTCAAACAACAACAAGTCGATATCTCTCTGTGAAGGCGTGGGCATGCTGGCGAACAAAGGGAAGGGGGCAAAGATTGTACTTGGCCAGACAATGCTTGGTGCAAGCCAAGTATCAGCAGTGCTGCCAGCCTCTCTGGGATTCCCCTCGGGACTCAGCTGGTGCCTCTGCAGATCTGGGAGGTGAAGATCGGCATAAGCCATACCGCCTGCCTTGTTCTGCACGGCTCCTTGGGTGGGGATCCATCTTGCCTGGGTGCCTAGCAAAAAGTTCTGTCATGCTGTTGTTGGCAGAGGTGCCAGGGGCTTCCTACTACTGCTGTAGATTCTTAGGCGAGGATTTTCAGCTAACAGAGCCCCACTGTTCCCGTAATGAGTTGGTTTCCCGAACGATCCCCCATGAGCATTCATAGCCCAGCGGAGGGATTGCTGATGCAAGTAACACCCATGAATGTATGCCTATTCAATAGAACAATCCTCAATGGGAAAAACCGCAGGTTATCTTTGCTTCTTGATGATGGCCAGCAAGCATCTTCTTAGGAAAGAGCAGGAGTCCAGTCGCAACTTAAAGACTAACAAAGTTTGAGGCAGGTTAGGAGAACCCTGACTGTTCCCTGGAAGGTCAGATGCTGAAGCTGAAGCTCAAATACTTTGGCTACCAAATGAGAAGGGAGCATTCCCTGGAGAAGATCCTGATGCTGGGAAAGACAGAAGGCAAAAGAAGAAAGGGACAGAAAAAGATGAGGTGACTGGACAGCGTTACTGATGTAACTAACATGAATTTGAGCAGACTTTGGAGGATGGTGGAAGACCAGAGGGCCTGGCGTGACTTGCTTCATGGGGTCGCAAAGAGTCAGACTCGACTGTGTGATTGAACAACAACAAACAAGGAGCTTTCTTGAAAAAGTGAGCAGTGACTCACGAATGCTCCTCCCTTGCCACAAATTGTGTTAGCTTTTAAGGTGCTACATTACTCTTGCTCTTTCCTAAGAAGATGCTTGCTGGCCATCATAAAGAACCAAGGTCTCTAGACATCACAACATAGGACATTGTTCCCCTCTCCTTCTTGGCAAACATGCAAATTTGTTAATTTGCTTAATTTTTATTCTCTTCAAATTTATTATTTATCTGTTTCATTTTGATCCCATTTTTCTCTTCTGTCTTTCAAGTGAGGCTGTCACTCGGGCAGTGCTGGTTTCCAAAGTGTGCTCTGAGGAATTCTGAAGCTTCCTTGGAAGTTTACTGAAGGTTCCTCAGTGAGGATAGCAGGTGTGGCAGGAAACTTTCCCTGAGGAACAGCTATCCGACCATGAGGACATGTGGGATGCATTCAAGGGAAACCTGGAAGGCCTAGAGGGGCAAACTTTCATGACCTGAGTGTGCTTCCCCAAAAGGCTTCCCCAGAAATCTCTCCAGTTTGCAAGGGTTTCACAGTAGAGTTGACAGTTGCATTGAGAAACCCACACCATGCAGCTTTGGAGTGGTAGACTGCCAAAAAGAAAGAAAGTCTGGCCGAGGTATAAGAACGTGGGTCAAAATGCTCTTCTGATGCTGAAGAGCATCAGAGACATGACCCAGAAGATGCCTCCATCAGGATTCTTTCTGAGACATACATCTTTATTCAGTTCCAGATTTTGTACATGAAAGAGTCATCATTTGAAAGGACAGCAACATAATATCATCATAACAGTCTTAAATAATTGAGATTACAACTTGACCCAGACAGATCCACAGGGATTAAATGTACCTGTACCTCAATCATTGCTTGATGCTGCCAAGATTTTTGATCTTGGGCAAACTGAGAGCTTAACGAAAGTAAATTGTGCATTTGTTTTCTTTCCGAAACCATTTCCTGTTTCTCCATTCCTTCCTGCTTTTTCAGTACCTGGCTCAAGCTGCCCGCACATAAAACAACGGTTTATGGCATCTTCACAATGCCGTTATCACAGTGACGTCCAGAGGCCCACCAATGTGTTCTAATTCCTCTTTGTTTGTTTCAGTCTTGGGGACAGGAGGGACTTGAACGGAGCACAAACAATAAAGAGTTGCAGGTAATTTTGTACCTAGTGGCTGATTAGCAACCCACTGAATTTGTGCCAGGAAGGTGAATCACCAACCTGCATTCCTAGTTTAGCAATAAAAATTCACATTCTCGTTGTGTGTACATGCTACTGATTTAGTGCAAATATAAGACAAAATGAAGAACAAAGGAACAATAAGGTATTTGTACTCCCCCAAATTATACACTTAAATGTTTCTACATAGGAACCAGCCTTAACCAAGTCCATAAGTGTCACGGCTGGGGCCGGGTCAGGCAAAGTCCAGGGGCAGTCCGAGGTCTGCAGCCAGTAAGCAGGAGGGTCCGAGGCGCCAAATCCGAATCACTGTACAAGTATCGCAGGTCCGAGGTCCAGAAGCCGAGGTCAGGAAGTCCTGAAGTCACAAGCCAAAGTCAGGGAGTCCAGAAACCAAAGTCAAGCCAGAGTGGATGCTAGAACGCCAGGGAGATGACTAGTTGCTTCCACAAAGCCGCCTCCCAAAGCCTACAGCTATATAGCCCTCTGCTGGCTGTTGCCCATTTGGGCTAATTGCTGGCTCAGAGAGGCAGCCAGGATCCTGTTGCAACTCAAGCATCCTTGCTCTTAGAAGGGCCAGAATCCTCTCAAAACTCAGGGCTCAGGGAGCGTCTTGCTTGTGAGCGTGCCACCCTCCTCCGATCCCTGAGGTCCTGACGGAGGCGGTCACGCACACGCGCCACCCGAGAGGGCGAGGCAGGGGGGCTGGGATCTTCTCCAGCAGAACGTTTAAGGATTCCACCATACAACACTTACTTATGGACTTGGTTAAGGCTGGTTCCAATGTAGAAACATTTAAGTGTATATTTTTGTTGTTGTTCAGTCGTACAGTCGAGTCCGACTCTTTGCGACCCCATGGACAAAGTCAAACCAGGCCATCCTACCTTCCACCATCCTCCGAAAACTGCTCAAATTCGTGTTTGTTACGTCAGTGACACTGTCCAGCCATCTCATCTTTTGCCGTCCTCTTCTTCTTTTGCCTTCTACCTTTCCCAGCATCAGAGTCTTCTCCACTGAGTGCTTCCTTCTCATTTGGAGTACAAATACCGTACCTTATTGTTCCTTTGTTCTTCATTTTGTCTTATATTTGCACTAAATCAATAGCATGCGCACACAATGCGAGTGTGAATATCTATTGTTGACCGATGATTTTATTATTTTCCTATTTTCACACTGGTACCAGTCACTTATATTGCATTCTTCGTTTGGCTATAGACCTATTTCTCTATGGCTGTGCAGGGAACGAAACCCTGTCTTTCTTTGAAAACTGCAAGTACTATCATGCAGCATCACTTTCCCAAATCAGAACGTGTGATTCCCTCTTTCCTCAACATCTACGATGCAGGAATTGCTTCTGTGACTACAGGGAACATCCCTTCAGGATCAGCTGTCTTCATGATGGAAGCACACTTGGCTTGAGACCACTCAATATTTTTTGACCAGCCCCACCTTCCATTGCAGTTGTTTTGCAATTTGCCTCACTACCAATGTTCCCTGTAAGCTGTGGAGTCTTGTGAGCAAAAATTCTACTTTGTGAGCTACTGGCATGAAAGTTGTGAGCTGTTGCATAAATTAGTGTGCTCTGGGGCCATTTTTCCTGAGCTGAGACAAAAATGTGAGCTAGCTCACACTAACTCAGCTTAGAGGGAACACTGCTCACTATCCCTTGTATACTTTCCAAAAATGCCCAAAGGTCTCAACAAATTTGAGAGCTGCTACCCTAGAGTTCCTCAGACACCCACCGAATCAGCTCACGTTCTGTTCCCAAGCTGTGAACAGGGACTTGATTTTTAGACAATGTGTGATCATTCGTCATGGGTATTTGTGGGTGTTTGTCAGGTTGTTTCCTACTAGCCATACTCCATAGAGCACTTGGCTTTTCATGCACACACATTCTCACGCAGCCTGATTGAGTTCTACAACCACCCCATGCCCTTCCCTGCTGCATAACTACTGTGTTCCACGAGCAACTGTTTAAATGGATAATTAGATCACCCACAAATCATATATTCAGGCATCGGTAAAGTACATGTTTCAAGAAAAGTCTAGCATTCAGCCATACAGTCCTTTGTGATGCCAATGTCTGCCAATGGATTTGACTGGCAACATTTTTGTGCATGCTCAGTTTGGGGAAAAACCCAATGCCAACAGATTTGGCAGGCGTTCGTTGGCTGGGCAGCATGAACCAAAGAGACCGAATGGTCAGTTCACATTCAATCGCCACCTTCGTATACGGTAAGTTCAGCATTCAAATATGTTCACAGTGAAATTTGCACCATCCCCTACCCTGCACCAACATCCTGGCATTGTTAAGAAGATGAACCATAGGCCCTAAGAATAAGGACAAGTCAGTATGCCTTTGCCTCATGAGCAATTAACCATTTCCCCATATTTTGAAGCTCTCTTTTGTCACACAAGAAACATCACCTTTGTCAGAACGACTATTGTTGAGCTTATCGATTTCTTAGCGTGTGGACTGTTCCTGCATTGCCATCTTAGAGCAATTTCCCCTAAGGCAGGGGTGGCCAACGGTAGCTCTCCAGATTTTTTTTTTTGCCTACAACTCCCATCAGCCCCAGCCATTGGCCATGCTGGCTGGGGCTGATGGGAGTTGTAGGCAAAAAACATCTGGAGAGCTACCGTTGGCCACCCCTGCCCTATAGGTGTAAACCTATTGCAATGATAAACCTTTTAAAATAAAATAAAATAAAACAGATGTAGCACAGCAGAACCTGCACAGACAGTATGTGGGAAATGCCTACGTTCACCCTAATCTACAGAACACAACAGGGAAGGAAATTGTTAGGACTCCCAGGCCTGAACTGGAAACTGCATAGTATGAGGCTGGGTTGTAGTCCACTGATCTACCTTGGATTGAACTTTCACAGCCCACTTCAGGGACCAGTGGGGATGGTTGCTCTGACTTGAAAGATTTCTGGAGTCTTGGTGGCAGGGGTGTCGCCAGGATTTTAAAAGTCGGGGGGGGGGGGGGGGCTTTTTAAAAAGTTGGGGAACCCCCTTTCCCATCCACTGCAGGGCTTGCCGATTCTCAGAAGCTTTCTGGTGTCGAGGCAAAAGCTGGAGGTTCTGAATGTGGCCAAGTCGAGGCAGCTAACCGTAAAACTTTGAAGCCGAGAAGGGACTTCACCTTGCTTGCAAGCAGGCGGGCTTCCTTCCACCTCCTCCCTCCACCTCAACACTTTGCAGCCAGCAGCTCCATCTGTTCCCCCTCCCTCTCTGGCCCATTCCGCATGGCTTCCTCTGCCTCCCATTCCTCCGCCTCTCTCCTCTCTGCCTGCTGCTTTTGCTGCTGCAGTGAGCTGTGCTCTGCTCAGCTCCCCCAGCTCCAGCTGCTGTTTCACTAGCTAGCTCAGCCATGGCAAAAAAAAGGGGGGAAGCAGACTGCCCCAGAGGGTCCCCTGGAAGTGGGGACCTACCTGGAAGTTGTGGGGACAGTGCTCCACAGGGCCCCCATGGGTATGGGCTTGTTTAGTGGTAGTTCGTGGTGAGGGGAACGAGCTCAGTGAAGATGTGATACTGCTGAGTGTAGCCTTTGGAAGTGCTGTTTCCTCCAGGAGAATTGATCTCTGTAGTCATATATGAACATATGAAGCTGCCTTATACTGAATCAGACCCTTGATCCATCAAAGTCAGTATTGTCTACTCAGACTGGCAGCGGCTCTCCAGGGTCTCAAGCTGAGGTTTTTCACACCTATTTGCCGGGACCCTTTTTTTGGAGATGCCAGGGATTGAACCTGGGACCTTCTGCCTACCAAGCAGATGTTCTACCATGGAGCCACCATCTCTCCCCTTGAAGATCAGTTATGACTCCAGGTCAATTTGGGGGCCCACTTGGAGGTTGACATGCCTAGCTGCAGGGAGAACTGATGCATGTCCCTTCAGCCATTAATATTTGAGAACAATCACCATTGGTTCAGTCTGGCCTTTATAGTGTATGTGCCTTGCCACACATGATGTTTACAAAGACTATGATTATCACTTCAGTCTCAGACTGGAGAATGCTGATCTAGTCACTTGCACCAATGTGAAGCTCTGCCATACCGAGATTTCTACTATTTAGCCTCTCCTCCCTTCCAAAATGTGCTTGGACTACTGGTGCCATCCTCTTTCATCATCATTTGGTCTCTCTTCCTGACAACCACAATAGTCAGAAGCTTTCAAAGGGGTCCCTCCATGAGAAGATCAGAAATAGTGCTGAGACTTCGCTAAAGACACTATCGCTAGTTTTCTCCCATGAGCTGTCAAGCATGTTTGGGTAACCATTCCTCCTTCAAAAACCTGTGTAGCACTGCCCTGATTTGGATAATCCAGGCAAACCTAATCAGGGAGCCAGTTTGGTGTAGTGATTAAGTGTATGGACTCTTATCTGGGAGAACCAGGTTTGATTCCCCACTCCTCCACTTAAGCTGCTGTAATGACCTTGGATTAGCCATAGCTATCACAGGAGTTGTCCCTGAAAGGTCAGCTGCTGTGAGAGCCCTCTCAGCCCCACCCACCTCACAGGGTGCCTGTTGTGGGGTGAGAAGATATAGGAAATTGTGAGCCGCTCTGAGTCTCTGATTCAGAGAGAAGGGTGGGGTATAAATCTGCAGTCTTCTTGTCAGATCTTGGAAACTAAACAGGGTTGTCTCTGGAAAGTACCTGGATGAGAGACCTCCAAAGAATTTCAGAGGTGGGGACAGGCTTTATTCAGCCACTTCTTTGAATATCCCCCAGGCCCCCAGTAGGGGTCAGTCACCAGATGTCGCCTGACTTCCAGGTGTGTTCTCTCTCTCTCTCTTTCTCATACACACACACACACAAATAAAAATACAAAACAAAACCCCTGTGTAGTGTTGCATGTGATTAAGAAGACATTCTCACTTCCCATGGACAGCAAGGACCCTGTCACCTTTCCACATGAACTCTGGGTATCAAAAGATCCCTCAGTCCCTCCACACTGGGGATCCTTATCAGATCATTTGAAGCAGGGAATTCATGGTGGCTGGAATTCACACGGTAAGTGTCTTAAGCCTTCTTGCCTGTGTGAACATGTGCAGAAAGCATAGGGATTTGGATCTCTGTGTTGACCATAAAATGTAGTCTAGCCATTGTCTGTGGTGTTATTGAAAATGTTTTCTTGGTAATTAAAAAAGATTCTGAACATTATATTATCCAGCAGCATGAACACACGAATCTACTCGAGTCAGACCCTAAGCCTTTCATGGTGAGTGTTGTCTACTCTGACTGACAGGGACCGTCCAGGCTGGTGGAGGTCCTTCACATCTACCACCTTAGCTTTTTAACTGGAGATGCCAGGGACAGAACTTGGGACCTTCTGCATGCAAAGCAGATGTTCTACCACTGAGCCACAGTCCCTCCCTTCATTCATTTTAATCACATTCTGTGCTGTATAAACACCTGGGAATTAGAAGGTGGACCAACAAACACCTAGTTCTAAATCTTCTGTCTCCTAAGGACTGACCCCATTTAGGGTTTTTTTTAAAAAATTGTTTGTTTTTGAACTTTGGTCAAAATGAACAGAAATCTATTTATGACTAAGGACTTTTTTTTTTGAGAGCAGAATACCAGATCAGTCACAGATCAGTCTGAAATTAGTAAGTTTCATTCATTCATTCATTTATATATATATATATATATATATATATATATATATATATATATATATATATATATATATATATAGGGGAGTTACAAGGGAGGCAATGGATAACCTCATGTCCAAATGCAAATTGCATTATGAGTGTTGCATCCACAACCAGCCTACACACAAGGTTCTCAGTCCACTAAGGGAATCTGTGTACAGCAGCATTCTCTACAAACATGTCTCCAATGCTGCATGACAAAACAAAACCAATAGTTATCTGCAGGGGTCATTTTGTAGAAAAATTGGTGGTGGAGCTCATCCAGGGATTGTTATGCAGCTGCACCTACTATTCAATGGGCAAGGTGGGAAGAAGGAGGGGGAACCTTCAGAATGGTTCAGGACTGTGAGCTTCTGCTAAATCCGAGGCCTGGTTATCTTTGCTGAGCTTCTGATGCAAAGTGAGGCACCACTCAAGTGAATCAAATGCCTTCTTTTAAAAAAGTCACCCAGTCCTTTTAAGAATGAATACAGTGGATGCTCTCTAGCTCATCAGCATGTAGACACAAATATAAAAATGAGCATTCCAGTTTGATCTCTTTTTTAATGGTGCTATGACTCAATTAGTACAGTTTATTTTATTATCTATTTTAACAGTGAGGATTCTGCCTTTCCAAATGCATTGTTCAAAGCGGTTAATGAATAAAAAGAAAACACACTGGCAATGACGTTAACAAGATACAAGAATGTCATGACCAGCGCAAAATATCCAGGGCTGAATCCACCTGACATCAATCTGCCTCCCACTCCAGTTCTCCTAGAAAGTTCTGCAATGCCAATTTGGAAAGTGAGCATTCACCAAACACTGTTTGGTAGTCGCTATTTGATAGTGATAACTGATAACTGATCATTTCATGTTACCTTCATTCATTTGATCAAGCAATTCATTCAGAAGCAAAAAAACCCAAAATCCAAAGGTAAACTTTTTAAAAATATATCAAAAATTTGGGCTATGTTTAAGTACAGGTCTGTTTCTTAACAAAGTCATTTGATTGCTGCTTTTGTGGGATATTTTGGTGAGTTTTTAATTTCTTAGACTATGCATAATAAAAAAATTACAAGGTTCCTTTTAAAAACTGTCAATTTATTTTTTTTTGTTGTGGCAGTCTAACACACCGTGTTAATCTATGTGTTTACCACTGGGCTAGATTGTGTAAGAGAGGTGCCAAAAAGGAGGAAACCCAAAAATAATCATTTTGCATTCTGGAGTACCTCTGTCTTCTATTTAAAAAAAGAAGTGCTGTGTCATATATAAGGCATGTGCATATTTTCATATATAGGCACTCAGAGAGATACACACACATGAAATTTCTTGATATTCCAAATGTTAAATCTAATGATTAGTGTTGTACCTCTTCTTTGAAAACTTTTCTTTGCCTTTTACAAAGGTAGTGTATAGAGTGGGGTTGGTGGTATGATGGCAATATCCATTCCCCCAAGACATTTTCTTTTTCAACAGCATCATACCATTTTTAGAGAAGCTTTGCATGCTTGAAGCAGAACCAGGAAAACCCAACCCCTTCCCCCAGAAAGGAGATGAATTCTACTTCTCATGTCCATGTTTGTTATGATTGTCTATTGGCTAGTGCTTATGACTGCACTGGAGTCAAGTAACAGCCCTTCTCTATACCCTGTGCAGACTGAAGTATCAGATGAAGGTGTAGAGTTGTCAACAGAAGCATGGGTAGAGTGAAAAAGAAAGGTAGTATCCCCTTTAAGCATAAAAAAAGCTGCATTAGGGATCATGAGACCTACATACAGAAAAGCCATGGAGGACAGGGGCTATAGAAAAGAGGGACATTGGGGAAGATTGGATGATGATGAAGAAGAAGACTGCAGATTTATCCCCTGCCCCTCTCTCTGAATCAGAGACTCAGAGCAGCTTACTATCTCCTATATCTTCTCCCCCCACAACAGACACCCTCTGAGGTGAGTGGGGCTGAGAGGGCTCTCACAGCAGCTGCCCTTTCAAGGACAACTCCTGCGATAGCTATGGCTAACCCAAGGTCATTTCAGCAGCTGTAAATGGAGGAGTGGTGAATCAAACCTGGTTCTCCCAGATAAGAATCCATGCACTTAACCACTACACCAAGCCACTATTATTTATTTATTTATTTATTTATTAATTTCATTTATATCCCGCCCTCCCCCACCTTGGCAGGCTCAGGGCGGCTAACAGCAATCCATAAAAACACACCATAATAAATAAAACATTAGAATTACATTATAGAACAATAAAACATTAAAACATTAAATTAAAAACCAGTCTAGTAGATACAATTATACTGCGGTATAGATCTTTGGACCGCATTGGCGGATCTTTAATTACCATTTTTCTTAGCAGTCCGAATATGCTGATTTAAAAAGGATGGTCTTGCAGGCCCTGCGGAACTGTTCACTACACTACACCAAAAAGCTGGCTGGATTCAATCCCATGTCAGACATGTTTGAATGCTCCCCGTAACAACAACAAAAAGCCTTCTCCATGTAGTACAGTCAATAGAACACTTTATTAAAATCCCTTCTCCAATGTACTTTCTGCAGTGTCTTTTTTGCACAAGGAAGTGGGACAAAACCTCTCTAAACAAAGCCACCTCCCCTCATTTCCTAGGGTAATATTATATATTTCTTTCCTTATAATGTTAAAGTAAAGGATGAATGCAAAGGAACATAAACCACTTGGCAGCTCTAGGACGGCAGGAAAGGCACCTGCCTCCATGTACAGTTCTTCTTGATTCCGCTGTGACTGATACCCTCAAGGATCCTGCCTGGCTGCCTTCAAGAGATGGGCAACCTTGGGAAGAGTCTGTGGTGGACATGTCCATAAGTGTACCAACTGCAGGAGATGGCATAAGAGAACAAGCAGAGCAAACAAGTGGCTGAGGAAGAAAGATGGTTTCCCAGTGGGACAATTGGGCTAGTCCTTTCTTCCTCTAGGAGTGGATGTCCCTTTCCAGCGTATTGGGGTCAGAAGTTGGCCTGGAAGATGTGTCATTTCTCAAATCCTCTTTTTTTTTAGTGCAACAACTTCTGACCATCTTGTCCTCTGGGCATGAAGATGGTTTTCATGTTCCATATTTTTTGTCAAAAGACCTCTAGTTTACACACTTGAATTCTCAGGCAAATGCCATCCAGCCCTGGAGACTTAGTCACTAGCTCTAAAATGCTTATTTCCCCTATTGGACTCAAATACCTTTCTCAGATGCCCTAACTTGGATGGCTCAGGCTAGCCTGATCTTGTCAGGTCTCGGAAGCTAAATGGGGTCAGGCCTTGTTAGTACTTGGATGGGGGACCTCCAAGGAAGTCCAGGGTTGCTATGCAAAGGTAGGCAATCCACTCACCTCTTGCAATAACCTACTGGGGTCAGTGTGAAGCAGCTGTGACGAAATGGCACCTTTTCCACCACCACCACCATGGTTTATTTCCTTACAAATAAAATCAAAAGCTGTGAATCTGTCCAGTGACTGAAGCATTTCTGCCTCTTTTAGACCATACAGCCACATGTACTGGGAATCCACTGATGGGAGCGCATAATGCCTTGGTCTGCACCATCACCATTTCATGTGAATAGACGCCAGGCTAAAATTTTTCTTTTAAACCGGCCTTTTCCTTAAAGGATTGAACTCAGACTGATTTCACACCAGCCTTACACTGCTCTCACGCTCCTCTTCTCTGTGGGGCTTCCGTCGGATTTCACGCTATCTGCCCTGGGGCTGCAACTAGCTTCGCCTTTTTCGTGCAGCAAACAGAAACTGGTTTTTAGAAGATCTTGTTTGCTGTGCAAAAAAGGCAGAGTGAATTGCAGCCCAGGGGCAGATAGTGTGAAATCCAAAAGAAACCCTGCAGAGAAGAGAAGAGAGAGAGCGGCGTAAGGCTAATGGGAAATCCGTCTCAGTTTTACAGTCTTCTTACCAAGAAGCACTCTAGGAGTCTCCTTTTTTAATGTGCCACTGTACATTGTAGGTGCTTTTATGCTCTTGCTGGTTTTGTTTGATGCTGAATTTCTTAAAGCTGAGGTTTTAATCATTTATTGATGGTTGCACTTGTTCATATTATGTTTTACTGTGGAAGCTGCCTTGTTCATGGAGAGGCAGTGCAGAAATAGATAAACAGAGCAACGTAGAGATTTTTCTGAATGCATACATATAAATTTGGTATGCGCTAAACAGGTACTGAGGCTTTACAAGCATAGAAAATCCATGTTGTCCTGTCCATACGCTGTCCCATTCACACACAATGGTAGCTGGGTATACGAGGAGCTTTGTGGGTTTATATATTTATCAAAACATTTATACTGCACCTTTCCTCGTGGTTCAAGGCAACTGACAATAATCATTAAAAATATTCTTGTTAAACCCAGAATAAAACAACAATCTCTCCTTTCCTCCCCCTTCCCCGCACCTCTTAAAAATGCCTGCCATTCAAAATCCCTTCTATTCACACATAACAGTAGCTGTGTCTATCAGGAGCACTGTTTAGCATCAATGTTCCCTCTAAGCTGTGGAGTCTTGTGAGCAAAAATTCTCCTTTGTGAGCAACTGGCATTAAAGGTGAGCTATTGCATAAATTAGATTGCTCTGGGGTCATTTTTTCCTGAGCTAAGGCAAAAATGTGTGAGCTGGAAGCTAAAAAACTGAGCTAGCTCACACTAACTTGAAGCAATGGGCTCAAATTACAAGCAGAAAGGTACCGGCTGGATATTAGGAAAACATTTTTTACAGTCATAGTAGTACAGAGGTGAAACCAGCTGCCTAGGAAGGTGGTGAGCTCCCCTTCATTGGCTGTCTTTAAAATGCGTCTGGGTGGTTATTTGTCAGAGATGCTTTAGGCTGATCCTGGAGCAGGGGGTTGGACTAGGTGGTCTGTATGGCCTCTTCCAACTCTATGATTCTATGAACTAAGCTTTGAGGGAACACTGTTTAGGATGTATTCCTAAGCATGGGCTCCTGGAAAGCATGCTGTAATGTCTAAAAGGGTTTCAACCACTCTGTCAGCTTTTAACACACACATACTACCCCCGCCCCTGCAGTTTCACACCAACACCAACTCAAGATCCTTCTACCTTCCTTCCTGCTCTGGACGTCTTGAAACTAATGTTTTATGCAGGTAGTTTTGCAGACTCCTTCTTGCTGTGTCTTCTTTTGGCGTCAGTCTTTCAGAAACCCTCTGCCGCTCAGCTGAACACATTCCCCTTTCCTCTCTGCATCTCTTGAATGAAGCTTGATTTCTTTTTAAAGCTGTTTCTTTTCTTCCCATAAGGCTGACCTCCTTCATCCAGCTACTGATACAAAGGGGAGGCAGGGGTTTTTTTTGTAGCAGGAACTCCTTTGCATATCAAGCTGCACACCCCTGATGTAGCCAATCCTCCTGGAGCTTACAGTAGGGCCTGTATTAAGAGCCCTGTAAGCTCTTGGAGGATTGGCTACATCAGGGGCGTGTGGTCTAATATGCAATAGAGTTCCTGTTACAAAAAAAACCCCTGAGTAGGTGTTATGTCTCTTAAATTGTTTGGAAATGTTACATCTGTGCAATCGATTGGGGTTGGGAATGGGAGAGGCCGAGAGGGTAGAGAATGGTGATCCCAGAAAGATGCAACTATTTTTTGATTCTGAGTTTTATCCTTAAAAAAAATGTCTGTCAAAGTTTCTGTATTTCAGCACGATGAGTTTGGAATTGTAAAGGCAAACCACTTTCCCTGTGTATATTTAGTACTTCAATGTCGCTGTAAAAAATAAAACGGCGGGGGGACGACATCAAGCCAGACTAGAATTATTTCACATGGAATTCATTGGTCGGAGACGAAATGATCTGCAAAGGAAACAGCAGCTTCCAATTTTCTGGCACAGAAGAACATAAGGATTGTCTTTCCGGATCGGATTGAGAGTCCATCAAGGTCACAACTGTTTTGAACAACCAGACGTCTCTGCTAAAATGACAAATGGTGCTCAGTGGCAGAAATCAAAGGATTGCCAAAAATAATAAACAATATTTTTACTCCCAGCTTTTGCTACTCTAAGATGTACTGCCTGTAAAACTGGAGGTTCTGCTTAGCTACCATGTTTTCTACATGTTGATAGATTAATCCTCTTATGAATTTTGGTTAGCTCCTCTTTAATGCCATCCTGGCTATATCTTAAGGCAGTGAGTGCCATAAATTACTCATGCATTGCATGGAATTGTTACTTTGCCTTTTCTTTTTGGAACCTGTTGCTTAGTGCAATATGGTGACCACCACACACGAAACCCGATGCACAGGAAAACTGCACTGCCTGTCTGGACCAGAATCACTTGAGGATTGCTTACAGCAATGTCTGGACAGATACCATGAAGAGGACACAGAAAGGATGGTGTTCCAGGATCCAGCAATCAGAAACGCACTCCCATTGAGTTTCAACTTCTCACCTGGTAAGATGCATCACACCACTGATTGTGTTTTGAGCTGAGGTGGGTCTTGCCGGAGATATCGCCAGCAGGGTTGTCATTTCCCAGGTGGGATGGGGTGAACTCTCAGCGTTATTTGTGGCACCCAGGGGTGGAATTCTAGCAGGAACTCCTTTGCACATTAGGCCACATACCCCTGATGTAGCCAATCCTCCAAGAGCTAACAAAAAAGAGCCTTGTAAGCTCTTCGAGAATTGGCTACCCCAGGGGTTTGTGGCCTAATACGCAAAGGAGCTCCTGCTAGAATTCCACCCCGGGTGGTACCAAGTGGCAGATGGAAGATGCAGGGGCTGGAATGGTGTCCTGCAACAGCGTGACATCATTTCTGGCCATGTAAACCAAAGTGACTTATCCATGCCACGGGGCACTCTTGCATTCATTTGAAGAGCGTCCCAGTGATGTGGTGATGTTACTTCCTGTGATGAGGTCACAAATGATGTCATGTTATGGGATGCTCTTCTGAGGAGTTTACACCCTTCAAAGTCTTCTGGGAGTTGCAGGACATGGCCAGACAACACTAACCACCGCCATTCAAAATAACAAGGTGGCAGAGGGAGACAGAATGGAAGTGTCTCTACACCCTTCTGTACCACGGTACATAATGAAAGACAAGATAAGACATAATGAAGGGCAAGACACCCAGCATGGGTCAAAGCATGAATGCTGGGATTTTGTCTTTAGAAATCAGACGATGGGTTTGATGATAAAGAAACATATTTTACTGAAAACAATAGGAAAGGGCACTTTGGAGAAAAGAAATCAAAGAATACATTCTAGCTGCTATCTATATCCCCTCAGTTACATTGCTAAAGAGGGAATGGTGACTCTTCTCTGTCCTTTGTGTTGCTGAAACAAAGAGCCATAAACCTGTGAATGCATGCATATGAGATCGAAGCAGTTTCTACAGACAAGATACTTACCTACAAATTTCCCACCTTGACTAAACATTACTCCTACAGGCTGCAGGTCCAACAACATAACATCCTGTTAACTGACCACATTTATTTAACTCCATAATGACTGAAATGTAAGCAACCTGCAACCTCCAACAATTCAACTGTTCTTGAATGGCTGTTCAGCATGTTATTAGTCAGTTCATTTTAGGGCAGGTCCTATTAGAGGCAGCCCTCCTGGATGCCACTTCTTCTGGGCATGAGCACCCTGGCTTAGTCTCAGCTGGCATAGCTTCTGGTTTGGTTTATCCCAGCCTGCACAGAAAGCTGCGCAGAGAGATGCCAAGCTTCTAGAACTGTCTGCAGGCTAGAAGAAAAATGTTCTGTGGAATGTATAGAAATGGGCACTGGAAGCTCTTCAGGGCATGCAAGGGAAATAATAGCACCTGGTTATTTATTGAAGATTAAACTGATATTCCAGGAGCAGCTGAGGGCACTAGGGTTGCCAGGCTGCTGTCCAGCACCCCCCAAAGTTTTGGCAGGGCAAAGGGTGGTCACAGCGTTGGGCAACATGTCAACATCGCTTCCAGGTGGAAACCCAGACATGACATCAGCACATCAACCACCACTCTGGAGGTTTTCCCAAGCTCTATGGTTGTTGCCATAGAGTTTGGGGGGAGTCCTGAGGGTCGACTGATCTGCTGATGTCACATCCAGGTTATTACCTGGACAAGACATGTTTCCACCACCCACAGACTCTCCTGCTGACCCAGATGCATGGACCGGTGGGAGAGCTGGGCCAGACGGAAGGGAGATTTCCCTGCCTAAAATGGGCCAATGGAAAGGTAAAGAGGAACCAATTTAAAAACTGTAACCCTCCAAGTCTTCCCTCCGCTGTCCTTGTGCTGTAAGCAAACTAAGAATCTGATGCAGCTGCTCAGTACAGGGAGACTGTACATTCATAGGAGTGTTTACTTTAAAATTTGCTTGGTGGCTGAGTTCTTTTAAGATCTCAAAGCCCATATCTCTATAGTCCATGGGGAGAAAGGAGTCTAAGTATCGACGACGACTGACGACTGCAGATTTATACCCCGCCCTTCTCTCTGAATCAGAGACTCAGAGCGGCTTACAATCTCCTTTATCTCCTTCCCCATCAACAGACACCCTGTGAGGTGGGTGGAACTGAGAGAGCTCTCACAGCAGCTGCCCTTTCAAGGGCAACTCCTGCGAGAGCGATGGCTGACCCAAAGCCACTCCAGCAGCTGCAAGTGGAGGAAGGGGAGCCACTTAAACAGCATTTAAAGAGGACTGTATATTTTAATATATATATATATATATACAATGAAGATAGAATGCCAGCAGGGGGTTGGGGGCTTTCCAGTGTTTTGCACTGAGTGTCACATGTATGACTATCTGCCCAAAGGACAGAAGTCTTGGGTGTGTGCTCGATGCAAGGAGCTCCTGGTCCTCAGGGAACGAGTTCGTACCCTTGAGGCCGAGGTGACTGCCCTGGAGAAGCAGAGACGGTCAGTTAGGCACTTGGGGAAGACTCTCGGGGGCGTATTAGATGAGCCCCGCTCTAAACGTAGCAGCCCCGTTGCTGCCAGAGAGCATGAGGGTCGAGAGGGAACAGGGCACCGTGCTGAGGATAAGGGGAATGCGCCCTCAGAAGGGACCTCTTCTTCGGTCGGTGAGCGGGAATCCTTTCGCGCCAAGGAACCATCCCTGAGCAGGGGGAGAGGGGGGGTATTGGTAGTTGGTGATTCGATCATTAGGCAAGTAGACAGCCGGGTGGCGAAACCGCGTACTGACCGTATGGTGACTTGCCTGCCTGGTGCGAAGGTAGCGGACATTACGCGTGTAGTAGATAGACTGATAGACAGTGCTGGGGAGGAGCCTGTGGTCGTGGTGCATGTTGGCACCAACGATGTGGGGAAATGCAGTCGTGAGGTCCTGGAGGAAAAATTTAGGCTGCTAGGCGGGAGACTTAAGGCCAGGACCTCCAAGGTAGCCTTCTCGGAAGTGCTACCTGTTCCACGTGCAGGGCAGGAGAGACAGGCACAAATTAGAAGTCTCAATGTGTGGATGAGACGATGGTGTAAGGAGGAAGGGTTTAAGTTTGTTAGGCACTGGGATGCTTTCTGGAACAAGCGGGAGCTGTACAAAAGAGACGGTCTCCACTTGTCCCCGGATGGAACCAGGCTGCTGGCGCTTAAAATCAAAAAGGTGGCAGAGCAGTTTTTAAACTAAATCTTGGGGGAAAGCCGACAGGAGATGAAATGTCTCTGGTTCGGGAGGACTCGTCTCAAAGAGATGAAGGGTTAGCTGCTATTTTTCTACCGGGTAACGGACCGGAGTTGTCCACTGTGAAGGTGACAAACAATATGGACTGTCTGCCAGTGTCTCGAGGCGGCAGGAGGAAGGTGGCGGGCCTAGCTCGCCTGGGAAATTATAGATGTTTGTATGCAAATGCTAGAAGTGTTCAAAGTAAAATTGGTGAATTGGAATGTTTAGTGCTGGGAGAAAACATTGACATTGTGGGAATTTCAGAAACTTGGTGGAATGAGGAGAATCAGTGGGACACGGTGATTCCTGGATATAAGCTATATCGGAAGGATAGGGAGGGAAGGGTTGGAGGTGGGGTGGCTCTGTATGTCAGAGAGGATATACGGTCCAGTAAGGCTGAGATCAGAGAATTAGATTCACTTTTAGAAATGCTTTGGGTTGAAATAGAGGGCCCAAAAGGAAATTTAACTATGGGAGTTTGTTATCGCCCACCAAATCAAAAGAGAGAGGACGATTATAATATGATGGAAGGCTTAAAGATAGCGGCTAAACGTAAAAACTGTGTTGTAATAGGTGATTTTAACTACCCGCAGATTGATTGGGTCAATATGTGTTCTGG